>NC_073380.1:66486892-66806892 GCF_028641065.1 Leucoraja erinaceus | reverse complement strand
TGGTAAATGGTAGGGAATTGAAGAATACAGTTGAACAGAGGGATCTGCGTATAACCGTGCATAGTTCCTTGAAGGTGGCATCTCATATAGATAGGGTGGTAAAGAAAGCTTTTGGTATGCTAGCCTTTATAAATCAGAGCATTGAGTATAGAAGCTGGATGTAATGTTAAAATTGTACAAGGCATTGGTGAGACCAAATCTGGAGTATGGTGTACAATTTTGGTCGCCCAATTATAGGAAGGATGTCAACAAAATAGAGAGAGTACAGAGGAGATTTACTAGAATGTTGCCTGGGTTTCAACAACTAAGTTACAGAGATAGGTTGAATAAGTTAGGTCTTTATTCTCTGGAGCGCAGAAGGTTAAGGGGGGGACTTGATAGAGGTCTTTAAAATGATGAGAGGGATAGACAGAGTTGATGTGGACAAGCTTTTCCCTTTGAGAATAGGGAAGATTCAAACAAGAGGACATGACTTCAGAATTAAGGGACAGAAGTTTAGGGGTAATATGAGCGGGAACTTCTTTACTCAGAGAGTGGTAGCGGTGTGGAATGAGCTTCCAGTGGAAGTGGTGGAGGCAGGTTCATTGGTATCATTTAAAAATAAATTGGATAGGCATATGGATGAGACGGGAATGGAGGGTTATGGTATGAGTGCAGGCAGGTGGGACTAAGGGAAAAAAAGTTGTTCGGCACGGACTTGTAGGGCCGAGATGGCCTGTTTCCGTCCTGAAATTGTTATATGGTTATATATATATATACACACACACACACATATATATATATATATATAATTTTTTTAAATATCTCAACTAATACTTAAGCTAGTTATTCATCCTGGACAATGAGAGGCCCCTCTTCCAACTGGGGCATCAAGAGTCCAAGTATGCTGCAAGTCCCCAGTATACTCATCTTACAGGATTTAGCACTTCTCAGAGTTACTCAGTCGATGTATACATTCAATTAACATCTAATGGTGTTTGCCTGGCAGATCATATCTCTACTTCTGACATCTTCATAGTTTAGAGGTACAGAATGGAAACAGGACCTTGCTCCCACCGAGTCCACGTCAACTATCAATCACCCGTTCACTCTAGTTTTATGGTGTTCCTGTTTCTTATCGACTCCCAAAGCACTTGGGGCAATTTACCAGGGCCAATTAACCCGCAAATAGTGTTAGTATAGTCGAAGGTAGTCGAAGGTGGTTGTCTTCACTCTCCACTTTTCGTTGTCCAATTTTCCCAAAGCTAGTCGAAGCTAGTCTTCAACATAGTCGAAAGAGGTCAAAGGAGATCGAAGGAGGTCTTCTACATAGTCTTCTACATATTCGTAGGAGGTTCTCTACATAGTCGAAGGAGGTCATTGGAGGTGTTATACTTCGGCGATAGAACAAGACCATGACACTTTTAAAACTCTCCTAAACTCTTCTAACTCACCAATTAGGTCGCCGCAGTGGGACAGGCCCTTTAAGGCTATCCAGATCTCTATCCAATTCAGATTTGTTCTCCCCAACACTCCCACTCTCTGCAACTTAAAATACACTTGTTTGATTATTATTCTAGTTTTGATGAAGGATCATCAACCTGAAATATTAACTCTGCTTCTCTTTCTGAGTGTCCCATTCAGTATTTCCATTATTGTTAGTTTGTTTCAGATTTCCACCAGCCCTAGTCTTTTTTTCATTTCACATGCCATTTCTCTTTTTGCAGAACCTTCTTTCAAATACATTGTGTTGATTTACAGTATCATAATGCAATAACAATATATTTGCTGTGAAAATATTATATATTAATATACTGTAGTTTAGAGTTTAGAGATACAGTGCAGATACAGCTCAGCCCACCGAGTCCGCGCCGAATAGCGATCCCCGCACATTAACACTATCCTTCCTACACTAGAGACAATTTACACTTACATCAAGCCAATTAGCCTACAAACCTGTATGTCTTTGGTGTACGGGAGGAAACCGAAGATCTTGGAGAAAACCCACACAGGTCACGGGGAGAACGTAATAACTCCCTACAGACTGCACACATAGTCTGGATCTAACATGGGTCTCTGGCACGTGTAAGGCAGCAACTCTACCGCTGTGCCACTGTGCCTTGCATGTAGTTACTTCCTCATTGATATTACTGCTTTGGTATTATTAAGGATGCTAATATTTTCATAAAAGTGTCAAACTATTGTAAAGACTACAGACAATTGGTAACATTAAAATGAAAGAAAAATACATACATATCTGTTGACTGTGAGTTGCTGTAGGAATTGAACTGATCAAAATGGTTTGGCCTGTTATGGGATCCTGGGCTACATGAGGGTTTAAAGGATGATGGAGATGACTTGCTTCATTAGTTGTACCTGTAAAACGGAAAAATAGAGGAACAATCTATAATATGAGTAGGAAAAAACTGCAGATGCTGGTTTAAATCGAAGATAGACACAAAATGCTGGAGTAACTCTCCAGGAGAGTCTCTGGAGAGAAGGAATGGGTGACGTTTCGGGTCGAGAAATAAATAGTGGGTACAATAACATGTCTTGAAATTAACTCAAGGCATAGATTTAACATACATAGAACCAAATTATTGTGGGCACACAATTAGTATGTTCTGGCAAAATACACGGAACTTTTTAAATTGCAAATAATCATGTTGATTCCACACGTGCTTCAAACATTTTCTCTCGGTCTATATATTCCACAGTGTAAACATCAGCAAACGTTTGCTGATCTAACCCTAACATTAACTTTTCTGAACATAACATTAATTAAAATTGCAAAAGGCTACTAATTAATAGTCAAGGCGCATTCACATACTGGTATCATACTGGTCTCTTTAAGCTGCTACGCTATTTAATAAGAACTGATAATGGCAGATCTGACTGTAATCTCAAATCCACATTCCGGTATATCCATAGTAAAACTTAACCTCCTTGTTTACAAGAATCTATCTACTCCAGCCTTAAAAATATTCAATGACCAAGAGGATTATCCTAAACTTCTGCAGGTGCACAGTAGAGAGCATTCTGACTGGTTGCATCATGGCCTGGTTCGACAACTTGAAAGTCCAGGAGCGAAAAAGACTACAAAAAGTTGTGACCACTGCCCAGTCTATCACCGGCTTTGACTTCCTCACCGTCGAAGGGATCTATCGTAGTCTCTGCCTCAAAAAGGCAGCCAAAATAATCAAGGACCCACATCATCCTGGCCACACACTTATCTCACCACTTCCATCAGGAAGAAGGTACAGGAGTCTGAAGACTGTAACGTGCAGGTTCAGGAACTGCTTCTTCCCCACAGCCTTCAGGCTATTATACACAACAACAAATAAGCTCTGAGCTCTGAACTGCAAAAGACTATTATTATTTGTTATTTGCACTATATTTGTTATTTATTGAACTTTTTCTTTTTTTCTCGTTATATACAATGTTTACATATTCACATATTCTGTTGTGCCACAGCAAGTAAGAATTTCATTATCCCGTCCGGGACATATGACAATAAAACACTCTTGATTCTTGACTCAACTATTCCATCACTCTTTTACAAAGACTGATCCAACTCAATCGACATGTTCGCAGATGACACCACCGTAGTAGATTTGATATCAAATAATGATGAGACATAGGACAGGAAGAAGATTGAGATCCTTGTAATTTGGTGCCAAGGCACTAATGCCTCCTTCAAAGATAGACACACAATGCTGGAGTAACTCAGCAGGACAGGCAGCATCTTTGAAGAGAAGGAATGGGTGAGGTTGCGGGTTGAGACACTTCTTCACACTGCCTCCCTCAATGTCAACAAGACATTCAGGAAGTGATGCAGTACACACACAAGCAGTACTTTGATGGCATATTGTAGATATTATTGAAAGCTTTAAGTTCAAGAATAAATTTCACCAGTAATTTGTGCTGGACCAGCCACATCAAACCTATGGCCAAGAGAACATTCCATTGCCTTTACTTCCTTGAAAATGCAGAGAGTTGTGGCCCAGATGATCATGCACACCAACCTCTTCCATTAACTCCATATACACTTCACGCTGGCTTGGCAAGGCTGCCAGCATAATCAAGGACAAATCTCATGCTGATCACTCTCTCTTCTCCCCACTCCCATCCGGCAAGAGGTACAGAATATACAAATGTCTAGATTCAAGGAAAGTTTCTTCCCCATCGTTATCAGGCAGCTGAACAGTGTGCTTGTCAGCTATATAGTGGTCCTAACCTCCCATCTACCTCATTGGATACCTCTGAATGATCTTTAATCAGATATTATCAGACTTTATCTAGCACTATATGTTGTACCTTAATCCTTTAGCGATGCACTGTGGACGGCTTGATTGTAATCATATCTTCTCTTTGACTCGATAGCACACCCAACAAAAGCTTTATCACACTACCACGGTACGCATAACAATCATAGAGTAAATCAAAAGTAAACCCTCAGACAGAAACAAAATATCACCTTGTATCTCTCATGAATTAATGAATCCTTATATTTCAACTATGACTACAGGTTCAAGAGACTTCCACAAGGGGAAATATCCTTTCCAATATGGTTCAATTGCATTCAGAACCTTTTTCCCCAGGGTGAAAATGTCAAAGGCTAGTGGACATAACTTAAGCTGAGGGGGACAGAGCATAAAAAAGATGTGCAAGGCACATTTTGTTTACATAGAGAGCGGTAGGTGCTTGGAAATTGATGCCGGGCGTGGTGGTGAAAGCAGACATGATAGTGGCATGCAAGAGGCTTTTGGGTAGGCACATGGATTTGCATGGAACATAGGGATATGGATCACGTGCAGGCAAAGGAGATTAGTTTAACTTGGCATCATGTTCGGTACGGACATTGTTGGTCATAGGACCTGCTCCTGAACGGCATTGTTCTATGTTCTATGTATGAAATCACCTGTCACTTTTCAGGCTATGCAAGCATTGCCTCTCTAATCTTTCATCCTAAACTAACAGTGTTACAATGTTACAGTTGAATAAAGGGGATTATGGGGTCATGAGGGAGGTGCTGGCCAAAGTTGACTGGAAAGATACCCTAGCAGGGATGACAGTGGAACAACAATGGCAGGTACTTCTAGGAATAATACAGAAGGTGCAGGATCAGTTCATTCCTAGGAGGAAGAAAGATTCCGAGGGGAGCAAAGGGCTACCGTGGATGACAAAGGACGTCAGGGACAGTATATAAATAAAAGAGAAGTACAATGTTTGTTTGTTTCCGATTGTTTCCGATGTTGGGGAAGTCCAGAACAAGGGATCACAGTTTAAGGATAAGGGGGAAATCTTTTAGGACCGTGATGAGGAAAACATTTTTCACACAGAGAGTGGTGAATCTCTGGAATTCTCTGCCACAGAAGGTAGTTGAGGCCAGTTCGTTGGCTATATTTAAGAGGGAGTTAGATGTGGCCCTTGTGGCTAAAGAATTCAGGGGGTATGGAGAGAAGGCAGGTACAGGATACTGAGTTGGATGATCAGCCATGATCATATTGAATGGCGGTGCAGGCTGGAAGGGCTAAATGGCCTACTCCTGCACCTATTTTCTATGTTTCTATGTTTCTATGTTTCTAATGTAGCAAAGATGAGCGGGAAGCAAGAGGATTGCGTAATGTTTAAAGAGCAACAGAAGATAACTAAAAAGACAATATGGGGAGAAAAGATGAGGTATAGAAATAGAAACATAGAAATTAGGTGCAGGAGTAGGCCATTCGGCCTTTCGAGCCTGCACCGCCATTCAATATGATCATGGCTCATCATCCAACTCAGTATCCCGTACCTGCCTTCTCTCCATACCCCCTGATCCCCTTAGCCAGAAGGGCCACATCTAACTCCCTCTTAAATATAGCCAATGAACTGGCCTCAACTACCCTCTGTGGCAGAGAGTTCCAGAGATTCACTTCACTATGAAGGTAAGCTAGCCAAGAATATGGGGAGAAAAGCTGAGGTATGAAGGTAAGCTAGTCAAGAATATAAAGGAGGATAGTAAAAGCTTCTTTAGGTATGTGAAGAGGAAAAAACTAGTTAAGACCAAAGTTGGACCTTTGAAGACCAAAAAAGGTGAATTTATTATGGGGAACAAGGAAATGGCAGATGAGTCGAAAAGGTACTTTGGATCCGTCTTCACTAAGGAGGACACAAACAATTTTTCCTGATATAGTAGTGGCTAGGGGATCTGGGGTGACGGAGGAACTGAAGGAAATCCACATTAGGCAGGAAATGGTGTTGGGTAGACTGATGGGACTGAAGGCTGATAAATCCCCAGGGCCTGATGGTCTGCATCCCAGGGTACTTAAGGAAGTGGCTCTAGAAATCGTGGATGCATTGGTGATAATTTTCCAATGTTCTATAGACTCAGGATCAGTTCCTGTGGATTGGAGGGTAGCTAATGTTCTCCCACTTTTTAAGAAAGGTGAGAGAGAGAAAACAGGGAATTATAGGCCAGTTAGCCTGACATCAGTGGTGGGGAAGATGCTGGAGTCAATTATAAAAGATGAAATAGCCGCACATTTGGATAGCAGTAACAGGATTGGTCCAAGTCAGCATGGATTTACGAAGGGGAAATCATGCTTGACTAATCTTCTGGAATTTTTTGAGGATGTAACTAGGAAAATGGACAAGGGAGAGCCAGTGGGTGTAGTTTACCTGGACTTTCAGAAAGCATTTGCCCACTAGTCCCACATAGGAGACTAGTGGGCAAAATTAGGGTACAGGGTATTGGGGGTAGAATGCTGACATGGACCGAAAATTGGTTGCCAGATAGGAACCAAAGAGTAGGGATTAATGGATCCCTTTCAGAATGGCAGGCAGTGACTAATGGGGTACCACAAGGCTCGGTGCTGGGACTGCAGCTATTTACAATATACATTAATGATTTGGATGAAGGGATTCAAAGTAACATTAGCAAATTTGCAGATGACACAAAGCTGGGTGGCAGTGTGAACTGTGAGGAGGATGCTATGAGAATGCAGAGTGACTTGGGCAGGTTGGGGGAGTGGGCGGATGCATAGCAGATGAAGTTTAATGTGGATAAATGTGAGGTTATCCACTTTGGTATAAAAAACAGGAAGGTAGATTACTATCTAAATGGCGTCAAGTTGAGAAAAGGGGAAGTAGAACGGGATCTGGTGGTCCTTGTTCATCAGTCTATGAATGTAAGCATGCAGGTACAGCAGGTAGTGAAGAAAGCGAATGGCATGTTGGCCTTCATAACACGAGGAGTCGAGTATGGGAGCAAATAGGTCCTTCTGCAATTGTATAGGGCCCTAGTGAGACCACACCTGGAGTATTGTGTGCAGTTTTGGTCCCCTAATTTGAGGAAGGACATTCTTGCTATTGAGGGAGTGCAGCGTAGGTTTACAAGGTTAATTCCCGGGATGGCGGAACTGTCATACGCTGAGAGAATGCAGCAGCTGGGCTTGTGCACTGTGGAGTTTAGAAGGATGAGAGGATATCTTATTGAAACATATAAGATTGTTAAGGGTTTGGACACGCTAGAGGCAGGAAACATGTTCCCGATGTTTGGGGAGTCCAGAACCAGGAGCCACAGTTTAAGAATAAGGGGTAAGCCATTTAGAACGGAGATGATGAAACACTTTTTCTCACAGAGAGTTGTGAGTCTGTGGAATTATCTGCCTCGACAGTGGAGGCCGGTTCTCTGGATGCTTTAAAGAGAGAGCTAGATAGTGCTCTTAAAGATAGCAGAGTCAAGGGATATGGGGAGAAGGGAGGAATGGGGTACAGATTTGGGATGATCAGGCATGATCACATTGAATGGTGTTGCTGGGTCGAAGGGCCGAATGGCCTACTCCTGCACCTATTGTCTATTGTCTAACTCACCCATGTCAAGTATTAATCCCATGATCCTTTTCTCCGAACAGCTTTCACCACATTTAACATTCAACATACAAAATAAGTTGATGCTGCAGTAGTTTGTCTGTGTGATTGCTAGAATGTACATAATTTATGAACTGTGCTTTATGAAACTTCAACTTGAACACCGAATATAACAAAGGTGAGTTGACGCAATCACCACATGGAGTTAATGATCAGCTGTGTTTGCTTATTTTTTTAGACTAAAATTATGCAAATAATACGGTTAAGAATAGAAACAAATACTTGTTCGATTTAAAAAAAAAGAATGATTCAATGGGTATGGCTCTGCAAAGTAATGTCACCACTCAATCCCATCATTGCTCAGATTGTCCTAATTATTGCAACTTTTGAGATGAATAAAAACACTATCCAGTCTAGAATGGAAAGGTACGAAATATTCATGCGAAAGAATTATGACATATCATGAAATACATTAATGAGATGTCTGCGTAGTCACAGTTGCTATGTGACTAACGTGGGATTGTAAATGCAATATTTGTGAGAACTATAATCACTCAACCACTGAACTTTGCATCATTTAAGGCTATAAACACACCAAGATATTGCCACATTGTTAAAAGGTTAATGCTTCCACTAAAATGTTGAACAGTGTACAAAATCTGCATGGGTAATCATCCATGTGCCAAATTCAATTTTCAGGTCAAGGTACCAACTAAATAAAAGACCTTAAGCCAAAACATCCCTTAACAGCTTGCATCCATATACCAGAAGCAAGCTGGGTAAATGCTATAACAGTCCCAATAACATTTTCCAAAACTGTGGTAAATAACATTATGCCAGAAGACTGGAAGTTATAACAAGACAAGAATAAGCTCTCATATTCTAGATTAGTTTATCTTAATTAACTAATGTGGGCGCCACAATGGCATAACCGGTAAGGCTGCTGAATCACAACATGAGGTTCGATTCCGACCTCGCGTGCTGCCTGTGTGGCGTTTACACGTTCTCCCTGTGACCACGTGGGTTTCCTCCAGATGCTCCAGTATCCTCCCACAAACCATAAACTTGCGGTTTTGTGGGTTAACTAGCCTCTATATACAGCCCCTAATGTGTTGACGATGTGAAAATGGGGTAGCATAGAACTAGTGTGAATTAGTGAATTATGGTTGAGAGACACAAATTGCTGAAGTAACTCAGTGGGTCAGGTAGCATCTCTGGAGAAAAAGGATGCTACCTTTTATGGTTGATGTGGACTTGGTGGGTCAAAGGGTCTGTTGCTGTGCTGTATCTCTAAACTAAATTAAATTCAGTTTTTTTTAAATATATTAGCCTAAAATCATTGATTAAACTCACTATAATCTGTGAGATGGATAAATGAAGGATGTAGACCTTCATAAAGCTTTTAAGGTCGTATCGTTTAAGAGACAGTGCAATGATAATGAAACATGGCATTAATGTGTCTATCTCAAACATAACATAGCTGCAGAAAGGAGAATAAGGGTAAGAAACTTATCAAACTTGAAATGTGGAATTTTGTAAATGGCACTATTATCCACTTTACAGATATAATTTATCTAGATTGTGGAGTTATGGAAACAATATTAGATGCCACCGTTGGAATAGGCATGGTAGATTGTGGTGAAGATTGTGACTTCAAGAAGACATAGAGGTTATGAAGCAGGCAGAGAGGAGGCAAGAATGGGGCATTGAATGAATGCATGTTTTAAAGCATAATTCTAATTAGGAAATATGCTTTCCACAATAAAAAATGGGGAGGAGGGATCTTGGTGCGCAGATGAATGTTTTTCCAGGTAATTGACAAGCAGACATATCCATCAGCTGGGAAAATGAATACAATTTACTACCCGGTAGCACATGGAGTAAAAAAGTAGGAGAGTAACACAGGACCCTAATGTGTCCACTGTTAGAAGTTATGTTTTGGCTATTCCATTGTTGAAAGCATGCAAAAGTGATGGACATGGTATAAACCTTTTTAGCTGAACACGGCCTCAGTGAGGAGAAACTCCAGGCTTTTCATGAGAGTCGGTACGGTTAATGAGGATCTATATAGACCATTGATCATTTGAAATAACAGAATCTGCACTTGTTTTGTTTGTGCCACAGTATGCAACCCATTGACATGATGCACCAGAGTGATAGAGCACAAGGAATATCTTACACAGTGTTCCAATTTCACGAGTTTGAAATTGACAGAGCGGTAAAAACATTTCATTACAGGAGGTGGACATGTCAGCAAGCCAGTCAACCTCCGCTTGAATTGGAGGAGAGGTTGAAAGAAGCATTGGCAAAGGAATGGGAAAAGTTCATCATGCTCTGAACCACTCATCCCAGGGGAAACATAGGAAGCTCATTAAAAAATATATATAAGTGAACGAAGCAGAGTGTTTCAGAGTAATAAATTACCTTTGAACTACGAACATTCAATTTTCTGGGAAAACATGGCAACTCTAATCTGAAATGAGTGCTGTGGATTTATGTGGAACTACATTGAACATACATCATTGAAACAGAACAATCAACCCAACTTCACATTTGAGCCGGTTCCAGCCTTCCTCATCCGACTTAAACATGTAACTGTGTTGGAAGGAACTGCAGATGCTGGTTTAAACCGAAGATAGGCAAAAAAAGCTGGAGTAACTCAGCGGGTCAGACAGCATCTCTGGAGGAAAAATGAATAAGTGACATTTTGGGTCGAGACCCTTCTTTAGAAATTGGAGGAGAGGTTGAAAGAAGCATTGGCAAAGGAATGGGAAAGGTTCATCAGGCTCTGAACCACTCATCCCAGGGGAAACATAGGAAGCTCATTAAAAAATATATATAAGTGAACGAAGCAGAGTGTTTCAGAGTAATAAATTACCTTTGAACTACGAACATTCAATTTTCTGGGAAAACATGGCAACTCTAATCTGAAATGAGTGCTGTGGATTTATGTGGAACTACATTGAACATACATCATTGAAACAGAACAATCAACCCAACTTCACATTTGAGCCGGTTCCAGCCTTCCTCATCCGACTTAAACATGTAACTGTGTTGGAAGGAACTGCAGATGCTGGTTTAAACCGAAGATAGGCAAAAAAAGCTGGAGTAACTCAGCGGGTCAGACAGCATCTCTGGAGGAAAAATGAATAAGTGACATTTTGGGTCGAGACCCTTCTTTAGACCATTTCTCGGACCCATCATAAGAGCATCTGACTTACCTTTTAATGTTCTAAATACTCCTTTTGATTTAATGGATGTTACAGTATTTCATTGTAACTGCTGGATTTCGCTAATCTGCAAAAGTGAAAACTCTCTTTTTGTCTCCATTGCATCAAAACTATTGCTAATTTCAAAAACCATTGCTTACTCCTCAATCTTCTCTTTTCAAGAAAAAAGTAGCCTAGTTTGTTTTAGATTGCAAGAAAACCTCAACTTTGACGAGGTTTGAGGAATTTCTCATTGACTACCAACGCTACAGCATAAAAGCTCTTCAAGTGTATCTGGGTATCTATCGGATGCAGATGATTTGAATTCAAGAAGGAAATACCCAGCAAGATTATTGAGCTAAAGAAGCAAGGCACGAAAACACTGGAGCCTCTGAGGGTCACAAAAGATTAATTAGTAAACAGGCTTATACCACTACGTTCAGCCGATAAAGAAAACCACGTACCTCCCAGCAGCATTTCTTGGAGCAAGTTGTCAATCTTAGCTAGTCCAAAAAGTTTGACAAATTGAATTTGTTCAATCATTTGCCAGGTTATACTCTGAAGAGTTGGCAACAGCAGCAGCAGTTCCCCGAATCGTCCTCGAGAATCATACTGTCGATCATTAATGTAATCCTCCAAACTAACTTGCACTTGATAACGCATGCTCTTGATTTTTGTTGGATCATTTAGAGCTTTTGCATCTGCAGAAAAATAATTTAAGATGAAATAAAATGTACACGCATATTTGAAACTCGGGAGAAAAACAGCATCGGTAGTCCAGTGAGGACATATGTATTGCTCAATACAGCTGAGTTTACAGGTTGCAGATTTGTTTAATAAAATGTCGTAAGCAAAAAGAATGCGTTGTTGTGCTTGTGACATATTTTTAAACAGAAGAGGTGATATTGCCGCCGCTGCAATTAAGGGACAAAAATAACGACTGTATGTCATTTACCAAATCTATAAACTCAACACATTGCCAAGCTATTGAATTAATACTCGGATTTCTATGTTAAATCTTTTAGGCTTAATTTAGTTTAGAGGTACGGTATCATCCTTCAGCCCACCAAGTCCATGCCATCCATTGATCACTCACTCATTCTAGTTCTATGTTCTCATCCACTCCCTTCACAGGGGCATTTACAGAGGCTAATTAACCTACAAACCCGCACGTCTTTGGGATATGGAAGGAAACCAGAGCACCCGGGGGAAACCCATGTGGTCACAGGGAGAATGTGCAAATTCTGCACAGACAGCACCCTAGGTCAGAATTGAACCTGGGTCTCTGGCACTGTGAAGCAGCAGTTCTACCATCTGCGACTGTCTCCTCCCCCCCTCCCCATCCCCACAGGTCCAGATCGGGCTTGACCAGCCACAAAAGAGGCTTCAGAAGCTGAATAGTGGTCTCCTGTATCCAGTACCTGTAACACACGAGAGGTAGGAACTTTTTAAGGAGTGGAAGGAACTGCAGACGCTGGCATCTTGAGCAAAACACAGAGTGGTGGAGGAACAATGGGTCAGGCAGAATGTGGGGAAGGAATGAACAGGTGACATTTTGGGTTGAGGCCCCTCTTCAGTGTAAAGAGGTGTCCCGACCTGAAACATCGTCTGTCTTTCCCTTCAAGATGCGGCTTGACCTGCCCAGTTTGCCAGCACTTTGTGTCTTATTATCTGAATACCTAGCTCAAATCTATCTACACCTAGAGAGCCTGTGAAAGGATTTCACGAGACAGTTTTTGCAGCTCAGAGGCTTTCTAGAATTATTGTTGATTGTGCCAGATTTTAGGTCTAATTCATTACCTGAAGCTATGTGTGTTTGAAAAGATACACTGTTGTACACCACCACGCATTTCACAGCCATGTTCCCACCCTTAGCTTGAATCTAATGGCGGTTTACAAATGTTCAAAATACTTTGAGAAGCATTTTCATTCAATTTCCACTTGTTTGGAATCATATTTAGGCAACCGTCAATAATCATGTAAATAAAATCATATCTGACATGCTGACAATCAGAGTGATGAGGCATTCAACAGAAAGGTATATGTGTTGATTATCTGAATGTAGATCCTGCCTCCCTGGGCCTCAGCACATACACATGCTCACGTTATTCTTTGTCAACCTAGATGTTCTTGGATATTCATGGCTCACTTACATCCATGTTCAGCTCAGCTTATATAGTTTGAAATTAAGCAATTTCTTGGATTGGTTTTGTATAACGGCTGACTGAATCGATAGTATTGTTTTGTATTAACTCTCAATGAAATTAAAATGTCACCATTGTACCTTTAGATATACATGGTATAAGAAGTAAGTGGTAATTTGAAGATAGGCACAAAAAGCTGGAGTAACTCACTGGGTCATACAGCATCTCTGGAGAAAAGGAATAAGTAACATTAAAGGGTCGATACCTTTCTTCAGACTGAGAGCCAGGGGAAAGAGGACAAGAGATATAGATAGTGATATAGAGAGATATAGAACAAATGAATATCTGCAGATCCTTCCAACATATGAATGATAATTTGTAGTGTTATCACAGCTTAGCTCTCTAATGTGACGCCAAATATAATTTTAACTTAGTTAACAAATGCAGTAATATACAATTGCTACAACTTCCACATGCATTTGCATGGTACCTTTAACTCGATGATCTTAAATTATTACCTAGAATTTTAGATTTTAATTTGCTTACAAGTACTTACACAACGAGGTCAACTTTGACAAACAAAATCAATGCTATTGATTCAATCAATCATTACACCCTTTCATGATTATAATATACATCAACTGTAACAACAATTTAGCCCAAGACAGAAGATAATCTAAAGATATTGGCATGGTGATTGTTTCCACACCCAAAATCTGTGAAATTTGAACTTGATTCTCATATGTGCGAACTTGTTTTGGCCACAAAGACTTTCTAACTACATCTGGATAATGACAAAATGGCGAGTTCATTTAGACCCTCTTAGATATAATTGTCTCAAGTTTTTTTTCATTTATTGCCAGATTGATGAAATTCAGGAGTTTGGTGCATAAAAGATTTGTTAATGTGGTCATATCTTGAGATAGTATAGTATTGTAAGTACAGCTCCTCCCCAATTTACAAACACCCAACTTATGTACAATCCGTACATATGAACTAATGTTTGGAATACCTACGGCAGGGGTTTGCAGGCATTTTGTGCCATGTGGGAACAATGTCCAAAGCAAATACCTGATTGGTTGTTCGAAACACCCTGGTTTAGCTGCTATTTTTCTCTACATTTGCCTTTGTTTTTATTTACATGTATTGCCAGGTAACTGCATTACCAACATGCACATTTTTCAGTACGTGAGCATTTCTCGGGAACAGAACCCCATCGTAATCAGGGGAGGACCTGTAATGTTATAAAATGTTATAAAAACTCTCAACTGGTGGAGACTGGTGGTCACAATAGCATGTTGAGAATATGGGTGTGAGCAGCACTCATGTGGATTTTGTGTATTGGTTTTGATTAGACAAGGAATGTCTTAGGAATGCTAGTTTTGCAATATGATTTCTAGTCGCTGAAACAGCATTTCATTATCAAAAGGCAGTGAAGCAATTCAAACCCCAACCTCAGCAACTTAAAACTAAAGCTCTAATTCAAGTTCCAAACTACTTGTTTCTCCTCATGATATGCACCATGTCTTGTCACAGTGGCGAAATGCCAAACTTTCCTTTTGACGTAAAAATGTGTACAGACCTGGATCGAAGAACACAATTGCTTTCAAACAGGCATATTCATTGTCATCTATCTGAATTTCTTGGAAAGGCTGCACCAACTCATCCAAAATCCTATTTGCCACACGACTAATTTCCATTTCCGGACTGTTGCGATGTATAGCATAATCGTTCCCTGTTCAAAATGGCATAACTGGTCAGTATAGAAGTAAGAATCGCTCGTAGTAATTATGCTATTTTAAGTGAAATGCGAAGTTAAAATGAATATAAAGGATTTTTTACCTAGCAATAGGATGTCTTTATACGATGTAGAACGCTTCGCCACTCCAAGCAGCAAGTGTTCCCCAGCATGTGCTCTCAACAAAGCAACCTAGTTTCATAACAAAGATGAGAAATTTAGAAGTATATTACTATTAACTAATGAGGGTTATCTTAGACTATCTATTGATATTGTAGATGAAAAGAGTTTGATTATTATTACTTAATGCAGGTCCTGAGCTTTAACCATGTATTCAGCCATCACTGTATCCTGCTTTACTCACTCTGCCAAAACCCTCTCTCAGACCAATAAGCCAATATTGTTAAGGCTTTTCCAAATAGTGAGCACACATGGAAATCAGGCAACCCGACCCTTCAACCCTGCCCCACCATTCAATACGATCATGATTCCAATGGAGCAACTTCCCACTCAGCTAAAAATATTTCAATGTTGTCCCCTTTTAATTATTTCAAGTTTGGTCACCTTAGTTGTCACGGCCCAGAAACAAAGCATGATAAGTGCAGGTGGGATGAAGTAAATTGAGGTGGAAACACAGCGCACAGAGCATTCATTAATTCATATTCTCATTCAATACAGAATGATGTTGTAAAGGCGTACATCACATAGTGTTCCAATTCAATTCCCTTTCTGCAAAATCACATCCTACCCACTCCTCCCCTGCACCTCCAAATCGTTATATTCCACCTGTTCCTACAGATAGATGAAGCAATCTACGCCTCTGAGCAGCTAGATCTGGGCTGATAAATGACTGGTTACAATAACTGATAAATGGTGTTGGCTAAGAATTACAAGAATACAACCTAAAGTAGAGTCCATGAGGGAGAAATGACTGGCCTCTGTACACCAATTCCACCAGATGAGAAACTTATTTCTATAGTATTTGCTTGCACATGAGAATGTAAACAATGTATGAGTTTGCGAGGTGCCATCAGAGTTGCACTGCTCAGTAACTGTAATGAAGTTTGTACACTGTATACTCTGTAGACATTATGTGGTGACGCTGAATGTAATGAATATTTTGGCTGATTGAAGAGGAGCCTATCAAGCAGGTTCCTTTGTCGTGCATAGCATTGAACATGTTGAGGTCTTTTGGTGCAATGCAAGTGGAGAATGTGCCATCGTGTTTCTGAAGACAGACAAAATGCTGGAGTAACTCAGAGTGATAGGCAGCATCTCTGGAGAGAAGAAATGGGTGACATTTCAGGTCGAGACTGGGACTGAAAATCGGGGAGAGGGAGTCTAGAGAAATAGAAGGGTGAGGTTGAAAACGACAGATCAATGCAGGTGATAAGGAAAAAGTAGAATGGTTCATTGTTAGCTGAGGGGAAGGTGCATGTTTCCGACGTGCCTTGAATATTGGAGGGAAGGCTTTGCGGTGGCAGGAGATGAGCATTTTTCTGCAAGACACCCAGCCTCTGACCTATTTTTGTACCCACAGTATTTGTGACAGTTGGGTTTCAGGTGAATGGTGACACCCCCAGGGTACAAAAAGTTGGGCTTCTTTGATGGTTTTGTTGTTGAATGTCAATTAAAGATAATCAGACTCCTACTTTCTGGGGACAGTCACTGCCCAGCAATTTGGTGATGTGCATTTTACCAGTCATTTATCAGCCCGGATCTGAATGTTGTCCAGATCTAGCTGCCCAGAGGCATTCACTGCTTCACTTACAGAATTGTTGCAAATGAAAAATGAATGTGGTGCAAACATCAGTGAACAAATTCATTCAGACACCTGAACCATCCTACCAACAACTAGAGAGGAGTCCCAAATTACCATCTACCTCATTGGAGACCCTCGGACTATCTTTAATGGGACTTTATCTTGAACTGCTACAGTGCCCTCCATAATGTTTGGGACAAAGACCCATAATTTATGTATTTGCTTCTGTACTCCAAATTTGAGATTTGTAATAGAAAACATCACATGTGGTTAAAGTGCACATTGTCTGATTTTAATAGAGGCCATTTTTATACATTTTGGTTTCACCATGTAGAAATTACAGCAGTGTTTATACATTGTCCCCCCCATTTCAGGGCACCATAATGTTTGGGACACAGCATTGTCATGTAAATGAAAGTAGTCATGTTTAATATTTATTTGTATATCGTTTGCATGCAATGATTGCGTGAAGTCTGCGATTCATGGACATCATGCAGGGTGTCTTTTCTGGTGATGCTCTGCCAGGTCTGTATTGCAGCCATCTTTAGCTTATGCTTGTTTTGGGGGCAAGTCCCCTTCAGTTTTCTCCAAAAAGACATGCTCAATTGGGTTCAGATTGGGTGATTGACTTGGCCACTCAAGAATTTTTTATAGCTTTGAAAAACTCCTTTGTTGCTTTGTTTGGGATCATTGTCTTGCTGTAGAATGCACCGCAGGCCAATGAGTTTTGAGGCATTTGGATGTGTCTATGCACATCAGAATTCATTATGCTACTACCATCAGCAGTTATATCATCAATGAAGATAAGTGAGCCAGTACCTTTGGCAGCCATACATACCCAGGCCATAACACACCCACCACTGTGTTTCACAGATGAGGTGGTATGCTTTATGATTTTGGGCAGTTCCTTCTCTCCTCCATACTTTGTTCTTGCCATCACTCTGATATGTTCATCTTCGTCTCATATGTCCACAGACCATTTTCCAGAACTGTAGTTGCTCTTTTAAGTACTTCTTGGCAAACTGTAACCTGGCCATCCGATTTTTGTGACTAACCAGTGGTTTCCATCTTGCCGTGTAGCCTCTGTATTTCTGTTCGTGAAGTCTTCTGCAGACAGTGGTCATTGACAAATCCATACATGACTCCTGAAGAGTGTTTCTGATCTGTCGGACAGGTGTTTGGGTTTTTTTCTTTTTTATAGAGAGAATTATTCTGTCATCAGCTGTGGAGGTCTACCTTGGTCTGCCAGTCCCTTTGTGATTAGTAAGCTGACCAGTGCTCTCTTTCTTCTTAATGGTGTTCCAAACAGTTGATTTTGGTAAGCCTAAGGTTCGGCTAATGACTCTCATAGTTTTATTCCTGTTTCTCAGTCTCATAAAGGCTTCTTTGCCTTTCATTGGCACAACTTTGGTCCTCATATTGATAAACAGCAATAATAGTTTCCAAAGGTGATGGAAAGACTGGAGGAAAGATTAGGTGCTGGGAGCTCTCTTATACCTGCATTAAGGACGCATTTAAACACACCTGAGCAATTACAAACGCTTGTGAAGCCATGTGTCCCAAACATTGTGGTGCCCTGAAATGGGGGGACTATGTATAAACACTGCTGTAATTTCTACATGGTGAAACCAAAATGTATAAAAATGGCCTTTAATAAAATCTGACAATGTGCACTTTAACCACATGTGATTTTTTTTTCTAATACAAATCTCAAATTGTGTAGTACAGAGGCAAATAAATGAATGATGGATCTTTGTCCCAAACATAGAAACATAGAAATTAGGTGCAGGAGTAGGCCATTCGGCCTTTCGAGCCTGCACCGCCATTCAATATGATCATGGCTGAAACATTATGGAGGGCACTGTACATATTCCCTTTATCCTGTAACTACACTATGGGTGGCTGAATTGTAATTAAGTGTAGTCATTCCTCTGACCGGATAGCACGCAACGAAAAGCCTTTCACAGTACCTCGGTACATGTGACAATAAACTAAACTAAACTAAATCATTCCTGACCTAATGAAGAAAGGAAGCAGTTGGAGATGTTTGCATTAGGATTAATACACTGATGAACATCTGCAATCATATCCCTGGGCTGGGAAAAATGGCTTCTAACAATCACAACCATCTTCCTTACGGGGAGGTTGCATGCAGTCGAGGTCACGACCTGTGACCCGTACTGTTGCCACGCAACACCAACTGGAGTACACGCGGTGAACTGCAGGTAAGCATTTACCATTGTTTCCATTGTAGCAAACCTGTTAAAAAACACCGAAATAGTCAATTTTTGCACTGTTAATAATTATGGAAATTGGGGTAACCGTGAGAGACATTTATCCTACTTCAGAATTCCAAAAGTGAGGAGAAATGACGGTAGAGAGAAGCGACGGCTGAAGGGACAAAAACAGCTAAAGTGGTTGGCGAACATTGGCCGTGCAAATATCAAGATTGAAAATATTGGGAATTATCGCGTTTGCTCACTGCATTTCATCAATAGTAAGGCATTATTTGTGTTTTTTTCTTAATTCCTTTGGTATCTAAAAAGTTTCAGAAGTGATAAATCTGGGTGTAAAATCTTGAAATCGCCCATGGTGCTCAAGTAGTTATTTACATGCAAAAATAAAAAGCTTCTGAAGCACAATTTATCATTTAAAAAATCGCGAACCATACGTGGGTTTTAAATTACATTTTACTCAGATGCAAGCCAAGGAATGGCATAATTGTTAGCTGTTAATTGGGCATAATCAGCCTCAGCAAATTAACAATATTTGAAAGGGAGTGGGTGTTTAATCTGTCAAGACATTTTATTATTTGCCAAAATATACATCTCAATAGTATACTGATAGAAAACTTACTTTTCCTCACACCACTTGTAAGTCTGGAGATCTTTTTAATGATAAATTTAGCTTCAGAAGCGTTTTATCTTTGCAAGTAAAAACCCACTTCAGAACCATGGGCGATTTTAAAATTTTACAGCCCGAATTATCACTTCTGAAACTTTTTAGATGCCAAAGGAATGAAGAAAAAACACAAATAATGCTTTGCTGTTGATGAAATGCAGTGGGCAAATGCGATAATTGCCAATATTTTCAATCTTGATATCTGCACGGCCAATGTTCGCCAACTACTTTAGCTGTTGTTGTCCCTTCACCTCTCGCTTCTCTCCACCATCATTTCTCCTAATTTTTGGAATTCTGAAGTAGGATAAATGTCTCTCAAGCTTACCCCGATTTCCACAATTATTTACAGCACAGAAAAATGACAATTTTAGCATTTGTTAACGGGTAAGAAAGTATGCGTTTTGTGTATTAACAGTATATGCCAGAAGCTGCCATGTACTTCACATGGATTGAGCTGCTCCGTGCGTCGTGAACTTTGACCCGATAACCTTACGTGCAACCCCCCTATAAGAGATAAGACCGCACTCATCAAGGTGTTTATCTTTTATATCCTTTCACTTTGACTTCGACTCCTGAGTGCTCCACGCTGTCAAGTGCTGCCTTGGTGCCAAGGGCAGTGCCCCTCACCTCACCTCCAGAATGTATAGATAAGGACTGTGACTAAGTTTCAAGTGCAATAATCCAAGAGAAATCCAAATGAGAACTGGAAAGTAGGCGCATGATGGAAGAAAGAAAGAGCACACAGAATATAAAACAGCACAGCTCTGAAGAAGGGTCTCAACCCGAAACGTCATCCATTCCTTCTTTCGAGAGATGCTGCTTGTCACGCTGAGTTACTCCAGCCTTTTGTATCTATCTTCAGCATAGGAACAAGTCGTGGGCCCACAATGTCTGTGCCAAATATAATGCTAATCTCATCTGCCTGCACATGATCCATATCCTTTAATTCTCTGCATATCCATGTGCCTATCAAAACATTTATTGAGTGCCACTAACGTCTGCCTCCACCACCACCCCTGAAAGCATGTTGCTGGTATCTACCAAGCTCTGTCGACAAAACTCATTCTGTACATCTCCTTTAAACATAGCTCCTCTCACCTTAAAGCTATCCCATCTTGCCCTTGACATTTCCACCCTTGGAACAAGCTTCTGACTGTCTACCTTATCAGTGCCTTTCACAAGTTTATATATATCTATCAGGTCTCCCCCTCAAGTCTGACCAACCTCTCTTGTGGCTCATGCAGAAGTTTGGAATCTTATTTGGGTCTTTTATACGGCCATAATAAACAAACCAATGGCAATGGGATCCTTAAAAAAATATGACTGCTTATTTATAATGCACAACAACCATCATTTTAAATGCACTTATCATCAAAGTAATGTGTCTGCATAAACCCTTTAATCATCTTTGACCACTTCGATCACTGAAGCAATTCAGTTGCATCAGTTAACAAGTGCCAAGCTGTCTGTACAAAGGGAAGGTTCCCCCTGTGGGCACCTCCACTTGGAGATGGCTGTATATGACCTTATTTTTCAAGCAGCTCTTTTCAGCACTTGGAAGCAGGAACAATGAGCGATCTTTGCCCAGTTTATTGTTATACTCCAACTGTGCACACACCCCAGCAATATCAGGTCACATAACACTGCCCTTTTGGCTTCTTAAACATCAGTTTTACATCATTGGGCACATCAGCACATAGAATCTACCAACGGTCCACCAAAAATGTTTCTACACAAAGCTTATGCGTATTGCATAATAAAAAATATGGACGTATAGTATCCGACTATATTTCTTAGAACAATTTAATCAGCTTCAACAAGTATATTTATATGGTGCCTTTAATACAATTGCACATTCTGCAGGCTTCATAAATAGTCTTTAGATTTTTAGGCTTTAAAGATCACTGAGTCCGTGGCGACCACCAATCACCCTGTACACTAACACTATCATGCACACTAGGGACAATTTTACAATGTTACCGAAGCCAATTAACCTACAAATCTGTACATCCTTGGAGTGTGGAAGAAAACCAGAGCACCTAGAGAAAACCCACATAGTCATAGGGAGACTGTTCAACCTCCTTACAGACAGTACTTGTAGTTGGGGTCAAACCTGGGTCTCTGGCGCTGTAAGGCAGCAACTCTCCAGCTGCGCCACCGAGCCGCTGCTAACGTGAGAGCCAGCAGAAGGGAAAAACTGGGAAACAAAAGAAAGATCTTCAAAAGATCTTGGAGTATGAAAAACTTTGGAAGAGATAAAGAATGAGAAATGGGAAATTCTGTTTTTAGGCCTGCTGACCCCCGTCAGTTCTGTTTGACTAATTCATTGATGTGAAAAGTTAAATTTCCAGATGAAATAGTCATGTTGTCCAGCTTTAGGTTCTGTAGTGACTGGACCCTATGTGCCGTGACCAAGGCCATCAGCATGACTGTTTTCATAGTCAGTTTCTGTAGGGACAGAGCTGTAGCTGGAGACCAGTTCCTTAACATGGTCAGTACAATGCTCACACCCCATATTTGGGAGTACCTGGTTCTTGGGGGATTAACATTAAAATGCTCCTCATTAGTTTGGTTACCAGGGTGTGTCCCAACAGAATGCCGTTCTATTCCTTGCCACAGGTATGTAGACAGAGCACTTCTGGCGCAGTTGATGGCACTATGACTGAGCCTCTCATCGTAATGGAGGCTTGCCAGGAATTCCAGAACAGACGGGATGTTCATAGATCTGTGGGTGATCTTTCCTTTGTTACCGAATGGACCAGTAAATTAGATGGATGGTGATGCATGGTTCGAATACCATGTCTAGTATCACCGGTAACCATGGTTGAGTAGGCCAATCGGGTACTATCAAAATACCAGACGCAGAGTCTTGCTGTATTTTCCTTAATACCCGACTGATGAGGCAGTAAGGAGGGAATGCATAAATAAACAATCCCCCAATGCAGCGAAAATGCATCCGTTGCCACTGCCCCTGGTCTGGTTCCCATGAAACATAATTTGATAACTGGTGATTGA
Organism: Leucoraja erinaceus; assembly: GCF_028641065.1. Lineage (NCBI taxonomy): Eukaryota > Metazoa > Chordata > Chondrichthyes > Rajiformes > Rajidae > Leucoraja > Leucoraja erinaceus. Next base: position 66,784,293 of record NC_073380.1, on the reverse strand, counting down.
GCCTGGATGCGAAAAGATCGATATCTGGTGTTCCATACCATGCTGTAATTTCAGCAAATACATTTTTATCCAACATCCATTCAGTGTTTTCATTGAATTTGCGTGACCTGGTGTCTGCCACTAAATTTAGTTTACCTGGTAAGTAGGTAGCTGATATCCAAATATCTCTCTGGATACACCATTGCCAAATTGTGTTGGCCAGATTGTCACATGATGTCGATTTGTTTCCACCCATATGGTTGATATATGCTACCACGGTGGTGTTGTCAATTTGTAGTTTAACATGCTGGTGATATAACCCAGAATAATATGACTTAAGGCAATGGAATGCACTTAACATTTCCAGGTAGTTTATGCCCAGTGTTTGTAATAATGATGCTTCCTGTGCATTCCATCTCCCTCCACAGCTGGAGATGGAAGTGGTAGCACCCCAACCAAGTGCACTGGCATCAGTTTGTAGCACCATAGACGGGTTGCTGATAATTATTGGATTGGGATAATACCTGACTATGTTCCCACCATTTTAGTTCCATTATGGCCTCTGTTGGTAGCTTCATTGGTCTTTCAAAATGGCCATCATTAAGTTTGAGTGCTCTTATTTTTGCTCTGTGTAAATTTCGATAGTGTAAAGGTCCGAATTGTGTGGCTGGAAATGCAGCCACTATCGTCCCAATTATTCTAGCTACCAGTCTAATGGATGGTTTGGTGACGTCAATAATTTCGCTACAAGCCTCTATTAAGGCTGTAACCTTTTCTTTCGGCAAAGTCACTGACATGAGAACTGAGTTAATGGTGAACCCCACATAATCTATTTTTGTTGAAGGCGTTAATTTAGACTGAACTGGATGGATGATAAACCTCAGACTTCCAAACAATTGTTTTGTGGCTGTTACCGCTTGTTTAGCCAATTCCAAAGTTTTGCCAACAATAAGTATGTCATCTAGATATGCCATTACCATGTGTTTTTGTTTCCGCAGTAACGCTAGGGCTGGTTTCAAATTTTTTGTGAACAGCCTGGGGCTGATGTTAGACCATTAGGTAGTGCCCTGTATTGCCAGTCTGATCCATCCAGTCGAATTTTAAAATAACATCTATGGTCACCTATTGTGGGTACTGTATAGTAAGCATCTTTTAAATCAATGCTTGCCATGTAGTAGCCTTCGGAAATCAATTGCTTAGCAGTAACAAAGGTTTCCTTCTTGAAATGAATATATTGTACAAAGGCATTCAAAGTAGTTAAATCGATGATGATGCGGCAACCACCATCTTTCTTGTTTTTTATAAAGATGTTGGACACGAATTCCTGTGATTCGTGTTGGGTTTTCTCAATTACTCCTTTTTTATATAGTCGCTGTAATTCAGCATGTGCTTTAGATTTTTATATGCCTGTGAGCACGAACATTCGGTTTGGTACATGCTGAACTGGAGGGTTATGTTTTTGTATAAATTCTATGGTATAACCCTGGATACGGCTTAGAATATGTGTCGGTAGTTAACTTATTCCATGCATCCAAATAATATCGTAATCTCCCACCAACTTCCATGCCCCCTTTAATTCTTAAGGAACCAGACCCACCTACCTCCATGGTTACCAGTGGTAGGTATGTTACTTCTTCGGCATCCTCCGTGGACGTTGAGGTGCCGTTGTCTGGGTCTGTAGTTAGGTTGGTGTTGATGGCTTGCGCATTTTCCGGGAAGGTCGGCCTGGGCCATGGCCTAAAAATGACCGATGTTGGGTGTTCCTGGTTTTGCGCTTTCTCCAGTTTGTCTTCGCCGACTGGTGAGTGTGTAGGGGTGATGTTTATCGCCGTAGTAGCTTTTGGATGCTGCTTTTATGAGCCCCAGGGTTTTTGCCCCTTCGTCAAGTTCTTTGACTTGTTTTGATAAATCCCCTCCAAATAGTAGTATTGATGGTTTGGAGGTTCCAGGTTTGCAGAGGCCTGCAAATTTGGGGTCTAAAGCCGGTTGGATAGCACTTTTCCTAATATTGTTTAACTCATATTGTGAGTTGCAGAGTAAAGCCAGTGCATCTTGGTGGTCTAGGGTCATGTTTTGCTCATTCAATGTGCGGGCAAATGCTGCCTGCTGTTAGGACTTTTAGGACTCTCTGTATTTTTAAGTCCCTGGTTCTAATCGATGCCCCGACATGTTTCCAGACGCATTGGTTGACACTGGGAACATTTAGCGACTTGCAGTTCCCTGGTGGTAAGTGTCGTGCCGTGGTGTCCGATAATGCCTGTCCCTGTAGTTGGTTAAAAGACATGTAGTCAATGCTTACCGCTATTTTCGGCTCCAGGTTTAGGCCAGTTTGGTCGAGTTGGATAAACTGGGACACCATATCCAACATGTTTTTTTTCACCCCAGGCATACTAGGGGTATGTTGATCACTCCCCTCTTCAGGGTCAGCCCAGAATTGACCCTCTGTGCTCCCCTCTGATGAGGGAGAAACACTGTGCAGCCCCACAAGAGATACTGTTGTGGGGCTTACTAACTGCCCACTGTGGCTAGCCTCCATCTCCCGGAGCCTGCCACTTGGAGTATTTCCTCCTGCAGCCGCTCCAACCGGCTCCAATGCTCATGGGCACTGGCCGCTCGCGGCTGCTCCTGATCCTGCAGCCGCTCCAACCGGTTCCAATGCTCACGGGCACTGGCCGTCGCGGCTGCTCCTGATCCTGCAGCCGCTCCAACCGGCTCCAATGCTCAAGGGCACTGGCCGCTCGCGGCTGCTCCTGTTTCCCCAGCCGCTCCAACCGGCCCCAATGCTCACGGGCACTGGCCGCTCGCGGCTGTTCCTAATCCTGCAGCCGCTCCAACCGGCTCCAATGCTCACGGGCACTGGCCGTCACGGCTGCTTTTGTTCCCCGCTCCCAGCCGCTCCAACCGGCTCCAATGCGCACAGGCACTGGCCGCTCGCGGCTGCCCCTGAAGCCGCTCCAACCGGCCCCAATGCTCACGGGCACTGGCCGATCGCGGCTATTCAGAGTCGGACTCATCGGAGTCAACGACTCTGTTAGTTTTTTGCTTCGCTCTACCTCCCGGCCGTGGCCGGTGCAGGAGCGAAGTCGGGCACAGCTGTTCCCATTACGGGAGATTGGCGTGCCGTTGGCTGCTGCTGCTGGCTGCCCGCAACTCCGCGGTTCTCCCCCGCCAGCTTTCTCGCAGCCTTCGTGGATCTGGTCCATGTCTCCACCTGTAAGGTAAGTGGAAAGAACGCAGAGTCTCCTTACATGCTGTTCCCGGCTTTCAAATTCTGCCGCTAAGGGAACGTCGTTCACCCTGCTGTGACTCGTTACAATGCGTGTAGCGATATGACGCGCATGCGTCCTGGGGGGGTTCTTCATGTAGTCACTCACGTGACTCCGAAGTAAAATTGGAAACAGCTTTGGAATAAAACAATGGGAATTATATTGCATGGTACATTTTTTCAGCAGTGATTCATGAAAAATGTATTGAAACTTGTTTCTATCAAAAATTATTTTCCTACGTGCAGAACGCTATTCCAAAGATTAACATCACAGCAATGCACCATGACAATCCAGCAGGTTTACCTAAAACAAATCTTGAGTTCATGCTCTTGTGGGTCTAGATAAAAGTTGCTGAAGTGGCCATTTTGAGTTCATTTAACTTAAAGCAGGATCAACCTTTCAATTATTTGTCTTCATTTTTTTTAAATTGAGAGATTAAAATTGAAATCTCTGTGAAATGCAATTTGCAATTGAAATCAGTTGAAAGACCAATATAATTGCCGAAAGCTCGATATACCATCAGATCAGTTCAGTATCTGGACTATAAGCGTACTTGTGCTTTTAAATCAGCCAAAATATACTCAATTATTAATTACACAGGTCCTTCGGTGTTCAGTGCAGAACAACAGCAAATCTACATTTTCTTCATATATAGTAGGATGTGATTCGATGAGCCAGCATTTTTTACTGATTGCTAAATGCACTTGGTTTGCCGTGCCATCACAGAGGACAGAGGTCAACTATCTGGGTATGAACTAGACTGGGTAGGAAGAGCGGATCTGCTTCCATGAAGTTCACCCAAATAAATAGGTTTTTATAACAATCCATGAAAGTCATTGTTATAGAGTTATAATGCATTGAGACAGCTCCATTGGCCCAAAATATCCATACAATACAATACGATAGAACTTTATTTATCTCATGAGGGAAATTGATCTGCCAACAGGCATAAAACATAAAAATACATGAAAAGTAGGATCTCCTGTGGCAATCTGTCGTGCAGCTTGGTGGAACCAGTCTGTTGCTGAAGGTACTCCTCAAGTTGACCAGTGTGTCATAAAGGGAGTGAGCTGTATTGTCCTGAATGCCCCGCAGTTTGAAGAGCATCCTCCTCTCCAAGACCACCTCCCATGGATCCAACTCCACACCCAGGATGGAGCCAGCCTTCCATGCTGACTAAGGTGCCTTCCTGAGCTAGTCCTATTTGCTTGCAGTTGATCAATATCACTAAACCTTTCCTATCCATGCACCTGTCCAAATGCCTTTTAAACTTGATAATAGTACCCACCTCAACCACTTCTTTTCACACCTCGATCCATATACCCACGATCCTCTGTGAAAAACTTGCCCCTCTCTATTTAAACCTATGCCCTCTAGTTTTTGAAGAAGTCTCTACCCAAAATGTCACCCATTCCTTCTCTCCAGATACTGCCTGCCCCACTGAGTTACTCCAGCATTTTGTGTCTACCCTCTAGTTTTAGACTGCCCTACCCTGGGTAAAAGACCATGACTCCTTTGCTCCAGTGAACACAGACCCAATATATCTAGTAATTCCTTATAATACAAACCTTCCAGTCCCAACAACATCCTGGTGATTCTTTTTAGCATGACTTCTAGCTTAATCACATCCTTCCTGTAGCATGGCGAGCAGAACTGCACACAATATTTTAGGTACGATATCAACAATGTCTTTTACAGTTCGAACATAGTCCCAACTTGTAATTAATGCTGCATGACCCACTGAGTTACTCCAGCACTTTGTGTCTTCTCTTGTACTCTTAGGATTCTCCTTTACCTTATCTGCTTTTGATGTCTCATGTCCACTTTTAAGGATACTTAGTTTATTAAAAACTACTAAGCAGCAGCATTTTATTCTAGATTTATTTAACTACTTGAATAGGGTCATAGAGTCATAGAGTGGTACAGTGTGTAAACACGCCTTCCAGCCCAACTTGCTCACACCTACCAACATGTCAAGCTACAATAGTCTCACTTGCCCGCATTTGGTCCATATCCCTCCAAACCTGTCCGATCCATTTAAATGCTCCAACAGTCAAAATCCCAAGTCCACAGATCAATAATCAAGGTTGCTAGATTATTTAGATATAGATGCCAGGTTATATAGATGTGGGAGTGCACATGTAAATATAAAGCACCTGATACAGCAATAAGCTGCAATAGAAGAGTGAGAAGCTAAGTAACCATTTTGGAGCGGTTCACACTACCTGATCATCCAAAGGCAGTTCGCAGAAAGCTGGAATGTACTTTGCCCATTCCACCAAAATCAACAACTGTTCCTTCATTGACTCACAGACATCACTAATAGTAGCAACTTTCTTTGTGTTGATGTCTGTGTTTGCTGCAGAAACCGAAAGGGCGATCTGCTGCGAAACAAAAACAAATGGCACGAAATTAAATTACAGCTCAGGACATGTTAATTGTTTTCACAAGCATTTGCTGTTCCCAGAACACAATCCAAAGACGCATTCATGCAGATAATTAAAAAGCCAAATGAGATTATTTTTGCTCCACTAGTGATTAATGTGAATGGAAATACACCGCCTGTTGTTTCACTAACATCAATGAGAGTTTAGCAGAGACTGTAAACAGGCTTTTGACTTTCAAAAAGATTCATGTTTGGTAGCATAATACTATTCTAAAGTAAAACCTGGAAGCCAGAAAAAAAATAATCATCCAATAAAAAGCATTTAGTTTGTAATTAATGCCATGAAACCATATCATGTGCAGTCCATATAACCATATAACCATATAACAAGTCCTTCAAGGTCAATTAATATTCAGACTTAAATATTTAACTGAACACCAGCTCTCCAGCGACAGAATTCCTTGTTTGACTTGTTATATAGCTGGGTGGGCATGTGTAGAACAACTATCATGCAAATTATGAATTGAATGCACTCATTTTTCATTTTGCTGATAGATGCAAAACATCCAATTTAATTCAGGTTTGTGGGAAAATTACCTGCTTAACATCAAAAGTAAAAGAAAATGGAGCATGATTTTGGGGCAGCTAATATATCACAACAAAGCAATGTTGCCAGTTTAACAATGATCCAATTACACTGGAAGTTATAAGTTATTCATTATCGATAAAACACCTTGGAATCATTTTGAGGTTCTAAAAGATAGCATATACATGCAAGTCTATTGTTTTCTTTGAACTATATTATCCACGGTATTTCTTCATATTATTGGTGGTCTTACACTGACCATTTTAAGGTTGTATATCATCATGATTTATCTCCACTGGCATCCTGCCCTTAAATCACAGTACAGCACACGGGTCAAATTGTAACCTGATATAAACTGGATGTGTGCACATTAAGAAAGGTACATATAACTGCACCTTTTTTTCTTTACAGTGTTCCTTCCAGCACATTGACTCTGTTGACCCGCCATTGATTAATATTCCACAGGGAGTACCAGAAATAATTTTTTTTTAATTTCTGTAGAAGTTGTGTGCTGGTCGGAGATGGAAGGGCACATACTGGGTACGGCATCAAGGCACAACTCTGCTCTCCAACTTTTATCTACCTTTGCCAGGCCTAAGGCAGGCACAGTGACCAGGTACCAGATTTCAACGCACAAAATAACTGAGTTGTGTTTGTGTTCATTTCAAATCGATCTTGCCTCTGTAGAACATGACCATTTCCAACTACCAAATACATCATGACAGCAACAGAGAGGCCTGAAGTAACTGACTGTATAAATGTCCCAATGGTTTGTATTTAACACTTTAAAATGTTCTCTTAGTTACTTATCATGATGCAGAAGGAAACTATTCAGCCCAACACGTCCTCACTGGATTCCACAGAGAAATACCATCAAAGTCATTGCACTCTCCATATTTTCATATGGCCCTGTAATTTATTCACCCACATATGACCTTCAACACCCAACCCCCTAGTCCCCAACCACTGCTGATTTGTCTGCCTCATGTACACTACAGGGTTTTTTATAGGGGTCAGTTAACCCACCAGTATATATTTGCGATGTTGGAGGAAACTGAAGCACTTGGCAATAGTCATAGTGACAGTGCTTAAGCCTGAAAGAACCTTGGGTCCCTGGCACTGAGGCAGCAACACTAACTGCTCAGCATCGTATCATGTAGGATATACATTTAATCCAGAGCCCAACCAGTCAGCGGTAGAGAGAAAAATGGATGGGGAAAAGCCTCAAATCTTGTGGCCTAAATCCTGCCAGAGGAAAGAGTGGGAGACCATTAACACTGACCTCATCCATCTTCTGGAAGGATTGAAGGGATGTGTAGAAAGAAAACTGGAGAAGATGGGAGACACCATATCTAACTATGGGGCGGAGAGATTTGGGGTGAAGGTCATGAAACAGAGAACACAGAAGGAACCAGCACTCCAGTACAAGTCCAGGAGGCAGCAGGAGATCAAAAGACTGGTGAAAGAAAGCTGAGAAAACAGTGGAGGAAGGCCACAGAGGCAGAAAGGAAAGGACTCGATACAGTGCAGGCAGAAATAAAGCAGTGCCTGGCAATCCTGCAAAGAGCAGAATGCCTGAGAAAGCAACACAAGAAGAAAGAACGGGCGAGGACAAGTTTCTACAGAGATCCGTATAAGTTTGTCAAAAGCCTCTTTGTCAAGGAGAAGAGCGGGATCCTGAGAGTACCTGTAAGGGAACAGGAGGAGCACCCGAGGAAGATGTACTCTGACAACCTGAGGCATGAGCCAGTCACCATTCCAGATGACATGCCACCTATCCACCCACCTGAGCACCAGATGGACATAAGGCCTCCTACATGGAAGGAGGTGGAGAACACAGTAAAACGGGCAAGAGCAGCATCAGCCCCAGGGCCCAATGGCATCTCATACCGGCTCTATAAGAACATCCCTGGTGCCCTGAAATACCTTTGGAAGTTAATGAAAGTGGCATGGGGGAAAGAAATCATACCTAAGGCATGGCGAAGGGCAGGAGGGATCTTAATTCCCAAAGAAAAGAACTCCTCAACCATTAGCCAATTCCGCCAGATCAGCCTTCTGAACGTGGAAGGAAAGATCTTCTTTGGTGTTGTGGCCCAAAGACTCTCAGCTTTTTTGCAGAGCAACAACTTCATTGACACGTCAGTGCAGAAAGCAGGGGTACGTGGTTTCTCAGGATGTCTGGAACATGCAAACGTCATCTGGCACCAGATACAAACTGCCAAGAAGGAAAAGAGAGATCTGCATGTGGCTTTCTTAGATCTTGCCAATGCCTTTGGTTTGGTGCCCCACAAGACTCTTTGGGCAGCCTATAATTTCTTCCAGGTCCCAGAGGTCATCACAAAGCTGGTAAAAGCTTACTTCCAGGACCTTCAGTTCTGTGTCACAACACAGGACAACACCACCGCCTGGCAGCACCTTGAGGTAGGCATAATGGCAGGCTGTACCATTTCTCCTCTGGTTTTCACCATGGCAATAGAGCTCATCATTCGAGCATCACGATGGGTGGTCGAAGGGGAATGCTTGAAGAGTGGGCTGCGTCTTCCTCCAATCAGGGCGTACATGGATGACATGACCACAATAACAACAACAAAAGCATGCACCAAACGTCTGCTGGATAAACTCCAGGAAAACATCAAATGGGCACGAATGGAGATTAAACCCAGCAAATCCTGTTGTATTCCGATCGTCAAAGGCCGGCTCACTGTCGACAGGTTCCGCATCAATAACGAGACAATACCAACTGTCCTGGAGAAGCCTGTCAAAAGCCTCGGGCAATGGTACACCGCATACCTCAAGGATGCAGAGCCGGTGGAACAACTCAGGCAGGATACAATCAGTGGCCTCAAGCAAATCAACAACACTGCTCTCCCACGGAAGCTGAAGCTTTGGTGCCTTCAATTCGGTCTACTGCCCCGACTCATGTAGCCAATTACCATCTACGTGGCCACATTATTCCAGGTCAACCAGCTGGCGAAATCACAAGTGAGGAAGTGGCTTGGGCAACCGAGATGCCTCAGCAGCATAGGGCTCTATGGGAATGGAGCCCTCGCACTGCCAGTCTCAAGCCTCGTGGAGGAGTACAAATGTGCCAAAGTGAGGCTGGACATGACACTAACAGAATCCCGGGACCCAATAATAAGAGTTGTTGCTCCAACCCTAGCAACAGGAAAGAAATGGACACCAGCAGAAGTTGTACTGGACGCAAAATCCGCCCTCCAACACCGGGACACAGTGGGCCATGTCTAACAAGGCTGAGGGGGCTTTGGCCTGGGAGCAATGAAACCTACCTGGCAAAAGGCTACTCCAGCTGAACGTCGGCACCTGGTGGTGGAGGTGGTGCGCAACCAGGAAGAAGCAGCCAGGTGTACCAAAGCCATATCCCAAGCCAAACAAGGCCGCTGGATGACGTGGGATGGGGTTGAGAGGAGTAAGATCACATGGAGAGAGCTGTGGACCATGGAGTCAAATAAGTTGAGCTTCATTATCAGAGCTACATATGACGTCCTTCCCTCTCCCACAAACCTAAATCTTTGGCTGCGAGAGGATCGACCAGTTCCAGCAAACCTCAAGCACATCCTGGTCGGTTGTAAGACCAGCCTAACACAAGGCAGATACACCTGGCGACATAACCAGGTGCTGAGGTGTTTGGCAGCTGAACTCGAGTGCAAGAGAGTTACCACCAACGCCATGCCTATCAATGGCCAGATACCATTCCCGCAAATACCATCCTTCATCCGGGAAGGAGAGAAATGGAGGACTAACCCCTCGCCTCACAACTCAAGCCCACTGAACGCATCCAGGGACTGGGAAATGCGTGTTGACCTAGGCTAGAGGCTTTCGTTCCCAGTTGAAATCGCAGTTACCAACCTGCGACCAGACCTCGTTCTCTGGTCCAACTCCTGTCGGGGTGTTTTCATCATTGAGCTGACGGTCCCATGGGAGGAGGCTGTGGATGAGGCTTATGAAAGGAAAAAGCTTTGATATTCAAACCTTGCAGCAGAGGCAGATGAGAGAGGTTGGAGTGTAAGGGTGGGTGTCCAGTGGAGGGGGGTTGCAGGGGCTTTGTAGCCAGTTCCACCGCAAGGCTCCTGAGGGAAGTAGAAGTCAAAGGCCAGGCACAAAGGAGGGCAATAAAAGAACTTGCCAATGCTGCCGAACGGAGCAGTCACTGGCTGTGGCTGAAGAGGAAAGATGCTGTGTGGGCTGCCACGTGACCATCTAGAGGCTAACAATAAGACACACACCCAGGTCTGATCAACCTGCGGTGGGCCTGCCTCAACTGAGGGTGTCTTGTGATAAAAGGCCGAAACACCCAGTGACGTTGAGGTACACAACTGAAGATATGTCTGATTGTTAGCAAATTCACCTAGTGGTCATACCCAAGAATGTCAATTGTAGTGAATATTAGGGATTGTAACATCCAGTCCTACTAATCAATCTGGGCAAAATAATCAAAGGGGAGTTGATGGGCACATGGGAGAGAATCAATTACAAGATTGCAGGGAATTAAGCAGCTCAATTTTGTCAAAACAATAGAGATTCAGATGATGCTGGTTTACTTCAAGATCATATTTGAAATAGAATCAAAGTATCTATGGAGTTTATTACTGGAAATTTTGTTCAACAAGCTACAGGAATTTTTCAGGGTTTCTTGATTAACAGAAGCTTTATTTACTCATGTATCCTCGGTCTCCACCAAAAGGACAGGGTAAGCCATCAGGAAAATTCCTGGCACATGGACTGGGAACTGACATAAGATCATAAGAGATAGGAGCAGAATTAGGCCATTCAGCCCATCAAGTCTACTCCGCCATTCAATCATGGCTGATCTATTTCTCCGTCCTAACCCTATTCTCTTGCCTTCCCCGCATAACCTATGACACCCGTACTAATCAAAAATCTATCAATCTCTGCTTTAAATATATGCACTCACCTTGCCTCCACAGCCTTCTGTGGCAAAGAATTCCACAGATTTATCACCCTCTGGCTAAAGAAATTCCTCCTCATCTCCTTCCTAAAAGAACAACCTTTAATTTTGTGGCTATGACCTCTAGTTCTAGACTCTCCCACTAGTGGAAACATCTAGTTTATCCACTATCCAAGCCTTTCACTATTCTGTACGTTTCAATTAGGTCCCCCCTCATTCTTTTAAATTCCAACGAGTACAGGCCCAGTGCCGTCAAAGCTCATCATATTTCAACCCACTCATTCCTGGGATAATTCTTGTGAACCTCCTCTGGACCCTCTCCAAGGCCAGCACATACTTCCTCAGATATGGTGCCCAAAGCTGCTCACAATACTCCAAACGCAGCCTGACCAGCGTCTTGTAGACATCTTGTAGACATCTCGAAGGATGAAGCGTGATGGCAGGGAAGATAAACGCAAGCGAAAGGAAGAAGAAGCCCAGATCCTTGGTTCTGTGTCTAACCTACCTGATGAGAAAGGGCTTCAGCCTGAGCCAGCACATTGATGGAAGGGGAGTTGCCACTCTCGTAGCTGTTCCTTCTGTTGCTGATCCGATCACGTTCGTTTTGTACAGCTGAGGAAGAAACAGTTTTGTTAAGGAACAAAGAATCCCTCTGAAATCATGGATGCGTCTCAGATTTATTTGCATATCAAAAATCAGCTCCATTGGTGATTCTGATTAAATTATCACCTTCTAAGTAGTTCAACCATCATTGACAAGGGGAACATTCTTCCCACAGGGATCAACCACCATGTCGTTTAAGACTACTAATACCACCCCTCTCCCCTGGTTGCAAGGCACATTTTGCTACATAAACCTATTATTTAAGCTGTAAAACAGTCTTTCATTATTTATGAATTATTTTGATGAGGATCTGCAACTGTATTTTGTTGCTTCTGATGGAATAGCTACAAAAACAGCATTGTTACCTTTTTTCCACACAACCATATTATTATAATATTATCAGCAGCAATAACAGAAGAGATGAATTATCCCTTTCAGAACTGGACATTCTTAACTTGTGGGCACAGTACAAGATGAATTTTAGATACCACAAGTCTCGTTTATTAAATGATCATATGCCCAGCCCGGTTATTAGAATAGGTCTTGTTCAAAACAGGTGAAATTAGAGTTATTTTCCCCCATCTCCCCCTCCCTTCAGCTATCTAATAGTCTCTGAAATAACCAAGGCTGACTTCTTATAGAACATAGAACAATACAGCACAGGGAGAGGCCTTCGGCCCTCAATCCCTGACCAAATGTGATGCCAAATTATAAACAAGGAACTGCAGAGATGCTGGTTTTCAAAAAATAAAGACACAAAGTGCTGGAGTAACTCAGTGGATCTGGCAGCATCTCTGTAGAACATGGATAAGTGATGTTTCGGATCGGAACTCTTTTCAAGACAAACTAGGCTAAACTAATTTCCTCTGCCAAGGTGAAACATTTATATTATATTAAGAATTATATTTTTGGTCAAGATAAAGCATTCAGATTAATTCAGTCATGTGCAATGGGATAATAAATGTTTTTAATTTCTGCAAAAAGTGTCAACCTTTGTAAAACTCCATAGTTCACAAGACCCAAGGTATCATGCACACTAGATAAGGTCTGAAGAAGGGTCCCGACTCGAAACGTTACTGAATCTGGATGTCTGTCCAGGTACCTCCATGCATTAGTGGCAGAGATGCATGAAGAACAGAGTCTTTTACCTAAGTAGAGGAATCAAGAACCAGTCATGAAAGGGAAAGATTTCATAGGAACCCGGGGAGCATGTGTTTTTCACAGAGGGTGGATGGAACAAGCTGCCAGAGGTGGTAGTTGTGGCATTTAAAGGGCATTTAGATGGATGCATGAGTAGGAAAGATTTTGATGGATATGAGCCAAACATGGGCAGATGGGGCTAGCATTGATGGGGCATCTTGGTTAGCATGAGCAAGGGTCTGTTTCTGTGCTGTATGACTCTATGACAGAGGAGAGAAACTGAGGGTTTTGTAGTTACTCCCCAATTTTCTACAATGCAAACATTTTTATATTGTGCTTAGGTGGTGCACTAGACAATAAATCATCCAGATCAATGTGCTTTAATGAATTTTTACAGTAAAAACGATGTTTAAAAAACTGCTTAGTAACATGAAGCAAATTGGCAATCGTGATATTTAGTTATTTATAAAGAAAACAGCACAAAACATGTATTGGTTGATAATGGACAAATCTTCCACAAAATTAGCTGGTACTTGCCAAGCTATGGATAGAGACACAATTACGTCAGCATTTCACTGTTTTATCGACTTTCAATTTGTCTAAAAGGACAGATAAGCTTTTGTTTTAATAAATTGTAATTATTTTAAACTTTAAGCTTAATCTACATAATTTATTGAACTACAAACTATTTTCCAGATACCCGTCTGCTGGTTGATAAATTGGTATATAGTTTTAAAATTTAAATCAATAGTTTAATAAGTAAGCTTTGTGTGTGCTGTTTTTATCAGTTTAGCTGTCCATTTAAAACATTTGTATTTAACCAGTGCATTTCAACACAGCATCAATTAACATTGGGCCTTGAAGGACAATGTTATTACCTAGCATGTAAAGCTTACACAAATTTTTGTTTTAAATCAAGGGAGATAATTTGTTTAATTGATTTGTCTGAAATGCAAGTGCAGAGCAACATAAGATGAGGATACTTGCTGGGCAGCAATGCCAGTGGATTAACATTGGCCTGGAACTTTGAATGCTTCACACTGATATCCACTGGCAACAAGTTAAAAGGCAATGAAACATGGGATCGACCATTTGCGGGCCAGTCAACTGGACACTGCCCATCTTGTGCCAAGCTCGTGAGATAATTCGCCATGCAACAGTTGCATCAGAAATTGCTCCACTTTATTCTCCATGATAGTTAATCCCCAGGAGATTGCACAGTGCCTTACTAAAGCCTCACTAAAGTAAATCACAAACTCATCTGCAAGGCCATCCACATCCACATCTCAACCACTAGTCTATCCCACCCATCTTCCCACCCAAATGCTGACATAGAACATAACATACAGCACAGGGACAAGCCCTCTAGTCCACAGTGTCCGTGCCAAGCAAGATGCCAAGTTAAACTAATCTTGTCAGTATTTGATCCAAACCCCTCCATTTCCTTCATATCCAAGTGCCTGAAGTGGCCTGAATACTATGTTCCCCTAATGTCACCAGTGACCTGATTCTCAGGGACCCCAAACTCTCCAATATCTGGATGTCAACCTCATTTCTTCAATGGCCTATGACATATTCCTCGCCCCTCAAGTTCCAAGCACTTACTCTTCAATGAGCCCTCCATCCATCTTCCAAGCTTCTAATACCAGTGGCACACCATCACCTCCCACCAGACCAATCCCCAGATCACCCACTCCAATCATTCAGGCGCATATGGTTCACTAGCTTCATGCTATTTTCTCAGTCCACCCCAAGTTTCGGATCCTACTATCTATGGAGAAACAGAAGACTGCACGTGCTGGAATATGGAGGAACTCAGCCGGTCAGGCAGCATTGTGGAGGCAAAGGTATGGTCAATGTTTCAGGACAAGCCCTGGCATCAGGACCTAGAGTAGCGAGAATGGCAGAGGAGACAGAATCGGAGGGTGACGTGAAGAACCAGATAAGTAGTGGGACGGTGTGAGCATATGATTTGCAGATTAATCCAGGAGGGGAGAATGAAGAAGAACAGTTGAGTTGGAGACCTGTCACCTACAGTTTTAGGTTCAGGTTCATTATTGTCATATGAACCGAGGTGCAGTGAACAAGTCAGATAATACTATAGATGAATATAATCAAGTCAAGCTCAAGTATGATAGGGAGAGTGAAGCAAGGTACAGTGCAGAATATAGCTCAGCATTGTGGAAACATTGCCATTCAGTTTTGGTCCCATTGCCTTCTTGGTGAATTAACCTCCCGGCCCACCAACCTAAAGCCTGACCTCCAATGTTGTACAGGAAGACCATTGTATTTGAATGAGTGAAGTTCCCCATTCTATATGTTTTAGCTTGCTAACACACTTGTGTGTTTTTGCACATTGCAACAAAAGTGATCCAGCAACATTATAGCAAGTGATGTGCAAGGGCCAAGCATGTTCCTCTCTGTTATTAAGCTCCAGTCAATGCTCCAGAAAATGGCAGAATGAACTAAGTTTTAAAAATCTGCAAAGAATTTTCCATGTAATGCAATTGCTGGCAACCATTTTATACCAGCACCTAAACAAATGGGAAATTAAATCAGAGAGATCAGTGAAAAGCATCATCCTCCAGAGGCCACATTTGAACAGAACATTTAGTTTCTTCTAGGTACAACAGTAGTGAAAGTTATTTCAAGTGAATTTTAAGTCAGTGATTCACCTGTCCATCCTTTGGCAGTCTTACCTTCTTTCTTCATCCCAGCTCGGAAACATTTCTTCAATCTGCAATATCTGCATTGGTTCCTCTTATCTTTGTCAACAACACACTGCCGATTAAACCTGAGGGTTCATATAGCATAAAACTATCAGCCAGAACATAATAAGTGATGTCACTGGTATTTTAAAACAGTAAGCTCTGAACTTGGAAAAGACAGATGACACGAAATTCAATTACATAATGTTGTTTATTTCAGCATTACGCAACTGCTTTAGTTTTTGATCCTATCCCCCCACATTAATGTTTATTCTCAGCCCCCCCCCCACCCCCCCCCCCCCCCCCCCCCCCCCCCCCCCCCCCCCCCCCCCCCCCCCCCCCCCCCCCGCCACTGTTTCATTTAGTTTAGTTTAGAGATACAGCGCGGAAACAGGTCCTTCAGCCCACTGAGTCTGCGACGGTCAGCGATTCCCGCACATTAACACTATCTTAAACACACTATGGACAATTTACATATTTATACCAAGCCAATTAACCTACAATCCTGTACATCTTTGGAGTGTGGGAGGAAACTGGAGATCCCTGAGAAAATCCATGCAGGTGAGAATGTACAAACTCCATACAGACAAGCACCCATAGTCAGGATCAAACCCGGGTCCCTGGCGCTGTAAGGCAGCAACTCTATCACTGCGCCACCGTGCCGCCCTGATCTTCAGTTTTCACACAACTCCATATTTCTCTCACCCCCATTAAAAATAATTTCTCCCCACAACCCCCACTGACCTGACTTATGACAGACTACTTCCAATTCCCAAAGCCAATGTCCTTGACCCATCTGGCCACACTTTGGTTCTGATCCATCACCCTTTAAATAATACCCAATCTCAAATTCTACCCTTTAAGTCCTATTGGTCCTTTTGTGCAAACCAGCATCTACAGTTCCTTGTTTCTACACTTACAATATACAGTTATACCATTCAAGTTCGACCATCTTCACACGTTACTTCCAAAAAACTGGTTCCGATTTCCCCTACCCCTCAAACAACAAACATTGCACCCTTCCATCCATCCAACAAGACTTCCTACATATCCCAAACATCAAATAACACCACTTCCTCTAACCTCATTCTTGACACAACATATGTTCCAACTCCCAATCTTTCAAATAAGGCCAGGTCCAATTGTTTGCCCTTGCAATGTGCCACGCCTCAAATAATACTGATCATTACTCCTCAAAACCCAAACCATGTCAGATCTGATTTCCTATCCTTCATAAAGAAGATTTAACTCTCTTACTCTTTCACCAGTGCCTGCTCCAGTCTACCACAGAAAGAACTGGTTATACATTGTTCAACATCCGCTCGCTGAATGAGGTCCATTTTCAAATTAGCATTAAACTTCCAACACACATTCGGATTTTTTAGAATGAGCACTAAACTTCCAACACTAACATTCGGATGACCTGTCTTGGGCCCAGCATGTAGATATAACATCAAGAAGCTGCACTAGCTCCTTAACTTTCTTAGAAGTTTAAGGAGATTCGACATGTTGCTGAATACGCAAACAAACTTTTGTTGAAGGTATCCTAACTGTTTGAATCATGGTGTGGTATTGTATTTCCAATGCATAGGGACTCAAGAAGCTGCAGAGAGAGGTGGACTAAACCCAGTCAATCATAGGCATAGCCAGCATCAAAACCATCTACATGAGGCGCTGCCTCGAGAAGGCGGCATCTACCTTTACGGATCCCCACAATGCAGGCCAAGTCCCCTCCATGCTGCCACCATACAGCAGAGGTACAGAACCCTGATGCAGCATGCCACCAAGTTCAAGTACAGCCACCTTCATATTACCCTGCATTTTCAGACTTCAGGCAAGAGGTACAGAAGTTTGAAAATGCACACCTCCAGATTCAGGGACAGTTTCTTCCCAGATGTTTTCAGGTAACTAAACCATCCTATCAACAACTAGAGTGTGGCCCTGAGCTGCCATTTACCTCATTGGAAACCCTCAGGCTATCTTGGATTGGACTTTACTG
This sequence comes from Leucoraja erinaceus, assembly GCF_028641065.1. Lineage (NCBI taxonomy): Eukaryota > Metazoa > Chordata > Chondrichthyes > Rajiformes > Rajidae > Leucoraja > Leucoraja erinaceus. The sequence goes on along the minus strand of NC_073380.1, from coordinate 66,766,699 downwards.
GACTTTCTCTTGCACTAAACGTTATTCCCTTTATCCTGTATCTCTACACTCTGGACGGCTCGATTGTAATCATGTAGTCTTTCAGCTGACTGGAGAGCACGCAACAAAAAAAGCTGTACGTTGGTACATGCGACAATACACTAAACTATTACCTTCCAAGAACTGCCCGGTGTTTGAATGAACCCACCAAAACCTTGGTCCTACATCGGCGATGGAATTACTCTTGCAATATGTGGACTCAGTTTTCTAATTGTGTTTTATACAATTGTTTTTTTTTACATAGTCTTTATTATTTTTAACTGTTCTGTGCATTTGTGTGTCTTTGCATGTGTCTGGGTCTATGTGACTGCTGCAGCGGCACATCAGATTTTCATTGTGCCTTTGCCTCGCCATGCTTGTGTATGTCAATAAACTCAGTTTAACTTCACACAGTGCTGCTTCTGAGTCACCCCCCTTCAAGGTGTGCTGATTGGCCTGGCAAGACATGGCGCCAGGCGGAAGAGGGCTTTGCCCGAGCCAGATGCTTGCCCCTTTACAGGGGTTACTTCTGCACCCGGGTGGTGTTAGAGAGGGACATCGTTATTAGTAGTTATTATAGTAGTTATTTAGTATATTTGTAGGAATTGTAACAAAGTTGTTTGAAAATGTAGTGTCTAATTTGGTGATTTTGTACTGTGGTGGTGGGTGTGTTACCACCATTTTGTTCTGTATTGTGATCGTAATTTAATTAATTTTTTTGATACAAAAAAAAGTGTGCTGATCCGACCCCTGCCCCAATGAACCCACCATGGGTCTTCTGGTCCCATGTTCTTCAAAACAAAGTGAAATCAAGAAATTAATGTTTAACATCTCCCACCACTCAAACAGATTGTTCCCATTCCCCACACTTCAAAAAATACTATTTTGAATCTTTATGCTCTTCAAGAAATGCCAATTCCAATTCACCAGTCGTCAAAGAAGACCATGCTCAAATGGCACCCCTTCAAAATGACAGCTTTGAATGCTGACCCATCAAAGATTACCCGTCCCTACTTTTTACCTATCAATCGTAAGTTCAAAAGTTCATAACTTATAGGAGCATAATTAGGCCATTCAGTTTCAGTTTCAGTTTCAATTTCAGTTTAGTTTATTGTCACATGTACGTGAAAAGCTTTTGTTGCATGCTAACCAGTTAGCAGAAAGACAATACACGATTACAATCATAGAAACATAGAAACATAGAAAGTAGGTGCAGGAGTAGGCCATTCGGCCCTTCGAGCCTGCACCGCCATTCAATATGATCATGGCTGATCATCCACTCAGTATCCTGTACCTGCTTTCTCTCCATACCCCCTGATCCCTTTAGCCACAAGGGCCACATCTAACTCCCTCTTAAATATAGCCAATGAACTGGCCTCAACTACATTCTGTGGCAGAGAATTCCAGAGATTCACCACTCTCTGTGTAAAAAATGTTCTTCTCATCTGTCCTAAAAGATATCCCCTTTATCCTTAAACTGTGACCCCTTGTTCTGGACTTTCCCAACATCGGGAACAATCTTCCTGCATCTAGCCTGTCTAACCCCTTAAGAATTTTGTAAATTTCTATAAGATTCCCCCCTCAATCTTCTAAATTATAGCGAGTACAAGCCGAGTCTATCCAGTCTTTCTTCATATGAAAGTCCTGACATTCCAGGAATCAGTCTGGTGAACCTTCTCTGTATTCCCTCTATGGCAAGAATGTCCTTCCTCAGATTAGGAGACCAAAACTGTACGCAATACTCCAGGTGTGGTCTCACCAAGACCCTGTACAACTGCAGTAGAACTTCCCTGCTCCTATACTAAAATCCTTTTGTTATGAATGCTAACATACCATTTGCTTTATTCACTGCCTGCCATCGAGCCATTTACAGTATGTAGATACATGATAAGGGTATAACGTTTAGTGCAAGAGTATAACGTTTAGTGCAAGGTAAAGCCAGCAAGGTCCGATCAAGGATAGTTCGAGGGTCACCAAAGAGGTAATTCAGCACTCCTGTCTGCTCTTCAGTTGCCTGAATACAGCTGGGAAGAAAATGTCCCTGTCCCTGGAGTGTGTTTTCATACTTCTATACCTTTCTGGCCCATCGAGTCTACTTCGCCATTCAATCGTGGCTGATCTATCTCTCCCTCTCAACCCCATTCTCGTGCCTTCTTCCCATAACCCTGACACCCATGCTAATCAAGAATCTGTCAATCTCTGCCTTCAGAAATATCCATTGCCTTGGCCTCCACTGCCGTCTGTGGCAATGAATTCCACCGTGTTGTCTCCGTTCCTCACCATTTAAAACATTTTGATTCCAACAAGAATACCAATCCCAAATTTTCCTGTTCAAAAAAGTTCCAGTGCCGATCCCCACACCCCAAACACAATGCCGGGTCATAAGGCCATTCCAGCTACTCATCCTTCAATAACATCAATTCCTAGAACGAACCTTCCAAAAAATCAATTTTTGATCGCCTATATTCTTGAAACATTACTGGTCTCAACTACCCGATGTTTAAACAATGTTTCCTTTGAGACATCACTCTACAAACAGTGAAGATAGCAGCTGCAGTTCATTCTAATAATATCAGTTCTGAATCACACCCTGCAAACCAAACAGTTACCTGTGCACCAACCGTTCAAACAGCGACTGTTCCCATTTCCTGCAATTCAAAGCAGTGCCTTTTGTGATGTTATGCTGCACTGCCACCTCTTATAATGTTAATGACTAAATTTTCAATTTTTTAGAATTTTAATTTGATTTCATGCTTTTTAATTATTAGTTTATTGAATTAGAAGTTAACTTTTCACAATATCAGAACGGAAGATGGGTGTAAACTGATGAAAAATAATTGATAACTGTGGCTTCAATTTTAATTGAATGTCAGCATTATTTTGTCAACTAACAAGGCACTAATTCAAATAATACTGTTTCTGAATCCTCTCCCATTAAACAATGCCAGTCCCAATACAGCACGTGATTGCTCCAAACTCCACCCTTGAAACAATATCAGATAATCCCAACTCTTTCAAACAATTTTAATTCTGATTCCCTATCCTTCCCACAATGATAATATTGACCCGCACAATCTGCCAACAACAGTTTCTGATTGCTTACCCTTCAAACAATACTGTATCCTTTGCTTCAAACGATGCCTGTTAACAGTGGCCACACTTCAGACAATATTGAATAAAACCCAAATCTTTCAAAACAAATGCTTGTATTGATACCTACACTCCATAGAACAGAGCCATCAGGTCTGGGGCCATCTCTGCTCACAAAATAACCGCCCTTGGCAACTTTCTGTTCTGCAAATATGCAACATCCGCTCACTTAAGGGGCTGTCCCACTTGGGTGACCTAATTGGCGAGTTTAGAAGAGTTTAGGAGAGTTTGAAAAAATAACATGTTGAAGACCTTCGACTATGTAGAAGACCTCCTTCGACCTCCTTCGACTATGTTGAAGACCAGTTTCGACTAGCTACGACTAACTTCAGGAAAATTGGACACCGAATAGTGGAGAGTGAAGCCGACCTCCATCGATCTCCTTCGACCTCCCTTCGACTATGATGAAGACTATCCATGACTACCTTCGACTACCTTTGATTACCTTCGACTACTCTCGATTACCAACGAATAACATGCCGACCTACTACGACCTACTATGACTAAACCTATGAGTAAAAAAAGTATCGATTTTGTCCATGGCAACTTTTTTTTACTCACGGGCAGTTTTAACATATTGAAAAAAACGCCGGGACCTAGCTGAGGTCTCGAGTACGTGGAGACCACTATCGAGCATGAAGAAGAGTTATGAAGACCTCCTATGACCTCGTGTTGACCATGCTGCGAGTATGAGTCCAGGGCAAACTCGCCAGAACGCGCAGATTAGGTCGCTCAAGTGGGACAGGTCCTTTACAGTATGAGGTTTTCACCTTTCCAATGGTTACCAAACTGACAGCCTTCAAATAATATGAATTTGGGTGACGCATTATTCAAAACGTACTGGATCTAGTTGCCCACCTTCATCCAATATTGGTCCCATCCCTTCAGCCATCAATTCCAATCACCCACACCTCAAACAATTGCCATACTAAAATATACCATCATTCAAACAATGCAAATTCTGAACCCCAAACTTCGAACAGTGCAGTTCTCAAACCATCATCCATCAAACAATGTAGCTTCCAATATATAACAAGGAACTACAGATGCTGCATTACCAAAGTAAGACACAATATGTTGAAGTAACTCAGTGGGTCAGGCAGCATCTTTGGAGAACATGGATGGTGACGTATCTGATAGGTAGGAGTCTGAAAAAGGGTCCCAAAACGTCATCTATCTGTGTTTTTCAGAGATGCTGCAGATAGCTTCCCATCCCTCAGTCTTCATTTAATGCTAATATCCCAACATTCAAGAAAATTAAAATAATTTGAACAACAATGCGCCGCACGGAGTTGCTGCCTTACAGCACTTGCCTGTTTCCATGCTGTATCTCTAAACTATACAAACTATACAAAACTAAACAATATTTCACCCTACAAGGGGTCCAGTTTCAACCCAACATCCCTCATAAATAATTGGATTGAAACTCCCAGACATCAGACAGTGTTGGTTGCAATCCACCCCACCTCCCTGCAAGCACTGTTATATCCAATCCTCTTCCTCTCAATCAATGCTGGTGCTGACACCCAGACTCCAGCCCTCCAGCATCAGGGCTGGCCTTAGGAGGTGCGGGGCCCAATTGGGACCAATTTTGGTGAGTCCCAGGTTCCCAGCCAACGTCTGTAGAATCATAGAAATATAAATAAAATCTATCATAAACTTTATATCTCTATAGTAGAATGGAAAGTAATCAAAATGTGCACTTAAAAAGTGCACGCGAGTTAATGGACCAAACACATCTAAGCTACATTTCATTAGTGTCATATAGATCCACTGCAGAAATGGATAGAGAAACTGCAGATTGAGTTTAACCCGAACAAGTGTGTGGTGATACACTTTGGAAGATGGAATGCAAGAAAAGAGCATAGAGTTAATGGCAAGTCCCTTAACAGCATTGCTGTGCAAATGGGTCATGGAGTCCAAGTTTATAGCCCACTGAAGGTGGCAACAAAAGTAGATAGGGTGGTTAAGAAAGCTTATGGTTTGCTTGCCTTCATTGCCATGGCATTGAATATAAGAGTCAGGACATCACAATACAACTCTATAGGACTTTGGTTAGGCAGCATTTGGAGTATTGCATCCAATTCTGGTAGTCTCATTGCAGGTACAATGTGGAGGCTTTTGAGAGGGTGCAGAGGATGTTTGCCAAAATACTGCCTGGATTAGAGGGTTTCAGTTACGGGGAGAAGTTGAATAGACTTGGATTGTTTTCTCTGGAGCATCAGTTTATTCTGGCACAAGTCCACCCAACATAAACGATGGGGAATTAAAACTGGTTCACCCTCTGTGACTGAGATATTATGCAGGTAACTAAAACCTTGGTCAAATAAATCAGTTTTTAAAAGCATCTTAATGTAGGAAAAATAGGTAAAGTAGGAAAGTTTTATGAAGGAAAACAATATAAATTAGGACACCGGCAGTTGAAGGCATGTTACTAATGCTGGCATGATTAAACATAGGGATAATCAAGAAACAAGTACTTGAGAAGTGGCAATTACCATGAAGGAATTTTTGGATTGAGGAAGATGACAGAATTAAAAAAGAATGACTTGAAGACAAGAATGTGCATCTTAAAATCAAGGTATTTCTTAACTGGAGTTAATGTACGGTAGGTCAGAAAACAAAGTGAGGAAAGAATGGAACTTAGTAAAATTAAGATTTAGGCAAAAGTTTTAGGTGACCATAAGTGTATAGAAAATGGAAAAACATTGAGGACCGAGGGGACAGAGGGGACAGAGGGGAGTTCATTGGAATGGTCAAGTCTACATGTAACAAAGTAATTGGTGAAGATTTATTGGAGATGTGGTGAAGCAGGAACATTTTTTTGAAATGTTACAGAAGTGGACATAGGTGGTCAAAGGTGGTCACAGTATTGGATGGATGCATGATTTAAAGCTCACTTCTAGATAAAATACTACAAGATTGAAAAACAGTCTGCTCTACTTCAGACAGTTGAAAGGAGAAGGAGCAACACAGTTAATCGTAGGAACTAAAACCCAATCACTTTTATCATTCAAATCTATTATTGGAGGAACATATTGCTTGATCAGCACAGGTTATTGGTGTAACAAAGGCATGTGATGAAGAAATCAGTTATACCACTGTAAAATTTTCCATGACTGGGCATATATCTCTTCCAATTAGTGATTACACAATCAGCTAGATAAATATTTATTTGTGGTGTAAAATCACAAGCACTAAATAACAAACAAAATAGTCCACTACTCAGAAAAAATCTTTTTGGACTAGCTGCTAGAGTTCTAGACTATTGATCTGGAGACAAATTCCTCGAGAGTTACTTGGGAAGTTAAAGTCAGGCGGTTAAATAAGTCTGGGTTTGAAAATAAGATAGCTGGCTTCAATACCACTAGAAAACTGTTGGATTTTCACAAAACACTCTCTGGTTTACCCTAGTCATTCAGAAGAGGGTATCTCCCATCTTAACTCTGCCTGCTTTAAATGTGACTACAGACTGACCAATGCGACCAACTGCCTTCTTAGTTTTGGGGAAATTGGTAAGAACAGTGAAACCAGCTTTTCTGGTGAAGTCTACATCGCATGAAATAAATGTAAAGTATTCAACGCATCTTGGCATCGCTGGTGAAATCAGCGTTTACTGCCCATGTATAACTGCCTTGAGACCATGATCCTGTTCTTCCTCTGCACTATTCACTGGGGAGGTTTCTGGTTTTCTCACCAGAAGCAATGAAGGAATGATGAAATACATTCAGTTCAGCACAATTTGTGATCTGGAAGTGATGTGTTACCATACAACCATTGCTTTTGGTTTTCTCGACAGATCTAGTTTGGGAGGTAATGTGGATGAAACATATGTGAACCACTATACGCTGATGCCAGAAGGGAAGAATGTTTAAGGGGTTGTGTAGGAAAGAACTGCAGATGCTGGTTTAAATCAAAGGTGGACACATAATGCTGGAGTAACTCAGCGGGACAGACAGCATCTCTGGAGGGAAGGAATGGGTGATGTTTCAGGTCAAGAACTTTCTTCAAATTGTTATCAGGGGAGTGGGCGGTACAGAGGTAAAATGTAGTCGGAGACAGTAAGACTGGTGGGAGAACTGGGAAGGGGGAGGGGATGATAGAGAGGAGAAAAAAAGGGCTACTTGATGTTAGAGAAGTCAATGTTCATGCCGCTGGGGTGTAAGCTACCCAAGCGAAATATGAGGTGCTGTTCCTCCAATTTGCACTGGGCCTCACTCTGACAATGGAGGTGGCCCAGGACGGAAAGGCCAGATTGGGAATGAGAGGGGGAGTTGAAGTGCTGAGCAACCGGGAGATCAGGTTGGTTTAGGTGGACTGAGCGGAGGTGTTCAGCAAAAACATCGGCTAGCCTGTGCTTGGTCTCACCGATACACAGGAGTCAACACCTGGAACAGCGTATACAGTAGATGAGCTTGGAGAAAGTGCAAGTGAACCTCTGCCTCACCTGAAAAGACTGTTGGGGTCCTTGAATGAAGTCGAGGGGGGAGGTAAAGTGACAGGTGTTGCATCTCCTGCGGTTGCAGGGGAAGTACCTGGGGAGGGGGTGGTTTGGGTGTGAAGGAACAGGTTGACCAGGGAGTTGTGGAGGGAATGGTCTCTGTGTGAGGACAAAGGGGACTCTGTCCTTGTTGCGAATGGGGGGAGGTGGAGCAGAGCTGTGGGATATCGAGGTGACCCTAGTGAGAGCCTCATCTATAATGGAAGGGAACCCCTGTTTCCTAAAGAATGGGGACATCTCCAATAACCTGGTATGGAAAACCTCATCCTGGGCGCAGATGCAGCATAGACAGAGGAATTGGGAATATGGATTAGAGTCTTTACAGGAAGCAGGGTGGGAAGAAGTGTAGTCTAGATATCTATGGGAGTTTAAGCATTATTTAATGATTTGGTTGGTTGTCGATCAATGGGTTGCTTTGTTCAGGATCATATCTAGCTTCTTGAGTGTCTTTGTAACTGCACTCTTTCAGACAAATGGATAATATTCCCTATTCCCTTCCAACACTTTCCCATCACCATGCATGAGAGAAGGCAGAAGAGATTTTGGGAGTTTGAGAGTTAGTAAATAAGTATCCTTGCGCCATATACTCTAACCTTGACTTTCCCTTGTGGCCACAATTTTCCATATGGCTGCACACTTCAGTGGTGACGACAAGGATTGTTTTGATGGAATATGAAATTAAAGTTACACTGCTGAATTTAAAGCAAAGTGGATAGACCCTTTCCTTTATTGCAAATGGCCTTGGATTTGTTTGGTGTGAATTTTACATGCCAAATCATCAGCCCCTGCTTAGATGTCTTTTTCATTGAAAGATATGGTATATAAACAGGCCCTTTGTCCCACCAAATCCACTCTGACCATTGATCACCCGTTCACTCAAAGTTTTATATATCCCACCAGGGGCTATCATAGCATCCAGTGGTAACCCACGGGGTCACAGGGAGAACGTGCAAACTCCACACAGACAGCACCCGAGGTCAGGATCGAACCTGAGTCTCTGAAGCTGTGTGGCAGCAACACTACCAGCTGCGCCACTATGCTGTTATGTCCAAGCTTTGTTGCATTTAGGCATGGGCTGCTTTATTATCTGAGATGGATTTGTCACCTTAATTCAGAGGAAAGTTTTTCAAAAAATTCATATCAGAATAGGGGGCGCTGTCCTGTGCGCGGCTGCCCTGCCAGCAGTTGTCTGTCTTTTCACCGTTTTATTTTTATTTTTAGTTAGTTATAGTGTTTTGTTTGGAGGTCTAGACTTTTTTATGTGGGGGGTGGGGGGGGGGAAACTACCTTTCAGGGTCCCTACCTGGTCGGAGAGGCAGCTTTTCTCTGGGCTGCAGCTTCGACCCGTCCTGGCGGCCTACCAGTGGGCCTGGAGCAGCGTTTCCTGTCGCGGACCGCCCAGAACCTCGGCTTCGGCGGCGGCACAGCGCTGGAGCGCTATCGTGGAGCGGGCGATGCCTTGCCTGGGTCACCACGCTGGAGCTCCGGTGAGCTGAGACCGCCGGGAACAACATCGCGGAGCTGCAGGTCTGTGGAGCGACCAGCTGCGGGCGGCGGCGTCGGACTTTACACCGGGAGCCTGGGATCTCGTGACGAGATCACCAGTTGTGGAGCTCCAATCGGCGCGGCCTTTTCGGCTTCGGAAGCCGCGGCCTCCAGTATGGAGGCGGCCATTCCAGGGTTCCCATGCCGCTGTGAGGACTCTCCCGATGCCAGAGCACCACCACCCAGCGAGAACGGCCAGGAACATCGGGCCTCCGTAGAGGCAACGGTGGAGGCCTCAATAGGCCCGACTATGGGTGAACTGGGGTTGGGGACTGGACTTTGTGCCTTCCCTCATGGTGGGAGCCATTGTGGGGGATGTTCTTTGTGTTTAAGACTCTCATTGGTGTTATGTCTGTATTCTTTTGTGTGCTGCAAAATGGCAAAAAGCATTTAACTTCACTACACCTCGGTGTATGTGAATGTGACTAATAAAATACCTTTGACCTTTGATACCTTTGATATCAGTGTGACCAGATGTGGAAAAGAGCAGACAGCTGATACACTGGCAGATCTGTCCTTAGATAATCGTTCCTCCCCGACATCTTTATACCGTGACAACTTATCTGAACAAATTGCTGTCAATAAATTAATAATCATTCTGAAGATTCTTTCGCATCCTAGAAATAGTTTACTTCAATAATTTCTACACTCCCAGCACTCATCAAGTTTAAGAAGGAACTGCAGATGCTGGAAAATCGAAGGTAGACAAAAATGCTGGAGAAACTCAACGGGTGCAGCAGCATCTATGGAGCGAAGGAAATAGGCGACGTTTCGAGCCGAAACCCTTCTTCAGTCCGAAACAGGGTTTCGGCCCGAAATGCCGTCTATTTCTTTCGCTCCATAGATGCTGCCGCACCCACTGAGTTTCTCCAGCATTTGTCTACACTCATCAAGTTTACTTAAGAGCCAAGGCACAATAAGAAGGCTTGTCCGTATATTACTCTGGGCCACTTGGCAGTGACTGTATAGCATGAGCAGTAGAATGAAGCACTGTACCTGCATGAGTATACATGACTCTTCCTTATGCTTCTCCTGAAGAAACCCTTGCATCCATCACAACTGGAGGCACCATAGTGTTTGCCTGTGGCTCGGTCCCCACATATTGCACACAAACTGCTTATTCCACTCTCTGATGTGTTCATGGTGTTTGGCTCGGTTGTGGAAGTCTCTGGATGGAGAAGGAACGTACAATTATTCCAGCTATCCTTCGCAGGCAGTACACTTACAAAGCCACAAGCAAGCTTTACTAACAGACACCCGTCATCCTCTGTTGCCATTTCAATTAGTGTGTGCTGTTATTTTACACTACAAAGTAAGTTATCAAATGCCTTTATTATTCTGATGAGCATCTTTGTACTGTCAGAAGCAAAAGGATCTAAGGATTCCCAGGGACATTAATTTTGTTCTCAGTTATTCTTTGATCACATCGGCAATTATATATAATAAAGCACGCATCAAAATGTTTAAGAGTAATCCTCTTTCGGAAATCGATGTTAGATAAAATAAATTCAGTCTTAGGCCAGTTGCATTGGGATTTAGGGATGGAGGAATCAAAAAGATATTAAAACATAATTTATAATGTAATAAAAAGCCAAATAGAAGGCATGCGCTTTTCCTTTCAGCTCTAATCCTCAAAAGAGACAGCAGTAGAACTCTAAGCATGCTTTCAAATGCAAATATTTAAGATTGACATTGGCACTATTACAAAATTATCCACCGTCTTCTAACAAGTAACCATAAATGATTTCTTAAATGACAAGTTCTGTACATTTGCCAACAAATAATGCATCTTAAGCAGTATAATATCACGGCACAAACAAAATCTGATGTACAGTAGCAGGATTACAATAACATCTGAATCACAATCAAAAAGTTACAAGGATTATCTCCTTTGAAACAGGGAAAGGTCGACAGAGTGTATTCATTCTTAACTATAGGTTAGTCCATTCCAATCAGATATCAAAGCCAAGACCTATATTATTACAGCTGAGAAATATATTTTGTGATGTGTGATTCTTTCTGAATATCAAGCAAAAGCATTACGTTTGCCTTTGCTACTATCACCACTGACTGGTAATTTTATCTCTTACATTACACAAACCTATATATCACAAATGATCTGAAATCAATGTAAAAGTACATACACATACAAAGATAATCCTGTACCTAATTCGTAAAAGAATAACCAAAAGTTACTATTTTACGCTGGTTAGTGACGAGACTAGATAACCATTAGCTTATTAATTAGTTAACATGGTCACCAGCCTCTATTACATTTCACTTTTCATCAAGTCCAAAAATTCGGTTGTACGCAAGATTTAAGTTGTGGAAAAATACTCCGTTTCATTTTACAACAAATGAAAAACAGACCTGTTTGAACAATGGTTAATGAATTGAGAAAATGAATTGTTTAGTTCAGAAATACAGATTAACTATTTTTTTCTGCTGCTGTTGAAACATTTAGAACTGAGATAAATAGAGATGTTGAGCTGCTGACATACTGATTGGAAACTTGAAAATGGGTGGCACATTGTTTAAAAACATATCTAGATTCAGAACTTTGTCTTTTATGCTGTTATTCATCAAGAGTGATATTAGGAATCTATATGACTTATAGAACTTGCCATAAAACTTCTTCAATTTTTTTTATCATATAATTAACTTTGTTATTTATCGTGTATTGGTCTACTGATCTTCATAACTAAGTAATGTAATATTAATCAATTGAAACATACCTTGGGCGTTGTACAGCAACTGGACGTTTTCAAATTCCAAAGCAGCATAAGATGGATCTAAAGCTTCACTATAATTTGCCATGTCCATATCCAAAAACGATTCAGACAGCCTCATTATGATTGAACATCGAGCTATGTCTTAACAGTCCCACTATACAACAGCACTGTTCACTTGATCGTCTTATGCATATTCAGAATTTGGAAATGCTGCCTACAATAAACTACGTAACCCGCTTGTATAACTTTATGCGATGGAATGGGAGGAGTCCTTGAATACACATACTCATTCTGCACAGTTGTGTTAACTGTGGCTTCTTGACCAAGAGGTTATGATGTTTGTGATTTTTTTTTAACTAGTTGTCTATCATTCGATTCCGAAGGTAAGCAATAACTATTGACTTTCTAATTATATTGGAGACTCCGAGAGAGGACTTTGATCTAGAAAAAAATAATTTATATTGGAACACATGATTTTTTTCCTCCCCAGTTTTTACTGATAAATGTTGTGACTGGTCAACATAGCAACATAACTAACAATATCCATCTAAAAATGGAATCGGAAACTGAATGAGGCTAAATTCAATCCAGCCAAATTTCACTACTAAAGTATGTAAAATACATTACACAAAAATTGATGCTTAAATTAGGAAACAAAATGAGGACAACAAATGTCTTCTCTGTACAATCAATCCAATGTCAACATCTCTTGCTGACCTTTCTGACGGTTTGATGAGCATCACTCAAATGGAAAAGTTTAAAATAACTATTGTTCTACAATATAATGAACTAACACAAACGTAAACGTGTTATAAAGTCAGAAGACTTCCATCGAGAAATCATGCAGTTTAAAAGCACATGGTGTTTTGTTTAGTGGCAATGGCATCATCTCAAATCCTACTTCATAAATTAAAAAATAGCACATTGTTTCTTTTGCACTTACCTGTATAAATGTGAACAGGATGTATTTACATTCATCGGCCACAAGCAAGAACAATAAAATATGTGCATCAATTCTAAGATGGTAGGGGTTTCCTCATATGCCACACTTTACTGGTTTCTATATTAATGGTACAATCTTAAAATGCAGTTAAATAGGTACAATGGCAGTAATGCCAGTAACTATACGCCTGCTGTTTCATTGTATGCTGAGTATCACAATGTTGCTCAGGCTCATGAACTTGGAAGGTAAACATAATTCCAACCGAAGAACTATAAAATACTTAGCTAAAGCACGCATTGAAGGCAGTGAAAAATGTTTTGTTCAGAAAACATTGATAACAGACACAATCTAAAATGCCTTATCAGATTATGCATTACACCATGAAATGGAACCAAGAAAGTTTCACATATCTTATCTCGTCAACAATTAAACCTGCACTTGTTCAACATTCTACGTTCTGCTTTATCCAATAATTTTAAAAGAAACTTATTCTGATAAAAATCTCGTCTTATCTACAAGGTTAAATTCATTTTAAAAAAAATCCAAGAGAGTACCCCAGTTTATCAGGCTCAGATAAAATCTTCATATCCTCTTGAATCAAACATAAATAATACTAAAATAGAAATCAATATGACATTGTTTTCTTCTCTATAAAACCAATGTAGGTAAACATGGGCTATGTGGTCTCTTTATCGTTGTCATGAGAATTGTTACATTTTGAAACAAATCTGGTGAAAATTAGGGAATATATAAAAAATAGATTGTTAAAAGCTTTCTAGGTCAGTCAGGGAAAACCTTTACAAAGTTTTAAGAAGACGGTGAATTTCATTAGGAAAGGCAAAATGAGCATTGAACTGTTGGTCACACCTACAGTATATTTAACCAGGTTAAAGGAGTATCTGGAACGAGTGCAAAGGTCATTGGCAGTGTAGGCTGTAATAGAAGAGACCAGACCATGAGGTTAAAGGCCAGAGAAGACACACAATTCACAGAATAAACACCACAAGCAATAAAGTGGGCCACCACACCATGAGAAAAGCAGCTGTGGCTGGAGAATCATAGGCACAGAAAGGAAACTGTCTGAAATGTGCTACCTGATCCACGAAGACCTCCAGAAAAAAGGCTTACATCTATCTATGCCATCAGCAGCCCGTCAAAGGTTAAAACAACGGATTACCAGCCAGCTCCAGTCAGATGCTTTGGTCGGCCTTTCGGCAATTAACACTTTATCTTCCTGCACAAAATTGGAAGGCATTTATTATCCAGTATTTTCTATCAATCTCTCCCATGCACATATATGTGCATCTGTATACACACACACACACACACACACACACACACACACATACACATACACACACACACACACACACACACACACACACACACACACACACACACACACACACACACACACAAAACATCTAATTCAAGGTGCATTGATCTACTTTATATATGAATTTGTTTGCCTTCAAGCTTGTGTTTTATAATGGAAAATCCACTTGCAACAATATATACTTTTTTTATTTTAGTTTAGCTTAGAGATACAGCGTGAATATAGTGTGGCCCACCGAGCCTGAGTTGACCAGTGATTCACTAACACTGTCCTACACACTAAGGACAATTTACAATCTTTTTCGAATCCAATTAACCTACAAACCTGTATGTCTTTAGAACTTGGGAGGAAACTGGCTCACCGGGGGAAAACCAACATGGTTACGGGGAGAACGTACAAACTCAGTACAGACAGCACCCAAAGACAGGATCGAACGTGGGTCTTTGATGCTATAAGGCAGTAACTCTATCACTGCGCCACTGTGGTTGATTTTGTAAACCATCAGTCATTAACTCCTCAACTCTACCACAATTAAGAGGTTGTGGGTGGCCACCATGGCGCAGCCATAGAGTTGCTGCCTTACAGCGCTTGCAGCGCCAGAGACCCGGGTTCGATACCGATTATGAGTGCTGCCTGTACAGAGTTTGTACGTTCTCCCCGTGACTGCGTGGGATTTCTCTGATATCTTCGGTTTCCTCCCACACTCCAAAGACATACAGGTATGTAGGCTAATTGGCTTGATGTATGTATAAATTGTCCCCAGTGTGTGTAGGAGCAGTGATGCAGACTCGGTGGGTCGAAGGGCCTGTTTCTGCGCTGTATCTCTCTAAACTCTAAACTCTAAGTTACGGCGTTACGGCTGCTCATGTGGTTGAATGCAGAAATAGAGAGACTTGACATTCAAGTATATGAAAGATATGAAGTTGAAGTATGTACCTACTAAATATGTTTGTATAAATGAGGACATCAATTTTAATAGTTTTTAATGAATTTTAATTAAAACAATTAACAATTAACATTCCATGAAACAATTTCTCTGACTGAAAATTTATTTTTTGAACTCTGCCGTCTCATTCCTTCAAGTTTTAATTGTGGATGGAATATACTTTTACTTTGACTTTACCTCATCTATTGCTTCTTTCTAATCTCATCTTCCTTTACCTATCACCACATATTTTTATGTCCATGGTTCAACATTGAATTAAATATCCTCCTTTTAAAGATACGGTACATTAATTTACAGTTCCTCGATTTAGATAGTTAAGGAGATACAAGTTGGTTGCAGTGCACTGACATCCCTGATTCCTAGCCAGAGGGCCTTTACTTTAGACTTTAGAGATACAGCGCAGATACAGGTCCTTTGGCCCACCGAGTCCGCTCCAACCAGCAATCACGCCATACACTAACACCATCCTACACACTAGGGACATTTTACAATCTACAGAAGCCAATTAACCAACAAACCTATACATCTTTGAAGTGTGGGAGACCCAGAGAAAACCCACGCGGTCGCGGGGAGAACGTAGAAACTCTGTACAGACAGCACTCGTAGACTGGATCGAGCCCGGGTCTCTGGTGCCGCAAGGTATCAACTCTACCCCTACGCCACTGTGCCATGTCAGATTGAAATAATTTTCTAATTCATGCATGCTTTGATACTAAATCTTTTTGCAAGTATGTTGGAGGTATAAATGCAACATCAAAAATATTGGCAATATTCCTCAACAAAAAATGACATCAAATTTTCACCATCTATGATTATGCCACATATGCTTTTGGATAAGTTCCTTTGAAAAACAAAAAAAATAAAACACCCAAATCTCCTGACTAGAGTTTCCCTCTCCCGCCACTCTCTCGCCACTGACGAAAAGCTTGCACAAGATGCACAGTTATTCAGTCTAGTTTCATTTTCAAACACAGCAGCATTACTATCAAACAAAGAGGCATGTGCCCCAGTGAATTGATTCCCAGGAAGATAACAAACTTAAATCACATCCAGAAGTGCTTGATACCATTAAAACATAAAAAAAACCTCTCAGCATCAAATTTGAATTACAGGGACAATTATCAAGACACTTTTGCAGATTAGTGAAATTCAAAGATGGTTTTCATGTGTCAGAAGGCAATAAAAGACCCACAAGTGAATACATGTGACCCCTGTGTTATGGTTACAGAAATTCACCATTGCAGAATTCACAAATCACCCCCCAAATATTTGTGATGCAGAATAAAATTAGCTTTTACAGAAGTTAGGAAAACAAATTAACATGCAATTTATTTTCCAATTTAAATTTTTTGATGCATGTGCAGATGATGCTACTTTGTGTTGTAGAATCATAGTCAAAGTTATGGTGTTGAAACAGGCCCTTCGGCAAAACGTGCCCACACTGACCAATATGTTGTATCTACAATAGTCCCGCCTGATTGTCCATATCCCTCTGAACCGGTCCTATCCATGTACCTGCCTAAATGTTTCTTAAGCGTTGCGATAGCACCTGCCTCAACAACCACCTCAAGCAGCTCGTTCCATACACCCACCACCCATTATGTAAAAAAAGTTACACCTTCATATTAAATCTTTTCCCCCTCACACCTGTCCTTGCATTCTCAATTCACCTACTCTGGGCAAGAGACTCTGTGCATCCACCCAATCTATTTCTCTCATGATTTTGTACACCTCTGTAAGATCAGCTCTGTAAGAATTTTGTACACGTCTGTAAGGATTACTTGTAAGAAAGAACTGCAGATTCTGGTTTAAATTGAAGGTAGACACAAAATGCTGAAGTAACTCAGCGGGTGATGCAGCATCTCTAGAGAGAAGGAATGGGTGACATTTCAGGTCGAGACCCTTCTTCAGACTGATGTCAGGGGAGGGGGTGGGACAACTAGTGGGAGAACCGGGAAGGGGATGGAGAGAGAAAGGGCCATCTGAAGTTAGAGAAGTCAATGTTCATACCGCTGGGGTGTAAACTACCCAAGCGAAATATGAGGTGCTGTTCCTCCAATTTGCGTTGGGCCTCACTCTGACAATGGAGGAGGCCCAGGACAGAAAGGTCGGTGTGGGAATGGGACGGTGAGTTGAAGTGCTGAGCCACCGGGAGATTTAAGAATTACACTGAGTGAACTACTGCACTTTTTGTATGTATTAGTGGATTCTGAGCGTTGGACAAGATGGAATTAGTTGAGTGAGTGAGTGCAGGCACACTTAAAATAAATACTCCACAAGTTAATTATTTTGTTCAATAAACCATTGTTACTTTAACTCACTTGCCATCCTCCAGAATCTTAGAGAGAGATACTCATCCTTGATGTCAAAAGTGCTAGCTGATAAAATATGACATTCTGACACTGAACATTAAACCAAATACCAAACACTGGGAGAGATTGTTCCTAATTCAGATAACATGCATATGTTAGAGATTCCATCAGATATTAAACTGTGGGTCAATTAAATACATCCAGGCCATTGTATTTCCAGATAAGGAACCAGTCTGAAGAATGAGACAGTGACGGGAATAAAATACATATTATATTGAGCTGGCAATGCAAGAAAAACCAGAACAGATGAAATTAAGATGCTATTATTTCTCACTGGACGCACGGCAAGGATTTTAGAACAGTCAATAAAATCCTCAGATGAAAGCTGAAGAATGCACCTGATACATTAGAAGCACAATGATATTGCCCAGAATAAACACAATCGACCATTACTAGTTCTTCTCTCACAAACAGGAACAGTGAAAATCCATTGATACTTCCGTAATGGAGCTGAAGTTTTTCTTTTCTCCCTTAAATTCTTGTTCATTTAATTTAGCAGCTCCTTTGAAATTCTTTCACTAACACAATAATCAGTCACTACAATACTTGCAACATTTTTACAGAATTTTATCTAAGCATGAGCAACAGCTCTGGCTCAAGTTAATTTCCCCCATTTACAGCCTTGTTTCTATCATCTGAAGTATGTGGCCTGCATCAGCAGCCAGTAGGCATAGTTGCCTCCTTATCACCAATGACGATACAGTAAAAATAAAGCCTATGACTCTTAAATATGTTATCATGACAATAAATATTAAATCATTGCAATACAAAGGTCTGGCCAAATGAACAGATTACAGAGCAACAACAACAAGTTTAATTTAGTTTAGTTTAGTTTAGTTTCAAGATACAGCCTGGAAACTGGCCCTTCAGCCCACTGAGTCTGCACTGACCAGCGATCACGCCCTACACTATCACCATCCTTCACACTAGGGATAATTTACAATTTTACCGAAGCCAATTAACCTGCAAACCTGTACGTCTTTGGATTGTGAGAGGAAACCGGAGCACCCAGAGAAAACCCAATCAGTCACAGAGAGAACGTACAAACTCCATAGAAACTGCCTCTGTAGTCAGGAACCTGGGTCTCTGTCAAGTCAAGTCAAGTCAAGTCAAGTTTATTTGTCACATACACATACGAGATGTGCAGTGAAATGAAAGTGGCAATGCTCGCGGAACAACAAAACAACCAAACAAATTATAAACACAATCATAACACACATATTATTTTACATAATAAATAATAGAAGGAAAAACGTTCTGTACAGTTAGTCCCTGGTGAGAAAGGTGTTTACAGTCCGAATTGCCTGTGGGAAGAAACTCCTTCTCAACCTCTCCGTTCTCACTGCATGGCAACGGAGGCGTCTGCCTGACCGTAGCGGCTGGAACAGTCTGTTGCGGGGTGGAAGAGGTCTCTCATGATTTTGTTTGCTCTGGAGTTGCACCTCCTGTTGTATAGTTCCTGCAGGGGGGGTGAGTGAAGTTCCCATAGTGCGTTCGGCCAAACGCACTACTCTCTGCAGAGCCTTCTTGTCCTTGGCAGAGCAATTCCCGAACCAGATGGTAATGTTCCCGGACAAGATGCTTTCCACCGCCGCTGCGTAGAAGCACTGGAGGATCCTCGGAGACACTCTGAATTTCCTCAATTGCCTGAGGTGGTAAAGGCGCTGCCTTGCCTTACTCACCAGTGCTGAGGCGTGTGATGACCATGTCATATCCTCAGAGATGTGGACTCCCAGATATTTAAAACAGTTCACCCTATCCACAGGATCCCCATTTATACTCAATGGAGTGTATGTCCTCGGATGATGTGCCCTCCTAAAGTCCATGATCAGCTCCTTCGTTTTTTTGATGTTCAAGAGGAGGCTGTTCTCCTGGCACCAGAGTGCTAGATCAGCCACCTCCTCCCGGTAGGCCCTCTCATCATTGTCTGAGATCAGGCCCACCACCACAGTGTCATCAGCAAACTTAATTATTGAATTGGAGCTGAACCTAGCCACACAGTCATGTGTGTACAGGGAGTACAATAGGGGGCTGAGGACGCAACCCTGGGGCGATCCTGTGCTCAGGGTGAGGGACTTCGATGTATTCCCTCCCATCTTGACTACCTGGGGCCTGGCGGTGAGAAAGTCCAGGACCCAGGCACACAGGGAGGTGTTGAGCCCCAATTCCAGTAGCTTCCCGGCCAGTCTGGTGGGGACTATCGTGTTGAAGGCTGAACTGTAGTCTATGAACAGCATCCTCACGTAGCCCCCCTTCTGGCTGTCCAGATGGGAGAGAGCAGTGTGCAAGACCTGGGAGACCGCATCGTCCGTGGACCTGTTCGGACGGTATGCAAACTGCAACGGGTCCATGTTCCGAGGGAGGAAGGCGCAGATGTGATTCTTCACCAGCCTCTCAAAGCATTTCATGACTACCGAGGTAAGGGCCACCGGACGGTAGTCATTCAGGCAGGCTGGGGAGGCATTTTTTGGTACCGGTACGATGATGATCTGGCGCTGTGAGCTAGCAATTCTACCGCTGCGCCACTATGCCGCCCTAATACTGCTAATACTAATACTGAAGATAAATACAAAAAGCTGGAGTAACTCCGTGGGACAGACAGCATCTCTGGAGAGAAGGAATGGGTGACGTTTCGGGTCGAGACCCTTCTTCTGACCTGCTTGAGTGAAAAAGTCATTTTGGATATTCAACATCAAGTTGCATATTTTTGACAGTCAATGGAAGCACAGGATCAGGTTTATTTTCTATAGCTTTTTGTTTGTAATTGGAAGGGATGTTACAATTTTATATCAAACTCCTGGTATAACTTGTGTAAGAAGGAACTGCAGATGATGGTTTTAACCGAAGACAGACACAAAAAGCTGGAGTAACTCTGCGAGACAGGCAGCATTTCTGGAGAGAAGGGTCTCGACCCAAAACATCACCGGTTCCTTCTCTCCAGAGATGCAGCCTATACCGCTGAGTTAATCCAGCCTTTTGTGTCTATCCCGGTATAACTTATTTGTTCTAAAACTATGGCGTCATCTCTATGAACATTAAACTAAACATAATTTAAGATGTGCTGCTCTTTAAAAATAACTTGGGTTTTAATAACTGCCAGTGATATTCTCAAAGCCAGTCTTGCATTTCCCACGTCTAAGTCAGAAGCCTCTGGGTACACATTCCAATCTGCCATTCCATCCAGGTTTACAGCTCAGAGCAGCACAAAGGTAGCAGCACAAGATGGTATTCAATGGCGAGGCCTCTAGACCAATGTTTCATGTCACAAGGGCAATCAAGACAGAGAACTATTCTGTTGATCACAATCCATCACCGGAGCTTTGCTGATCAATCAGTACTTTTTCTTGTTAAGTAATAGTTGAAGTCAGCACTGATAGTCTCAATAGTACAGAACATACTCTAGGTGGACAGCCTCAATATCTATCTACATGGTTTTGGCACGACATCCATTGAGTCCAGCGTCCATGGAGAATGAAATTTAGTGAGCAAGAGGATGATTTTATTTTGGTTTTAAATACATTGGTTTTATTTAATTTTACAGTTACATTCTCCTAATCTTGTATCTTTAAATTGCAGTGATACAAAGTGGTAGACAATTAATGTCTCGCTGGTAACATAATCACCTCAAACTAGTTAATTAAATCAGGCTTTGCAAGAAGGTACCATATTTTGTGGACTTTGCTGAGTAAGGGACGTGAGAGGGGTGAAGGTGAAGGTGATAATGGCAACATTTAATAAATTGATTAAATTAATTATATATTTAACTCAGGCATGTCAGGGCAATGATACATTATTGATCCACTATTCAAAGTTGATGGAATCCATTGGGATCCATGGTAACCACACATGGCAGTGTCTGTAGTTCAAGGAACTAATGAGCTGGGATTTGGGATGCTTTATTTAAAATGACAGTCACAACCTTAGATTAAGTACTTCAGAGTTGGTTAGTCTTGCTCAGAGCTACAGCGGGGTTGGAGATTGCAACCTTCACCTGTTTCGACGAATGCAATCAACCTGCCATGCACAATCAAATAAGATCAAATAGAACAAATTGTCCTACAACTTTAGGCTGTGCACTCCATACGCGAGAAGAAGAAGAGCTACAGCGTGGATACAAGCCCTTCAGCCCACAGAGACTGATGATCAGCCATACACCAGCTCTATCCTACATGCTAGGGACAATTTACAGGGACAATTTACGGAAGCCAAATAACCTACAAACATGTATGACTTTGGAATGTGGGAAAGAACTAGAGCACCCAAAGAAAACCCAATGCGAAGACAGGGAGAATGTACAAACTCCTTACAGACAGCACCTGTAGTCAGGATCGACCCCAGGTCTCTGGCGCTGTAAGGCAGCGACTCTACCACCATGGAACCCTAGTTGAAAGGAACAGGAAGGATGCATCATGAACGAGACAAGTATGGGGACTCATACAGTGTTATGGCAGAAATCTCACAAGTACAAAGGCTGAGATTCTTATAGGCAATGTGAATGAGAACATAAGCTGCAGCTAAGATCAGCAAGCTAAACAGTGCCATTTAAATTTGGGGAGATAAAAAGAATATAGTGATAATAGTGGGGAGATATAGTTACAGAGACAGATTCTGCACTTTGCAGCTTTTGATTGAATTGGAAGATACAGCATGGAAATAGGCCATTCGGCCCACTGAGTCCACGCTGACCATCAATCACCCATTCACATCAGTTTCCATGTTATCACACCTTCACCTCAACTCCCTACAGTCTGGGGCAGTTTAGAGGACAATTAACCTACAAACCTGTGCATCTTTGGAATGTGGGAGTAAACCGGACCACGCCGAGGAAACCCACATGGGCACAAGGAGAACGTGCAAACTGTACACTGACAGTACCCGAGATCAGGATTTAACCTGGGTCTCTGGCGTAGTGCGGCAGCAGCTCTACCAGCTGTGCTGCCTAAAGTAAGTGTAATTCCCAAATGTGATATTGTCTACCTGGCGCCAGACTTAAGAGCATCGACTAGGGACTGGAGAAAATTTGAGAATGGAGGGGAAAGACCCAGATGCCATGATCCACATGGGACCCAGCAACATTGATAGAACAAAAGAAAATTCTGCAGAACAAATGCAAGCATCCAGGATCCAAATTTAAAAGCTGAACCAGAATGGATATTACTTGTTGAGATGTGCAAATGGGCAGAGGGGTAAATAAAATCAGAACTGAATGCATGCTCAGACATTAGTGAGGGAGAAATTGATTTTAGTTGATGTGACGTTGGCACTAGCAAAACAGAAATGGAACTATTGTGGTCCTGCCTTGAATTGAACTGGGCCAGTTCCGCAATGAATTGAATAATTTTACTTCGGAGTCACGTGAGTGACTACATGAAGAACCCCGCCAGGACGCATGCATATCATATCGCTACACGCATTGCAACGAGTCACAGCAGGGGAACAACGTTCCCCTTAGCGGCAGAATTTGAAAGCCGGGAACAGCAGGTAAGGAGACTCTGCGTTCCTTCCACTTACCTTACAGGTGGAAACATGGACCGGATCCACGAAGGCTGCGAAAAAGCTGGCGGGGGAGAACCGCGGAGTTGCGGGCAGCCAGCAGCAGCAGCCAACGGCATGCCAATCTCCTGAAATGGGCACAGCTGTGCCTGACTTCACTCCCGCACCGGCCACGGCCGGGCGGTAGAGCGAAGCAAAAAACTAACAGAGTCGTTGACTCTGATGAGTCCGACTCTGAATAGCCGCGAGCGGCCAGTGCCTGTGCGCATTGGAGCCGGTTGGAGCGGCTGGGAGAGGGGAACAAGAGCAGCCGCGACGGCCAGTGCCCATGAGCATTGAGCATTGGAGCCGGTTGGAGCGGCTGCAGGAACTGGAGCAGGAGCGACTTCAGGAGCAGCCGCGACGGCCAGTGCCCGTGAGCATTGGAGCCGGTTGGAGCGGCTGCAGGAACTGGAGCAGCCACGAGTGGCCAGTGCCCGAGAGCATTGGAGCCAGTTGGAGCGGCTGTTGGAGCAAATACTCCAAAATGACAGGCTCCGGGAGATGGCAACTAGTCACAGTGGGCAGCTAGTAAGTCCTACAGCAGTACCTCTTGTAGGGCTGCACAGTGTTTCTCCCTCATCAGAGGGGAGTACAGGGGGTCAATTCTGGGCTGACCCTGAAGAGGGGTGCAGAACATACCCCTAGTGCACATGGGGTGCAAGAAAACCTATTGGATATGGTGTCCCAGTTTATTCAACCCGACCAAACTGGCCAAAACCTGGAACCTAAAATAGCTGCAAGTATCGACTACTTGTCATTCAACCAGCTATAAGGACAGGCATTATTGGACACCACAGCAAGACACTTACCACCAGGGAACTGCAAAACACTGAATGTTCCCAGTGTCAACCAGTGTATTTGAAAACATGTCAGAGCCTCAATCAGAGCCAGGGACTTGAAACTACAGAAAGTTCTGAAAGTCCTAACAGCGGGAATTACGGTTTTCGCCCGCACAATAAACAAAAAAGACATGACACAAGATCACCAGGATGCACTGGCTTTATTTTGCAACTACCAATACGAGTAAACAGCATTAGGAAGAAGTGCCATCCAACCAGCTTTAGACCCTAATTTGTAGGCCTGTGCAAACCTGGAACCTCCAAACCACCAATATTACTATTTGGAGGCAACTTATCAAAACAGGTAAAAGAACGACGAAGAGGGTAAAAACTGGGGCTCATTAAAGCAACGTCTAAAAACGACTTCGGCCAGGAAAAAGCACCCTTACACACCACCAGTCGGCCAAGACAAACTGGTGAAAGCTCAAAGGCCAGGAACACTCAACATCGGTCTTTTTAGGCCATGGCCCAGACCGGCCTTCCTGGGGAATGCGCTAACCCTCAACACCGACCCAACTACAGATCCAGAAACCGGCGCCTCAACGTCCACGGAGGATGCCGAAAAAGTAACAAACCTACCAATAATAACCATGGAGGTAGGTGGGTCTGGTTCCTTACGAGGTTGGTGGGAGATTACAATTCTATCTGGATGCATGGAATAAATTAACTACCGACACTTATATTTTCAGAAGTATAGGGTTATACCATAGAATTTATACAAAAACATAATCCTCCAGATCAGCATGTACCGAACCGAATGTTCATGCTTACAGGCAAAGAAAAATCAAAAGCGCATGCTGAACCAGTGGCCATATAAAAAAGGAGTAATGGAGGAAACCCAACACGAATCACAGGAATTCGAGTCCAAAATCTTTATCAAAAATAAGATGGTGGTTGCCACATCATCATAGATTTGACTAATTTGAATACTTTCGTACTATATATTCATTACTAGATGGAAACCTTTGTTACTGCTAAGCAATTGATTTCCTAGGTTACTACATGGCAAGCATCATTTTAAAAGATGCTTACTATACAGTACCCATTAGAGATGACCACAGATATTATTTAACACAATGGATCATCTGGGGTTCACCCTTGACTCAGTTCACATGTTAGTGACTTTGCCGAAAGAAAAGGTTACAGCCTTCATGGAGGCTTGCAGCAAAATCATTGACATCACAAAACCATCCATCAGACTGGTAGCAAGAATAATGGGCATTATAGTGGCTGCGTTTCCAGCCACACAAATCGGATCTTTACATTATCAAAAATTACAGAGGGCTAAAATACCAGCACTCAAAAATTATGGTGGTCATTTTGACAGACCAATGAAGCTACCAACAGAGGCCATAATGGAACTAAAATGGTGGAAAGATAACATTAGGCATTGTTCCAATCCAAACATTATCAGCTACCCATCTATGGAAGTACAAACTGATGCCAGTGCACTTGGATGGGGTGCTACCAATTCCATCTCCAGCTGTGGGGGAGATGGAATGCACAGGAGGCATCATTATTACAAACACTGTGCATAAACTACCAAGGAATGTTAAGTGCATTCCATGGCCTTAAGTCATATTGTTCTGGGTTATATCACCAGCATGTTAGACTACAAATTGACAACACCACCGTGGTAGCATATATCACCCATATTGGTGGAAACAAATCGACATTATATGCTGCTGCACCCGCTGAGTTTCTCCAGCTTTTTTGTGTACCTTCGATTCTCCAGCATCTGCAGTTCCTTCTTAGACATTATATGACAATCTGGCCAACACAATTTGGCAATAGTGTATCCAGAGAGAGATATTTGGATATCAGCTACCTACTTACCAGGTAAATTAAATTTAGTGGCAGACAACAGGTCACGCAAATTCAATGAAAACACTGAATGGATGTTGGATAAAAATGTATTTGCTGAAATTACAGCACGGTATAGAACACCAGACATCGACCTATTCGCATCCAGGCTCACACCAGCTATCGAATTATGTTCATGGGAACCAGAACCTGGGGCAGTGGCAACATATGCATTTTCGCTGCATTGGGGGATTGTTTATTTATGCATTCCCTCCTTTCTACCTCATCAGTCGGGTATTTAGGAATATACAGCAAAACTCCGCGTTTGGTATTTTGATAGTACCCGATTGGCCTACTCAACCATGGGTCTCGGTGATACTCGACATGGTATTAGAACCATGCATCACCATCCATCATAGACCTAATTTACTGGTTCATCCCGCAACAAGGGGAAGTTACCCATGTCATAATTATATAAACCTATTAACTTGTAGAGTTTGAAAGCACCTCTACTACACCTGGAACTGATGGACCGAACAGTGGATATTATTTCAGCGGCCCACAGACAGTCCACGAAAACAGTACTCGGTGTCATCAAGAAATGGGAAGCACTATCACAACAATAAACATCACCCACAGATTTATGAACATCCCGTCTGTTCCGGAATTCCTGGCAAGCCTCCATTACGATGAGAGGCTCAGTCATAGTGCCATCAACTGCGCCAGAAGTGCTCTGTCAACATACCTGTGGCAAGGAACAGAGCAGCATTCTGTTGGGACACACCCTGGTAACCAAACTCATGAGGGGCATTTTTTATGTTAATCCCCCAAGAACCAGGTACTCCTAAATATGGGATGTGAGCATTGTACTGACCATGTTAAGAAAC
Source organism: Leucoraja erinaceus (assembly GCF_028641065.1). NCBI lineage: Eukaryota > Metazoa > Chordata > Chondrichthyes > Rajiformes > Rajidae > Leucoraja > Leucoraja erinaceus. The sequence continues at coordinate 66,740,092 of NC_073380.1, read as the reverse complement.
TGGTCTCCAGCTACAGCTCTGTCCCTACAGAAACTGACTATGAAAACAGTCATGCTGATGGCCTTGGTCACGGCACATAGGGTCCAGTCACTACAGAAACTAAGGCTGGACAACATGACTATTTCATCTGGAAATTTAACTTTTCACATCAATGAATTAGTCAAACAAAACAGACAGGGGTCAGCAGGCCTAAAAACAGAATTCAGGGCCTATCCGACAGATGATCGTCTCTGTATTGTAACACACTTACTATTATATATGGAGTATACTAAGATCATGTGGCCGATTGGGAAAGGGGAAGATGCAGCGAGACCTGGGTGTCATGGTACACCAGTCATTGAAGGTAGGCATGCAGGTGGAAATAATTGTCACTTTTAATCAGCTACAAACAGCCACTCAAAACAGTAACAGTCCAGACCATCTCTAGATGGCTAAAACATCTACTCCATCCTAATAAAGGCTGGAGTAGACACTAGCATTTTACATCTCACTCCACCAGGGCTGCAGCTACATCGGCAGCTATGAAGTTGGATGTTCCTATGGACCAAATTCTCAAGACAGCAGGATGGTCAACGGAGAAAACTTTCCAACGATTTTATAACAAACCAGTCATTGAACCTGGAATATTTGCAGAAACAATTTTAAGTTCTGTAATATAATTTACCCCATAAATAGGGGCTATAATTTGGTATTAATATATTTATCGTTGGGTTTTCAATATCGTATTGATGTCTAATGATGTTAACACTATTCTCCCCATAATCAAGGCAGATGTGATGCATGGACTTGTTTCCACGGCATGAAATCACAGAGCTTTAAAATCTTCACGTGGTCACTCACGTGACTCCGAAGTAAAATAGTAAGATTAAACGAGAATTTACCAGTTTGAAGTTTGATCATTATTTTATGAGGAGTAACGTTGAGGGATTACGTGCCCTCCGCTCCCACCCTTGATCATATACTCAACTGGTATCTCTTCTCTAATCTTACTATGTTTAGTCATTACAGTTATCTGTGATTTCACACCGCAGCTTTGAAGAATGACACGCATGCGTCCTGGCGGGGTTCTTCACGTAATCCCTCAACGTTACTCTCATAAAATAACGATCAAACTTCAAACTGGTAAGTTCTCGTTTAATCTTACTATTAAGACTTTAAAAACAACTTTTAACTAAATAGTAGGGAGGAGAGTACTGATGACAGAGAATCTAAAAATTATTATTATTAAGATTATTCATAAATTATTAGAAGTTTATTTTCACACAATGGGTGGTGTCTATGGAACAAGCTGTCAGAGGAGGTAGTTGAGGCAGGGACTATCTCAACATGTAAGATACAGTTAGACGGGTACATGGATAGGACAGGTTTGGAGGCATTTGGACTAAACCCAGGCAGTTTGGACTAGTGTAGCTGGGACATGTAGGTCGGTGTGGGCAAGTTGGGCCAAACGGCCTGTTTCCACACTGTATCACTATGACTATGTCTTTATGAAAGGACAAAGCAGCAAAACAAGAAATTATAACTCATTCTAATGAAGGGTCTTTGACCTAAACTTTTGCATGGTTTCTCTACCCACACATTCTGATTGAACTGCTGACTGTTTTGATATTTTCTTTTTTTTACTTTAAAAAAAACAGTATCTGCCAGGTAGACTCAGTTCAAACAAACAAGGGTATTTCTCTAGTTGAGAGGGGAAGTAGGGAAAAACAGTAAGATGTCAAAATGTAACATTATCAAAATGCACAAAGCATTTATAACACGGAAATAAATGAATGGCACAAATATAAATAAATTGCTGTAATCCAACACCTTTTGCACAGAATGGCAGCAAAATAACCAAAGTTGAGAAGTAAATATTCCAAGATACTTAACTTCTACGAGTAATGTTAGAGAATGGGACAAAAGCAGTGGTAAGGTAGAATCTTAGCTCTGAGAGGAAAAAAACCAAATAAGAACCTACAGTATTTGAGTGGAGCTAAAAAATCAGCAAGGGTTGGAGTTCAGGAAATTGGAGGTAAAAGTAATGAGGGTGATGTAATAATAAAGGGGAACTTGAATCTTCACAGTGAGTGAGAAAACCAAATGAATGTGAATAGTGTGGAGAATAAATTCAGGGAGAGTATAAGGAATGATTTTCTAGATTAATATCAGGAGGAACCAATGAGGGAACAATTTAATTTATTGCTTCTTTTTTTACCATGAAGAGGTGGTTCATTGATTTCCTCTAAGCAAAAGTGGCTTTTACCAGAGGGCAATGGTTTAAAGTAAAGGACGAGAGATTTACAGGTGACTTAAAGATTTTTTTCTACAGAGAAGGTGGTTGAAACCTGGAAGTCACTGCCTGTGGAAGATGGCACTGCCTGTGGAGGTTGGTACTGTCACATACTACATTTAAGTAGTATCTAAATTTACATTTTAAACTCCATGGCATAGAATGCCAAGGATAAATACTGGAAAATGAGAATAGTGAGATATACTGTATACTTGAGGGCCAGCATGGGCAAGTTGGGCTGCAAAGATATGATTGCACTGGAGAGAGTATAGAGGATTTTGCCTGGTTTGGAGGACTTTTATTGTACCTTAATTTAATTTAACTTTAATTTAACCTGTTAATAGTCTATCATATTCTCACGATTACACCACTAAATGCAATTTCAATCATTAACTGGGTTATCACCATTTTCATGTAATGTTATAATTCCAATTTATTTGCTTTAACACAATACCCAACTAAATATGCATCTTTGTAAAACGTAATATTAGCACACAGATCAAAAACCTCTAGCTTAAAGAAATTCATTTTTTAATTACAATTAAATACCAATGAGGCGTGCAAACCTCTACAACTATTTAAAGTAATACATGTGTATCAGCTTTAAAATAGTGGAAGTTCATGTTTTCATTCATGTTACTTAAAAAAGGAAATAACTTATTTTGGATTAAAAATTAAGGGCCTGTCCCACTTAGGCGATTTGTTAGGCGACTGTCAGCCCCAACTACGATAATGTCTACGACAAGCTACAACAACCTATCACCTAGTCGACGTCAAGCTACGGTAAGCTACCGACAACCGGCGACAATTAGGATGTCCACCTATGATCACACCTACGACAACCCACGACCATACAGGCGACAACCTACGACAACCGAAGTCAACCTACGTCCACCCACGATAAGCTACGACAAGCGACGACCCTGTCGGCGACAACTGAAGACAACGGAAGACAATTCAGTCGCCGGTATCTGTCGCCGGTTGGCTTAGGTATGACTTATGGAATTCACCAAAGTCAGCAACAGCGACAGCCTACATCACCTGGTGACAACCTACGCCATCCTGGCGACACCCTACGACAACACCTACATCAGGAGAAGACAAGCTGTGACAAGCCCATAGTCGCCAACAGTTGCCAAAAAGTTTTGAACATTTCAAAATCCAACGACGACCAGAAAAACGCTACGGCTCATTGGGCAACTGAGGAGGCTACTCACGACAGCCAAGTCACCTAAAAAATCGCCTAAGTAGGACAGGCCCTTCAGGCTCGCTTTTGAATCATGTGGAACAAACACCTTAGCCTTGATCTTATTACATCCCATTTTCTGCAGTGAGTTTGGAAGATGCAAAACCTTTCTAAGGCAATAACGTTCGCAATAAGCAACAGAGATTCTTCAACATTAAAAAGTCAACAGCAAATGAGGGACAGTGCACCTTTCAACAACAGTAAATCTATGATTACCATCAAAGAACTTGGGAGAAAACAAGGAAAATTGTTTTTTTTTTTAAAGCATTTTTCAACAGAGATCAGACTTGGGTTGATTGCCTTTTTAGGTAATGATTAATAGCAACAACATTCAAGCTGTAAAACAAGAACGTTCTGTGCGCTTCCCAGATTGTATTACTTTATCTTCACATAGCATTAATTTCTGAACTGTTGGTGTCAAGTGGACAGAGATGTACAACGTTGCTAATTATTGAATCCTAACATATTTGTAATGTGCTTCCCGGCTCTTCTTTTGAAGGTCATGCAAAGGATCCTACTTAAACAAAGTAAATGTGTAACCAACTACAAACCTGTTGCAGATAAGTTCGGGCATTTTAACAACAAGTGATGCAATCGGCCGTATTTTTGATCTGTTATTTAAAACAGAAATAGCAGCAAATTTGTTGTCATGTACATAAACCACTCCAAGTACACTGTCAGATTTGGCTGTGCAAGCTTTAAACTATGTCGAGAAAACTGAGTGAACCATATCGACACAAGTATTTGCAGTAATAATTATGCTTGAGTGCTTCACATAAGAAAATAGCACAACTAGTTATTACTTTTTTGATTGCTGCTGAAATAAATTAAAGCCCATTTGAAGTTCACAAGATGGCAAGTTTAATTCCTATAAAGTGATAACCTATTAAAAAAAGAAAATAGGTGAGGAGATGGTTAAGTTGATTAATTCCAGCTTCACAGATGAACAAAGTTGACTTTGGAAAATAAATTGGCATTCACAAAACCAAAACATCTATAGCAAATATTTTCAGAAAAGAGAAAATTGGCAAAATGCCCCTTTAAAATTATTATTTGACAAAGAAGGTATATAACATGACTTTACTTACACAAGTGAAATATTAATTTTTCGCCAAGATACAAAACGGCCAAATAATCTTTTTTTTTTGCCAAGCATGTGACTTTGTTTTGAGTCTCATCATGACACTGCTTGCTAATTTGAGGATTACTTGCATTCAGATTCAGATTCAATTTTAATTGTCATTGTCAGTGTACAGTACAGAGACAACGAAATGCATAGAGACCAATAAAAACATTCTAACACTAATCCCAAACAATATGACAAAAACTACTTTAGGTTACTGAGAGTGACAACTAAGTAAAAGAAAATACCATTTGAGACTTCTCACCTTTCATGACACATCTGAGTCTAGTAAAAACCATTAAATAATAGGAAATAAATCCTTGTAGTTGAATGAATGAATGAATGAATGCATGCATGAATGAATGAATCTCATGTAGTGTCATCCTCTGAATTACCTGCAAAAAACATTTATAAATTACCGTTGACCTGAATGCAAAATTGACCATCAATTGTCCTACTAGCAAATGAAAGTGATTGTCTTCAGGAAATCTGTTTAGCCTTCTTATTTTATTCTGGGGAGAGTCACAATATTAATAAATGTAAGTGGAGTCATCAAATATGCTCTGACACAATTTCTATCTTTGTGCCTTTTATTTACAAAGAATTAAGTGATTGTGCCTATCATATTGTACGCAAATCTAATTCAATGCCAAATATTGGCGTTGTTCCTAATTCCACTTCTGCAGGCACCACATTGTCTTGAATCATGTTGCAAGATTTGATGCTTTTCTGTGCAATCACCATGGTGAAAACAAAATGCAAGTTCACCTTTTCCCCATGAAGAACAATTATCCACCACGTGGGTGCAAATGAAGCATTTAAACCCATTTTGTTGCAATTGCTTCGGAGCCTTATAGTTTTGCAATCACCAACATGTGAACGTTTTTCAGCAATTTATGAATAAACTTCCCACTGAATTTACTGACAGGCGGAGGAAGCCTAAATCCCAAGAGGCCATTCCACTGATGCACTGACAGAACTTCAGTGAGACTTTGGGAATTTGGCAATTCAGGGGCAAGGCCACATGTAATCTTATTCTTTCTCAAACACTACCATTTGACTTACCAGTGTGATTATGGTCTTCCCTGTATGTAGGCACCAGTCACCTCCCAGATGTAGGGTATTTAAATGAATGGGTAAACTTTATCAAATGGGGTTTAATTGTATCAGCATTACAAAGGAAGTAATTTGCAACTTTTTGCTAATTTGTTCAGTTTCCTTAATCATGACTTGCATGATTTTAAGTAGAGTTTAAAATATAATTTTAATTGACTAATGAAATGAAATAATATGTTCTTTATAATGATGGATTTGATTTATGCAGCCATTCTTTACTGATCTATTTGGCTTACGTCTTAACACCATTATTTACAAAGTCATGGTAAAGTCATGGTAAATATTGAACAATGTAGTCCTTTAATCATTCTTACTCTGTATAATAATCTAATAACATTAGAGCTAAGATAATTAACTTCAGTAAAAAGGAAAAAGGAAATGGCACTATATTAGCATTAGGTAATATGATTAAAATAAAAAAATTAAATAGTTTAAAGTTGCGAGAGCAATTTCTCATCTGGACCTGATCATTTTATTCCAACATTGATAGGTAAATGCTTAAAGATGAATAAAAGTATTTTTTGGCTTTTAATCCTACTGAGGTAGCTGTTCAGTCACAAAGTAATTGCATAAAAACATTTAGCAGACTTTCAAGGAGTTGCTATCTCACTATCTGTACTTGCCTTTCGACAAGATACTGGTGTCAATTTGCTGGAAGTAGCATGCCAATCCAACATGCAACAAAATATTACAAAAGACACAAAGTGCTGGAGTAACAGAGGGTCAGGCATCATTCCCGGAGAACATGGCTCGCTGGCGTTTCTGGTCAGGTCCCTTCTTCAGATTGATGACTTAAGAAGGGTTCCAATCCAAAATGTCACCTAAGCTGCTGTTTGCTGCTGCTGGAGCTGACGATAAATATCGGACATCGGACATACGGTACCTCTAAACATCGTTCCGGATTTCCCTCACATAGATGCTGTCTCATAGATGACAGGGGGAAACCGGAGCACCCTTAGGAAACTCGTGCGGTCACAGTGAGGACATGCAAACTCCACTTGGTTAGCACCTGAGGTCAGTTTTGAACTTGGATCCCTGGCACTGTGACGCAACGGCTTCACAAGCTGCACCACTAACCCCCACTAAGGAGAAATCGCTTATCTAACAATCCCTTCTTATCTGCATGGACATAGAGAAATGGAGCATTTAAGACAGCACCACACAACCTGCTCCGCACCCAATAAAATATTACTGTCTCAAGCAGTAATTTAACAATGGATGTCCATTTGGTTTTGGCTCCGTTGTCCTGGAGATGCTGGCAAGCAACCAAAAAAATCTGCATCTAAACCACAGAAGTAAAAACTGTGCAAATGAATGTACCATTATCAGCATTGACATTTCTTTGGCAGGGACACTCTCTGACTTCAACCTTCCAGCAAGAGCCTCACCCACCAAGTGCATATATCGGAAATTGCTGCAGGTGAGACTTCCCGCCAAGAGCACACATTAGGAAAATTAACCTCTTATGCACATTGTATGAAGGCAGATTGCAAATTAATTTTGTGGCTTTTGTTTGCCTGAATAAACTTAAAACCAAATGAATGCAAGGTTCATGATAAAGTTGGGAATTATTTTAGTTTAGTTCAGAGTTACAGAACAAAAAACCCTCAAACCATCTTTTAAGCTGGTGTCTGGTACTCATTGGCACAGCTTGATGTTTGAATCGATATTGTGTTGGCCAGTCTTTCAACTGTGCCAGGGTTGGTTTATGAGAGGTAATCTTACGATGAAGCCTGATTCTATCATCATTGGCAATCTCCAGCAGAGTAACACGAGTAAAAACTGGAATCAAATTAGCATTCCTGTGTGAGTTCCCACTTTCTTGGCAGCTATTATCCAGGAAAAACAACTTCCTGGACAGATATACTAATTGAATCCTATTTAGCTTTGAAAATTAAATTCAAATGACACAGGCTGCAAATTTCCTCAATGTTGCTTCTGTTCTGCTACGAAGACACAAGGAAACATGGCAGAAGGCATATTATTAGTTTCCATCATGTCATCAGCATGGTTCTTAGGTGGAACTCCAGCAGCTCCTAAGAAATGCCCAATCATCCCTTGGCTGCAACACTCAAGCAACTCACAATATGTGCCATGGATTGGAAACAGTTTCCTTCATTCGGGTCAGTCGGCACTTCATGTGAAATAGAGTACAGGATGGAAGTGGCTCCACAATCATCCTGGCCCATCACCAAGTTCCTCTCAAATTTCATTACTCAAAGCCCAAGCCAATTCTGCTTAAATATTTCCTGCCTTACCTGTCCCAAGCTTTATCAAGCAGGTGTGTGCCACTTTCCATTAATTTGAATGCCATGGGAAACACACATGTTCTCTGCAGGTTAGCATACCAGACGTTTCATTCCACTTTGGTAAAAGTTTGATCTAATGTTCTTTGCTCTCCTAAACCAACCTTCAACTTGCCTGAGAGCACGGTGTAAGCATATGTAGCATTCAAAAGAAAACTGGATAAATACCAGAAGGGGAAAAATTAGTGCAATGGGGATGGAGAAGGAAATTAGACTAATCTGGCTACTTTATAATAAAGAGTTGTCAGAAGCATAACGGACTATTTGGACTCTTTCAGTGCTGTGTCATTCTGAAGCTATCAAGTTGCCATGATTGTAGGAAAAGTGAATTGGTTATTTCTAAATTTATTTCAGGGATAAAAGCTAATGATCACATGTGGGGTTGACTTTCATAATATCAGCCAAATAAAAACAGTTGGATGGACAGTTAAAAATTACAGGTTAGTTATCCATTTAAATTACACTGTCTTTGAATTGAGGTTGGTTGTGAAGGACAAAAACTTGCCAATATAAAGCAGATCCAGAGACTCTTGATAAGCAACTTCAATCTGCTAGTTCAGTGGGATCCTAACAAAAAAAAGGAGCTCAGCAAGAGGTGTGGGCTATGTTGGAGAATCTCTAGGTGAGTCAGATATTTTCCTTTTGAGGGGGGGGGGAGCAGAGGAGTAAGTGGAAAACATCTTGGGGGCCCAAAGTAAATGTGCACAGAGCATTACTTTGGATACCCCTCCCTCTCCGCTCTCTAGTGCAACCACTTTAACATCAACTACCTACAGTACCTCTGCAACTTCAGTAAAACACTGGAGCTCTGACAGAGTCAGCACTTTGGCAGCACCGCAATGGCAGATTAGCTGTTCTTCCTTTTACCACAACACACAATTAATTTACCTCGGTGTTACACAGGATTATAATAATGTTACTTGTGAAGCTGGTGAGTTGAAAAGGGACACAGGAGGCAGTGACCTGGCCAATTAAAAGGGCAGTATGGCGGTGCAGCGGTCAAGTGGCTGCCTTGCAGCGCCAGAGACCAGGTTTCAATCCTGACTACGGGTGCTGTCTTTAAAGAGTTTGCACATTCTCCGTGTGACCACAAGGGATTTATCCAGGGTGCTCTGGTTTCCTACCACGTAGACGTATGGGTTTGTAGGTTAATTGGCTTCTGTAAATTGTACATTGGCCCTAGTGAGGATATTGCTAGCTGGTTGGCGTGCATTCGGTGGGCCGAAGGGCCTGAGTGAGCGCTGTATCTCCAAATTCCAAAGGAACATAGGAACTGGGACCACTTGGAGTGGAAAGGAAGACCAGCAAATATCAACCATATTCTGAACCTTTGGGATTAGTTGCAGAGCAAGTTATCAGAGTTTTACTGTGCTTACCTAGAAGCTGATGAATGACCAAGAGCCATTGGATTTTCTCCAACTAACAGCTATTTCATGGTCTATTCCTGAAAGCGCTGAGGTAAGACAGAATTATCTTGCTGTTCCTTCCTTTGACTGAGACATGATTAACTTGCTGCAGTGTTTCAAATTAAAATTTATCCCTGTAATTTCAATTCTTCAATCATCTGAAAACATGTCCATCTTTACAATGTGTATATCCAAGAGAAAGAAACTCTGAAATTTGCTTCATTGTTTGTAACAGACTTCAGGCTGAGCCGCCAACCAAACTGCTTGGTTAATACTAGCAAAATACAAAGTGCTGGAGAAACCCAATGGGTCAGGCAGCATTTGTGGAGAGAATGGACAAATGATGTTTAAGGTGGGGGAGGGGGGCGGGGACTGACAGGGTAGGGGGGAAGTGCGGTAAAAGAGAGGTGGATGTAGGACAAAGCCAGGCAAGTGATAGGTGGATACAGGAGAGAGAGAGGGTGTGATTTCTATTGTCCAGATGGGTGAATTAAGTGACAAAGGCTGGAGATGAAAAGGGGAAAAAAGGGTGTCAGGTAAGGAAAGAAGTGGTATGAAATGTAAAGCCAGAGGGAGGGAAATGGGTGGAATGAGACAGGAAAGAGGAGAAAGAGGAGGGGTGAAAAAAATATGGGACTCAGGGATTGGAGATAAGCGTGTGGAGCAGGGAAAGGAGCAGACTGACTTGGGTGGTAGGAAAAAAATGCATGCACAGTGTAGAGGTAGATGAGGCTGCAATGGGAACACCAAATGCAATAGATGAGGTTGGAAAAGGTGCATGTGAACCTTTTTCTCACCTCAAAGAGCTCTAGGTCCCTGGATAGAAGAGAGAGTTGATGCAGGAACAGATGTTACATCTCAACTGCAACCGTCTCAACTTTTCCGCTCCCCTTACCTACTCTAACCTTACCCCCTCTGAATGTACAGCCCTCCGCTCACTCTGCAGCAACCCTGATATTATAATCAAACCACCAACACGGGAGGTGCCGTGGTAGTCTGGCGTGCTGACCTCTACCGGGCTGAGGCCTGGTGACAACACTCAGACACCTTTTCCTACTTATCCTTGGACCATGACCCTACAGACGAGCACTAGGCCTCAATCTCACACACCATTTCGGATTTCATCGCTTCCGGTTGTCTGCCTTCCACAGCCTCCAACCTTATCATTTCCCAGCCCCGCACAGCCCGGTTTTACCTTCTCCCTAAAATCCACAAACACAACTGCCCTGGCAGACCTATTGTTTCTGCCTGCTCCTGTCCCACAGAAATAATTTCCACATACCTCGACTCCATCCTATCCCCCCGGTCCAATCTCTCCCGACCTATGTCCAAAATGCTCACATGCCCTCCGCTTTCCGAGCCCCCACGCCCTCACCTTTACTATGGACGTTCAGTCACTCAACACCTCCATCACCCACCAAGAAGGACCTAGAGCCCTCTGTTTTTTCTTCGACCACAGAACCATCCAATTTCCCTCTACTAACACTCTACTCCACCTGGCGGAGCTGTTCCTCACCCTCAACAACTTCTCCTTTGACTCCTCCAACTTCCTCCATGTCCAAGGCATAGCTATAGGCACCCACCTGCCTCTTTGTAGGGTATATTCAACAATCCCTGTTCCAGGCATACACTGGCCCTAACCCCGAACATCAGTGCTACCTCCTGCACCCATGCAGTACTCATGGACTTCATCAACTTCACCACCAATTTTCCTGCATTCAAATTTACTTGGACCATCTCCGACACCTCCCTCCCCTTTCTTGATCTCAGTCTCCATCACAGGAAATAGACTATGACCGACATCTAATACAAACCCACTGACTTCCACAACTATCTCGAGTACACTTCTTCCCAACCTGCTTCCTGCAAAGACTCTATTCCCTACTCCTAATTCCTCCATCTACGCCGCATCTGCACCCAAGATGAGGTGCTCCATACCAAGACATCCGAGATGTCCTTATTCATTAGGGCACAGGGGTTTCCCACTCCCATCATAGATGAGGCCCTCACTCATGTGTCCTTGGTACCCAGCAGCTCCGCCCTTGCTCCCCCTCCACCTAATCGCAACATAGACAGTCCCACTAGTCCTTATCTTCTATCCCATCGGTCTTCACATACAACATATAATCCTCCAAACTTTCTGCCACCTCCAACGGGATCCCACCACTAGCCACATTTTCTCATCTCTACCCCTTTCAGCCTTCCGCAGAGACCATTCCCTCCGCAACTCCCGCACTAACTCATCCCTTTCCACCCAAACCATGCCTCCCCAGGTACCATCCCCTGCAACTGCAGAAGATACAATACCTGTCGCTATACCTCCTCCTTCAACTCTGTCCAAAGTCTCTTCAGGTTAGGCAGAGGTTCACTTGCACCTCCTCCAACTTCATCTACTGTATCCATTGTTCAAGATATGGACTCTTACATTTTGGTCTCTGCGAGACCAAAACGCAGACTGGGTGATCGTTTCGCGGAACAGCTGGCCTGATCTCCCAGTTGCTGGACACTTTAATTCTCCTTCCCATTCCTATACAGATCTTTCTGTCCTAGGTCTCCTCCATTGTCAGAGTGAGGCTAAACGCAAATTGGAGGAACAGCATCTCATATTTCGCTTGGGCAGCTTACAGCCCAGTGGTATGAAAATTGATTTCTCACACTTCAGGTAGCCCCGGCATTCCCTGTCCCTCCATCCCTCCCCCACCCAAGTCACAATAGCTTCTAATTACACCATACAAACAGCTTACAATGACCTGTTTCCTTTATCATCGTTACTTTTTTGCACATCTTTCATTCATTGTTCTTTATCTCTCCACGTTACCATCTATATCTCTTGTTTCCCTTATCCCTAACCAGTCTGAAGAAGGGTCTCGACCCGAAACGTCACCCATTCCTTCTCTCCAGAGTTGTTGCTTGTCCCATTGAGTTAATCCAGCTTTTTGTGTCTTACTTAAGTGTCACATTTAGTTTCGTTTAGATTAGTTTAGAGATTCAGCATGGAAACAGGCCCTTGGAGATCTTGTCAGCCAGCAATCCCCACACATTAACACTATCCTACACACACAAAGGATAATTTACAATTGCACCAAGCCAAATAACTTATTAACCGGTATGTCTTTGAGTCTGTGAGGAAATCGGAGATCCCGGAGAAAACCCAAGCAGGTCACGGGGAGAATGTACAAACTCTGATAATACAAGCACCCATGGTCAGGATCGAACCCGGATCTCTGGCACTGTAAGGCATCAACTCTACCATTATGCCAGTGTGCTGCCCTGCAGTTGAAGGAGAAAATGCCTGGAGAAGGAACAGGTCGGAAGGGAAAGGATGAAGGAACTGAGGAACCGTGGAGGGTGGGCTCGGCAGACAGCAAAAAGGTCTGGAGGCAAGAAGATGACTGGTGGTAGGATAATTTTTATACATTTATTGGTACTGAATGAGCAGAGGCCTGTGCCTTTGTTGGGAGTGAAATTGGAATGGGTGAGAGAAGTGGAAAATGAGACAGTCAATGTCACGATGGCTTCTGGAGATGAAAAGATCGAGACGGGGTAAGAGTGGCAAGGGGAGATCCGGTGAAGAGTGTTGGAGGCAAAAGAAGGGATTGTTTAGTTTAGTTTAGAGATACAGCAAGGAAACAGGCCCACCAAGTCCACGCGGACTAGCAATCACCCATGAACTAGTTCTACCCTACACACTAGGGACAATTTACCGAAGGCAATTAACCTACAAACCTGCACATCTTTCGAATAAGGGATGCTGCCTGACCTGCTGAGTAACTCCAGCACTTTGTATCCTTTGATGTATTAACAAGCATCTGCAGTTCGTCGTTCACGAAAGAGTTACATAGAAACATAGAAACATAGAAACATAGAAATTAGGTGCAGGAGTAGGCCATTCGGCCCTTCGAGCCTGCACCGCCATTCAATATGATCATGGCTGATCATCCAACTCAGTATCCCGTACCTGCCTTCTCTCCATACCCCCTGATCCCCTTAGCCACAAAGGCCACATCTAACTCCCTCTTAAATATAGCCAATGAACTGGCCTCAACTACCCTCTGTGGCAGAGAGTTCCAGAGATTCACCACTCTCTGTGTGAAAAAAGTTCTTCTCATCTCGGTTTTAAAGGATTTCCCCTTTATCCTTAAGCTGTGACCCCTTGTCCTGGACTTCCCTAACATCGGGAACAATCTTCCTGCATCTAGCCTGTCCAACCCCTTAAGAATTTTGTAAGTTTCTATAAGATCCCCTCTCAATCTTCTAAATTCTAGAGAGTATAAACCAAGTCTATCCAGTCTTTCTTCATAAGACAGTCCTGACATCCCAGGAATCAGTCTGGTGAACCGTCTCTGCACTCCCTCTATGGCAATAATGTCCTTCCTCAGATTTGGAGACCAAAACTGTACGCAATACTCCAGGTGTGGTCTCACCAAGACCCTGTACAACTGCAGTAGAACCTCTCTGCTCCTATACTCAAATCCTTTAGCAATGAAAGCTAACATACCATTCGCTTTCTTTACTGCCTGCTGCACCTGCATGCCTACCTTCAATGACTGGTGTACCATGACACCCAGATCTCGCTGCATCTCCCCCTTTCCCAATCGGCCACCATTTAGATAATAGTCTGCTTTCCTGTTTTTGCCACCAAAATGGATAACCTCACATTTATCCACATTATACTGCATCTGCCAAACATTTGCCCACTCACCCAGCCTATCCAAGTCACCCTGCAGTCTCCTAGCATCCTCCTCACAGCTAACACTGCCCCCCAGCTTAGTGTCATCCGCAAACTTGGAGATATTGCCTTCAATTCCCTCATCCAGATCATTAATATATATTGTAAATAGCTGGGGTCCCAGTACTGAGCCTTGGGGTACCCCACTAGTCACTGCCTGCCATTGTGAAAAGGACCCGTTTACTCCTACTCTTTGCTTCCTGTTTGCCAGCCAGTTCTCTATCCACATCAATACTGAACCCCCAATGCCTTGTGCTTTAAGTTTGTATACTAATCTCTTATGTGGGACCTTGTCGAAAGCCTTCTGGAAGTCCAAATACACCACATCCACTGGTTCTCCCCTATCAACGCTACTAGTTACATCCTCGAAAAATTCTATAAGATTCGTCAGACATGATTTACCTTTCGTAAATCCATGCTGACTTTGTCCAATGATTTCACCACTTTCCAAATGTGCTGCTATCCCATCTTTAATAACTGACTCTAGCAGTTTCCCCACTACCGATGTTAGACTAACTGGTCTGTAATGTTAGACTAACTGGTCTGTAAGATATACTGTAGCTCTTAGGTCTAATGGAATCAACGGATATGTGGAGAAAGCAGGAACGGGGTACTGATTTTGGATGATCAGCCATGATCATATTGAATGGCGGTGCTGGCTCGAAGGGCCGAATCGCCTACTCCTGCAACTATTTCCTATGTTTCTATGTTTCTATGTTTTAACGTTTTAAGCTGGTTTCCTCAAGCACATGCAAGTGATAATCTATATTACTAAAAGTCTGATCGTGCCACTTCCTGTTCTGTATACTGATTTTAGAAAAAAACGCTGCCACTTACGGCCGTGATTTTTGGCCATCTTACAGAGTCCCCCTCCGCTGCGCATTACAAGAGGATTTTTCCCATTGGTGAAATATAAAAGAGTTATTAGTGTTTAAAAATTTGAGATTCGCTCTCCTGAAGGCCATGCCCCTTCTGGAGGGACCATAAAACCCGGAAGTGTTGAGTGCCTCAGTCAGTATCTGCAAGATGGGGGAGTGAGAGGGTCGCGTCTCTCAGTCTGAGCTGTAAATAACACTGAATACATTTCTACAAAACTGTGAGTGTGGTTTTACTGAGCTTGAGGGCCCTTAATGTGGTTTAAAAATGAAAATGTGGTTGGTTTGAAATAAAGCCCAGCAAATGGTTGTTGGTGGTGGTTGGTTTGAAATAAACCCCAGCAAATTGTTGTTGGTCTAAACTTGACAACTTCCTGTTTGCACTGTATATTGATTTTAGATTAAACGCTACCACTTACGGCTGTGAATTTTGGCCATCTTACTCAGTCCCCCTCTGCTCATCGGGTGCAGAGGAATCTGTCCATCAATGAAAAATAAAAGTGTTATTAGTGTTTAAAAAATGTTGAGAAACTCTCTCCTGTCAATCACGCCATGAAGGCCACGACCCTTCCAGTGGGAGGGGGGAGGGATTGTAAAACCCGGAAGTGTGGGTGCGGCTCAGTCTCAGCAAGATGGGGGAGGGAGAGGTCACGAATGTCTACTGAACTGTGTGTGGTATTTATATGGTGTTTATGTGGTGTTGTGTGGTGTTTGTGTGGTTTTATAGTGGTTTCACCCTGCTTGAAATGGTATGAAACTGCATTTGAATGTGGTGGCCTTGCACCCTGCATGAAATGGCATGAAATTGCATTTGAATGTGATGGCCTTGCACCCTGCATGAAATGGTATGAAACTGCACTTCAATTTGGTGGCCTTGCACCCTGCTTGAAGTGGTAGGAAACTGCACATGAATTTGGTGGCCTTCCACCCAGTTGAAGTGGTAGGAAACTGCACTTGAATCTGGTGGCCTTGCACCCTGCTAGAAGTGGTATGAAACTGCACTTGAGTTTGGTGGCCCTGCACCCTGCTAGAAGTGGTAGGAAACTGCACTTGAATTTGGTGGCCTTGCACCCTGCTTGAAGTGGTATGACACTGCACTTGCATTTGGTGGCCTTGCACCCTGCTTGAAGTGGTAGGAAACTGCACTTGAATTCGGTGGCCTTGCACCCTGCTTTAAGTGGTCGGGAAATTACATTTGAATTCAGTGGCCTTGCACCCTACTTGAAATGGTAGGGAACTGCATTTGAATTTGGGTATTGAATATTGTTGGGTCCCACTGTCTAGTATATTATAATGTCACACAGTTCAAATACTAATAAAACCTAATTTTCCTTTAAGACATGAACAGTAGGTGCTGCCCACCTAACCCCTTGATTCATGGATTTTCACTTGTACAGTCAGGATAAGGATTGCCATGGTTTTAACACGAGCACACTGCTAAAATCAACATACCGAAAGGCTCTGATATTTTACTTTTCCCCTAACTAAATTCCAACACTTAAAATCAATTATCAATTACTTTAACAGAAGGTAAAATGTCATGGGTTTTTACTGCCGGTGTGGGAATTCCACTCATGTGGAAAATTCTGCTGAATGGTAAAACATAAGCAAACAGAACATATACCCTCACATGAGCCTGTGATATTGCTGAACCTTCTCCTCACCTTTGACCAAAACCTGAGGAAACAGCGGTTGGGGAAAGATTTGGCAAGCAGTTGTGGTGATGGAGTTGTTAGTGATGGGAGGGGCAGGAGTTCCTGTGGCTGAGAGCAAGACTCCAGAATGGTTCATGGCTTCCCTGATGTCAGGGGTAGAGATGTCTGGAATTTGGTTCTGAACATTCTGAAGAGGTAGGAATGTGTAGAAAGAAAGAGGAATGAGGTCTTGAAAAGTGAGTTTCAAGAGTTTGGCAGTAAATTAAAAAGCCAAACCTTTTGGGTTGTAATCTCAGAATTACTCACTGTTTTAGTGACGATAGATAGGTATGGGTAGGACATAGGAGTGCATAACTAAAGAGCTGATGCAAGAGGGAGGGTTTTAGGTACTTGGATCATTGAGGTTGCTGCTAGGGTTGGTGGGACGTACAAGAAGGTGGGGGACAAATACCCATACAGAAAGTTTGCTCATGCCATGTGAGAGAGCTTAAACTAAATTTGTGGGGGGTAGGAGGGATAGGGGGAGCAGTAAGTAGCATGGTAGCAATACAGCAGGTGAGGTGAAAAAATGTGGTGGATAAATCAAACTGGACCCGTGGGCAGAGCAGAGAAGAGCAGATAAGAGAGCATAGGCAGACTGGCAGGCTCAATTTCATTCATTTTAATGCAAGGAGCCTCACGGGTAAATCAGGCGAGCTGAGAACATGGATCAGCACTTGAAATACTTTGTTATTGAAACCACGGAAATGTGTGTATGTGGGAAGGACAGGACTGGCAGCTTAATATTCCAGTTAAGTTACAGACGTTACAGATGTGACAGGGCAAATGCCAAATAGGTTTAGTTTAGTTTTTGCTTAGGTTAGGTTATGCTTCCACAGTTAGAAACAGGCCATTCAGCAACCGAGTCCACACCAACCAACGATCACCCGTTCACGCTAGTTCTATGTGATCCCATTTTCTCATGCACTCCCTACAAAAGTTTGTGTAATTTTCAGAGGCCAATTTACTTACAAACCCGCACGTCTTTGGGATGTGGGAGGAAACCTGGAGGAAACGCACGTGGTCGCAGGGAGAAGGTGCAAACTCAGACAGACAGCACCCGAGGTCAGGATCGAACCTGGCCCTCTGGCACTGTGAGCCAACAGCTCAACCAGCTGTGCCAGTGGGATGTTACACTCCTAGATTGTGGAGAACCGAGCAGCGGTAGTTAGAGGGTTTATCCTGGATGGAAATCCCAATGGGGACATATGGGTACAGTTTAAAGGAGGGGCAATCTCTTTGCCTGGATTATACAATGTGCCTCCCTTGGTCAGTAGGAATTAGAGGAGCAGATATATAAGCAAATTGCACAATGTAAGAGCAACAGGATTATAGTACCGAAGGATGTAAACTTTATCATCTTGACTGGGAATGCCAGAGTGCAAAGCACTTACATGGAGCAGAATTTAAGTGCAGCCAACAAAGGTTTTGGAGGCAAAGGTGCATAGAGAGTCCTATACAATCACAGGAAATTAAACTGGGCAGATGGTGAAAATGTCTGTGGAGAAAGACTTTGAGAACAGTAACAATCATTCCTTAAATTTGAAGATAGTTATGGAATAGTCTGAAGAAGGGTCTCGACCCGAAACGTCACCTATTCCTTCTCCCACTGAGTTACTCCAGCTTTTTGTGTCTACCTAGGAAAGGAATGCATTTGGTTCTCAAGTTAAGAGGATGGTCAATTTCAATAGTGTAAGAGTGCACTGTTTCTGTATTGTAAATTTATTGTAATTTGCACAGTATAATTCGGGGTGACATTGATAGGATGTTTCTCAGGCCGTTGAGAGGGTATGGCCATTTACCTGGCTGAATATTTTATCTTCCTAAAACATTTATCTTCCTAAATCATTGGGAGCAGGTTAAAATAGTTGCCAGGTGCCGCCCAATGTGTTCCCAGCCCATTCACACTGCCATTCTAAATGAGGTATATTTGGGGGCATCAGAGTCTCAGTTTGCCACCAATACTTTCTGGGTTGATTACTTTAATGAATATTGATAATATTCGCTTTTTCTTAAATGATGCAATGCTTGGTAAATTCTTTACTAAACACACTTTGAAGTGTGCAACCTTTTGAAAACTAATCACAATGTAGTACTGTTGTAACAGGAACAAATGCAATGTTGAAATTTTAATGTCGACTGCAATAAACACTCTCATTCAGTCATGTTTATTTAGTACGTTTCTTAATTGCCGGGACCTTCGTACCTGGTGATACTTGGAACATTCAGCATCTCTGCCAATAAGCCTTTGCATTTTGAAATTCCAATGTCATTGCTAACAAGGAGTGAGCACTCTGTTTAAACACAAGCTCAAAAAGGTGTGGTATGCTGTAAAAGTTTACTGGCCTTCACCAGCCAACTTCACAAACTGATTACAAAGAGCTGAAAATGCTGCACATATTCCAGTAAGCAAATGTAGGCAAAGTTGGTTCGCTCTCTTCAATTGAGATTTAATGAGGGATGAGACTAAATTATGTACGAGCTCAGATTAAAACCATGTTTTTTTTAAGTTCGATTTTTCTCTATCAACAACATGTAAAATTTAAGCTAATTTTATATTTGGAGGTGAATTTAGTTGCAAAGTTGTCAAATATTCAATTCATTCCCTTACGACATAATTAATGCCTACCAAAAATAATTGTGAACAGTTGCCGTTTATTCCCGCTGCGCTGTTTACAAGTTTGTTCTCAACTATTGCGTGCACCATGAAATCTAGAATGTCTACAACTTTCACTGAAAAACCAAACCCATCAATAAACTGGAAGAAATATCACAGAAATGCGAGATCAATTCCTCATGATTCGTCCTGTCTATTATTCTGTAGCCGACGATACTGATCTCTTGCGATCTTACAGCTTCTGTATATGTTTTCCACAGGCAAATCAGACTCTGAGATTCCTGAAATCACTCTTCCAATTGGCATCAGATTGGGATTCCAATGAGGTATCTCTCAATGGTTTTTGCTCAATTGAGGTATAATGCATCAGCGGGAGTTGATAGGGGTGGGCTTGTTGTATAAACTCTGATGCAACACGTCACATTTAAGCAGTAATAGTCCATAGCATAGATGTTGAAACAAAGAACTGCAGATGCTGGTTTATACCAAAGATAGACACAAATTGTTGGAGTGACCCAGTGGGTCAGGCAACATCACTGGATACAAAGGATGGGTGACGTTTCAGGTCGAGTCTGAATAAGGCTCCCGACCCGAACAGTTACCCATCCTTTTTCTCCAGAGATGCTACCTGCCCCGTTGAGTTTCTCAAGTACTTTGAGCCTATCTATAGTCCATAGCTTCCCTCTTAAAAACACATAAAACAATTTATGTTTTTGGAAGATAGACACAAATAGTTGGAGTAATTCAACGGGTTAGACAGCATCGTTGGAGAAAAGGAATAGGTGACGTTTTGGGTCGAGACCCTTCTTCAGACTCGAAACTTGATCTGCATTTGGAAAATCCTTTCCGCCCATGAACAGTGAGAATTGGAGTTAAAGCTACAAAATCAATGCAGCTACCTTTGCAGTTGAGAGACTGTAACCTTGAATAGCTCTGCATGTATGCTGATTCTGAAATAGATATGTTATTGTTATTGCCCTGAAAGCAATAAAGCTTTTCTGCAAACACCGATAACTTATCTGTTCAATGTTAAGAAGTCGCCACCTCACATTTTGCTGTTTTGTTCACGCAATGCTATAAATTTCTTTAATTCACTTCACAGCCAGTAACTTTGGTCACAAGGTATAAAAGACATTGCCATTCATACATATAAGGCAATGTTTTGGTCACAAGGTACTAAAACATTGCCTTATATGTTAAATGAATGGCTGTGTAACTGATTTATATATTTACTGCGAACACTGAGTCATTCTTGAAAATTAAGTTCATACTTGCAATATTTTAAAAGTATCATGTGAAAGAACTCAACTTCTTATCTCTTCAAAAATAGGTCCAGGAGGAGGGGGGATGTTGGATGCAGGAGTAGGGGATGTCACTGGAGGGTAAAAGAGGAGGGTAATGTTGGATAGACACAAAATGCTGGAGTAACTCAGGGGGACAGGCAGCATCTCTGGAGAGAAGAAATGGGTGAGGTTTTGGGTCGAGCCATGTTTACAGACAGACCCTTCCCTCCAGAGATGCTGCTTGTCCCGCTGAGTTACTCCAACATTTTGTGGCTTTCTTTGTTTAAACCAGCATCTGCAGTTCCTTCCTACACTGGGTAATGTTGGAAATGGGAGAAAGGTTTCCGAACTGAAATGTCATCCTTCCATATTCTCCAGAGATGCTGCTTGTTCTGCTGAGTTCCTCCAGCGCTTTGTGTCCTTTTTTTCATCTCTTCAGTTCTCCAGAGGTTAAACTGGAAATTAATATTCATATTTACCAAAAAAAATGTCACTGGCTTTATGTTACAAAATTCACTTTTCTTTGGAGACCTGCATCATTGCATTGAGTTGCATTGGCCTAGGAGAATAATGCTGCTGATCGTATTCATAGTAATGGGCCCTTGTATGCAATATTTGCATGTTTCAAAATTAAAAAATCTCCACAAAAAAAATTAATTTGTAAGCATATATTCCAATATGTTTTTATTAATAAATGTCCACTACTTTTCCATGCCCTTCTGATTACGCCAAGTATTTGTTGGGTGCAGCTCCACTGTGACTGGGATGTCTCCGCAGCTGACTATTCTTGATACACAGAGGAACAATTACAGGCTATACAGCTGTGGCTAGCTCACAACTCAACCCAAATGAAGTCCTCATCCTATGCTCATGTACGCAAATTTCCAAAATAGTGTATCAGTGGATTATAACCAAGGGTTGTGAAAATTCAACCTTCATTTTCTATCCAACTACTTCATAAAGACACTGTTGATTGTGCCCTGTTCTGAGACAGGGCTGATTTTTGTAGCTCTTCAATAAACACTACAGTGCATTGATAAATGTGCCGGGGTCTGACTAAGGTGATTAACAATAACTTACCAGCACATCCTAGGGACATGGTACTTAACCTGATCATCTGGACAAAAATCTATGTCTTCATGGGGAAACTGCAAACTCTGGTCAGTATTGAACCCAGTTCCCTGGAACTGTTGAGACTAAGCTCGTAACAAGATCAATGCAACATCTCCCATTGATGTCACAGCTAGGAAGGGTCACAGTTCAGATTTATTCACATTTCCAAGTGAAAATTTAAAAAACGCAGATGCTGAAACATTAACTCTGTTTCTCTTGCCACAGATGCAGCCTGACATGCTCAGTGTTTCCAATCATTTCAAAAATATTTTTATCCCATGTCCTTGAATATAGTTACACTGCTCTGAATAAATTTCAGCCACTTCTTTAGAGGAAGAAAAGTTAACAGATGAATGTTACCTTCAGACAACCAGTTGTTCGTAGAAACAAAGAAAATGGTCTGTTGAAGTGTCTTGACCCAAAACGTCACCTATTCCTTTTCCCCAGAGATGCTGTTTGACCCGCTGCGTTATTCCAGCTTTTTTTGTCTATCTTTGGTTTAAACCAGCATCTGCAGTTCCTTCCTACACAAAGATATTGGTTCCCTACTTTCTCATCCAACAGACATCTGGGTGAGAATGGTAGTTCTCAACAAACTCTTGCTCTTCCCTAAGTACCGATGGCTTCTTTCTAATGTTCTATTCAAAGTGGGCAAATAGAAGATGTAAGAAGGAAAAAATACATAATTTACTGACAGTGTTTAAGAAGGAACTGCAGATGCTAGAAAAATCAAAGGTAGACCAAAATGGTGGAGAAACTCAGCGGGTGAGGCAGCATCTTTGGAGCAAAGGAATAGGTGCGTTTTGGGTCGCAAAGCATCACCTATTCCGCTCCATAGATGCTGTCTCACCTGCTGAATTTCTCCAGCATTTTTGTCTACCTTCAATTACTGACAGTAATCTTTTGGAGAAAGAACAAACCATTGTCTGAAATTATAAAAAATTATAATGTAATACTCTCCACTTGTCCAGGTGAGTGCATCTTTAATAATACTCAAAGCTATACAGAACATAACGAGGAGAGGATATCGGTTGCTGGTCAAACACGGAAGGCAACGGCTGGAGGCTTTTAGCAGTCTTGGGCTTGGGCACCATTAATAACAACTGGAGCATGGACTGGACTTGGAAAATGGTGCTCCTTGCATGCGGTCTCAGTAGACTCTTGTGTACATTTTCTAATGGGGGATGGTAGGCAATACTCTACTGGACTACAAGAAAATAATTTCACTATGCGTTTGCACTTCGCATATGTGACAATAAAGCACGAAGATAGACACAAAAAGCTGGAGTAACTCAGCGGGACCGACAGTATCTCTGGAGAAAAGGAATGGGTGATGTTTCGGGTCGAGACCCTTCTTCAGACTGAAGTGAATGACTTGGATTCTGAACACGAGCAAAATAATTTGTGATTATTGTTAAGATATTTAAAAATGTCAAAGCTTTTCTAACAGAGCAAACAAAGGTGAAAAGAGAACATTTACATGTTTCTCTTATCTAGATGCACAAAATGTCAACTTTGTCCTTCCTTTCATATATTTCATCAGTAACAATTACTGCCTTTTCATTTCTCTCATCTCCAATACTGAAGAGGCCAGAGACTCTGCAAGCAGCATTTACCAGCGTAGAGGCATTAAATAGGATGTTTTCATCCGTTTGGGGCAAGGTTACAAGGCCTGAATACGCCTGAAGTACAACAGATACATGCATGCATGCAATAATCCTTTCCTCAACAATTTCCCACCATTTTGGGAATTCCAAAATCCTGAATGGACTATTGCACAGCAGTTGGAGGTGGCAAAAGCACAAAAAAACAGAGTGGAAGACCAAGGAAAGGAAGGGTAGGAATCATAGAAGAGAGACAGGAGAGGAGGATTAGGAGATTTGGGGAAAGGATAATTTGATGAAGGGAAATTAGAGGACTGGTCTACAGGGGAGGGAGCTACCATAGTCATAGATTCATAGTCATAAAGTGGGAAACAGGCCCTTCGGCACAAATTGCCAACACCAACCAACATGTCCCATCTACACTTATCCCATCTGCCTGCGTTTGGCATATCTTTATAAACCTGTTCTATCCATGTACCTGTCAGAAAATGTCTTAAATGTTGCAATACCTGTCTGCCTCAATTACCTCCTTTGGCAGCCCGTTCCATACACCCACCACCCTCTTTGTGAAAAAGTTACGTCTCAGGTTCCTATTAAAACTTCCCCTCACCTTAAACCTATGTCCGCTGGTTCCCGATTCCCCTATTCTGGGCAAGAGACTCTGTGTGTCTACCAAATCTATTCCTTTCATGATTTTGTCCACCACTATAAGATCACCCCTCATCCAATGGTGCTCCAAGTCTTAGTCTGCTTAACCTCTCCCTATAGTTCAGGCCCTCAGTTCCTGGCAACATCCAAATAAATCTTCTCTACACCATTGTTCTTATAACATGGTGCCCAGAAATGAACACAATACTCTAAAAGCAGCCGCACCAACGTCTTACATAATTGCAACATGATCTCCCAACTTCTATATCAAGAATATCAGGGAACTACCATTGGAGACCAAAGGGTGGGGAGGATGACGTGAAGTTGGAGGAGCTCGGGAGTGGAGACCTATATCAGAATTGAAGGAAAAGGGAATGTGTTTGTGAGATAATCACAACAGATAGAGAGTTTAAAGGGTAACATACCTTTGGAAAAATCAACACTCAGGTATTCCAGCAGCTGCCAAAGGCTACAGGTTCTTAAACGTGGCGAGGCAATCCTCAAACCTCCAGTTGTGACCTGCTCAAGTAAATGAAGGCAATGCAGCTCACCAGTTCTCGACACAATCAAAAATCACACAGCAGCAGCACTGCACATATTCACCAGCCTTCATGTTGGCTGGTGTTGGCAATTATATGTACTAATGCTATGTTTACATATCTGTTCTGCTGCTGTTAGTAAGAATATTATTGTTCCATTTCAGGACAATAAAACACTCTTGATTCTTCTGCCACATCCAATATGATGCCACAGCAGACAACTCTTCTTCCCATCCGCACCCCTTTCAACATCCTAAAGTGACAAATTCCTCCATGTCAGCCGTCTCCGACATTCATATGTTCCACATAGATGTGTTTGTATCATACCACAACAATGATTGCATTACCTATAGCACCATCCCCGGCAGACATGCTCCACCCATCCTCCAAAAATTGAGACATTGAGTTCCTTGTGGAATGTGAAGCAGGGATTCACCCGCAGCCAACAGACAACTTCGTTGGTTTACAATCTGTTCAATCTACTGAAATAACCACAAGTATTTGGATGTTTGCATTTAATTTTCCATCCCACTCTCATTGGAATCTCCAGCATTGTTTCAAGGGAGCTCGATGAACAATGTGCCCATCTCTCCACTGGTAAAATATATAATCTTGCAGTCTCAATATTGAGTCAACAACTACTGATAATAATGGCTGCTCCCAGTTTCTCAGATACCAATTCCTGGTAATGATTTTGCTGTTATCATTTACAGACCTTTTTTTATTATACTGTTATCTTGAACCATTCCTCAAGTCTCCAAAAATAATTAAACATTAAATTCTTAATGAATAAAATGCTACTCTTTTGCAAAATTACATTTTCCAATGTTCCAATCTTCCAAATTTTCTGGTGTCAAAGTGAGTAATTAGTAGATAAATATTGTTTTTAACAGTACATAGCATTTTTATGTTTGTACTATATTTTTTTCATGTTTTGGTTTTAATACCACCATTATGCATAGGTAAAATGTTACAATGTTGTGGGCAGACATCTCACTATGATTTTGCATTATATAAAAACAATATAAAACAATATATAAAACATATATAAAAACAAAATAATAATAATAATAATAATAATAATAATATTATTATTATTATTATTATTATTGCAGACTAAATGATTTGGAATCACTGCACAATGATCCCTTTGCAGGATCCAATTTGGTTTAAGATAATTGCATTAATTATTATCCAATTATCGTCTCTCCAACTGTTTTTCAGTTGCTGGATGAAGGGGGTTTGAGAGACTGCCGGCTACTGTCATAGTCCTAGCAGGTCGCCGAAAAACCGGCGACTGGACCACCCTACGACAATGTCTACAACAACCTACCACCTAGTCGACGTCAAACTACAGCAAGCTACCAACAACCAGCGACCCATTAGGACGTCCACCTATGAGCACACCTACGACAACCTACATCCACCCGCGACAAGCTACGACAACTTAAGACAATTTAGTCGCCGGTACCTGTCGCCGGTTGACATAGGTAGTCACCAATGGAATTCACCGAAGTCAGCACCGACGACAACCTACGTCACCTGGTGACAACCAACATTATCCTGGCGACAACCTCCATTAATCTGGCGACAACTACGACAGCACCTAGGTCAGGAGAAGTTAAGCTACGCTCATTGGCGTCAAACCCACTGTCGCCGACTGTCCCCGAACATTTTTCAACATGTTGAAAATCCAGCAGCAACCAGAAAGACACTACAACTCTTTGGGTGACTGAGGAGGCTACTCACGACCATAGAAGCGACACCCCGGCGACCATGTGGCGACAGCCTAGTCACCTGCAGTTGCCTAAAAAATTGCCTAAGTGGGACAGGTTCTTTAAATATCTTGCTGCAGTTCTCTGTATGGGCTCTGAAGGTGACACCAAGCAGTGCTGCTGTACCAAGGAAATTAAGGATTGATCTTCAGATTTACCTTCCATGCATCGTTTCATGAAGCAGATGTTTAAAATCACACTTTCCCCACCCAAGATTCCCTAATTCAGTCACCTTTCTACAAGATTATTTCTTGCCTCCTTCCCTGGAGGCACCAACTCATGCCAGCACACAATAGCTACCAGCTGCCCTGTGATATCTCAGTCAAGTGTTCTCTCTCCATACTGAGATTATTCATGAAAGGTTTATTTCAGTGTGTGGGAGGGAACACCATAACCGATCTCACCTCACCTTCTGTCTACATAAGCGTATTATTCCAATACTGAATACAACAGAAAACTGGAATGTTAGACAAACCAAAACCAAAGGGAACCTGCAGACCAAGCAGCTTTCTGATCTCTGTGATTTAGTGGTATAGCACATTCCCACTAAACTCCGAACTATCAACTGCATTGATTGCACGAAGGACAATGGGCTTTTTTTGTTTTTTATTGGGTATTTTTATATTGAACTTCTTTAATGTTTGTTTAGTATATCATCTATTAAGTACTGTGTTCCCAAACCTGTTCTGCTGTTGCAAGTAAGAAATTTATTGTTCCATTTTGGTGCATATGACAATAAAACAGTCGTGACTACATTTGTTCAGTGGGCCATGGATAAATTAGCAAATTATAGGTTCTAAGCAATTACTAAGCAGTTATCCCTTGGTGTTTCATAACATACAGTAATATACCATCTCTAGTTTTGATTTTGTTTCAATTTGCATGTAATCTAGCAAATAGAATCCAATGTTTCTGATTAATCTAAACATGTATAAATCAAGATAAGAGTACATGAGGCATTATTCCAGCATTTTATATTTCTAATGTACAGTGTCCAAATTATATCAGTGATTTGTGATTACACGTCAAATTTAAGATCACGTTCAACATAACTCTCAAGGCAACTGAAATAAATTAAAAACTCCTTGCAATTATAGCCACATTATCCTCAAAGCCAGTATACCAATTGTGGTATTAATTACAAAACGCAATACTGAAAAGTAAAAATCAGGACACAAAGTTTATTTCAAAACTGACATTTTTAGCAAAAACAACTCAAAAGATGGTGGTAAACAAAACAATAAAACTCCTACGAGGCAATAAACGTAATCACTTGCTATTATAAGTTTTAACAACCATTCCCACAAGATACACAAACATATTTGGCATGTTACCAGGAGGTTGGACCAAATCTTCAAGAACAAAATTAACTGAATAGTCAAACACTGCATACGTATGTTAAGGAAGCAATTTGTGGTTCTTGACAGGATGTATTTTATACAGGAAAAACTGAAAACTATCTTGGCTCATGATGAAAGATCCATTTTCAATATTCTTATTAATGTTTTAATTCACATCAAAACTCATGGTAGTACCTTTAGTAGAACATGGTACAGTTTACCCTGAGCCATTTGCCTCTTCTTTTTCTTCTTGAGTATGGCGTACACAGCCAAATGTTGTAGGACAACTTGTTCTATTTGATCTTATTTGATTGTACACGCCAGGTTGATTTCATTCGTCAAAACAGGGCGGACCACGTGAAGGTTGCAATTTCCTACCCCAGCCATTTGCTAATATATAGAAATCATCCATTCGCTCCCACTACTCATCTAAATTGTCTCTAGTGTCTAAATAGACATTTTACCAGTTGTCATTTATCACGGTAGTGCCAAAAAAAAGCCTATATCCAAATTTATAATGGGGACTATTTGTACGAACCTGTCAAGCTGTAATTATACTCTCCCCCCAGAGGTTGGAGCTGCTGCAATACTTTGGCATTATACTGTCCAACTCCACAGCCTGAATGGCATGGAAGCTCATAAAAACAACTACTTCTCACATAGCATCGTTAAAGCAGCAAAAATGCCCCTAGGCATTAAGCAAGAACTTGGCTACCAGTCAAACCACACAGAAATCACTTACAATGCCAGTTTATTTTTTCTTTCATGGCTCTATTAATTTGCAGGTTACAAATTATCAATAAAATTTGCTGCCAACCCCTTTATTCCAAAACCTCGACTTCCAGACTGCAATTGTGAAATATGAAGCTGGTTGGGATGGAAATTATTTTCAAGTAGCGCAATAATTAGAAGCATTTGAGGATTCAAAGGATGTCCAAGCCAGTGATGATGAGAAATAGAAAATTAGTGTAATAGGAAATGAGAGTAGATTACTGAAAAACACAAAACATGAATCTTAAGAGAAAAAATTAGCAAGATGCAATTGCGGTTCCCTTATACAACAAACGGAAGAATTCATAACCAGAGAAATAAGGGAATAGCTGAGGAATTTAAAATCTTCCAGAAATACTAGAGAATCAAAGGAAAACTAGTAAAAATTAGGATGTAACAACAGTATTGTAAAAAATATGTACTAGAGAACTTAATGACCTAAAAAATTGATGCACCTCAAAGACATGATGATCTTTGATCAGGCGGCTTCAATTAGGTGGCTCTAAGGATAGTGGACGCTCTTGTGATCATCTTCAAAATTATTTACATCCGCAATGTTCCTTGCAAATGTGACAATCTACACTTAAGAGAAAAGAAAACAATTCCCACTGATTTGGTAGTTTGACATTGATAGTTGGGAGAATGCAAACAGAAGGTTTTTCATAAGGCTCCACGTAAAACATGGATGACAAGCATATGGCGTTAGGGATCATAAATCTGCAGATTGAAAGTTGATTAATGGATAGAAAACAAAGAATCAAAATAAAGGGGTCAGCTTTGGTCAAATTGGCTGTGATTAGTGGGGTTATTGCAGGAATTGGAGCTGAACCTCAACTATCACAATCTATATTAATGATTTGGCTGAGAGACAAAATGCAATGTTTCCAATTTTGCCGATGACAGATAACTAAGCTGAAATGTGGAGAGGACGCAAAGAGGCTTCCAGACGGTAGGAACTGGCTGTGTGAGTAGGCAGATAAAGCACAATGTGAAAAATGCGAGGTTAACCACTCAGTCGGAAAGCAATAATGCTGAGTATTTTCTAGCTGGTTGGAGACTGGAAAAGAGTCAATATTTGCGGGGAGAAAGGCATGGGGAAAGGTCCTGGATATCCTTTTGTACAAGTTGCTGAAACCTAACACATATGTGCACCAGGCAATTGTGAAGGCAAATTATATATTGGCCTTATTGCAGGAGAATTTGAGTATGGGAATAAAGTGATAGGTATCTCTACAATATAAAGCAGCCTTTGGACCTCTTTGCATTTACAGACTCGCTGGTGACTTCCAAAGGTCACCAGGGCCTCTGTGATTGGAATGACTAACAGGTCAATAAAGATGGAAAGTCAATAGAGCCAAATTTCAGAACTGTGGCACAGAGTAAACAATATACTTCTACATCCAAGGACTAAAGAAGAGTGCTTCTTTAACATAATATCTGACACATTGATTTGTTTTTATTTGGACAGTGTTATAATATTATATATCAAAACCTCTTCCATTTTGAATAATTTTTAGATTTCATGTGCAAAGCCACGATAATGAAAGGAATCCCTGTTGGGCTCTACTGGCTGTGGGATGAAACAGAGTGAAAGCAAGGGTTATGAGTGGTGACATTACTACCTAATTGGGTGATGCCAGTGTACATGTAAAACATGATCTATTTTTGAATGAGGTCGGCAAGGGACATCATGTAGAGGAAAAAATGGGGGCTTTTATGTAGAGGAATGGGGGCATCATGTAGAGGGAAAAGGTCCGACTTTTTGGGTGACTACTCACGACCAAACCGGTGTCACGCCGCGGCATGTCGCCTGTATGGTCGTGAGTAGTCGCCCAAAGAGTCGTACCTTTTTCTGGTCCCCACTGGATTTTCAACATTTTGAAAATTTTCGGCGACCAGCTGCGACTATGACGGGTGCCAACAAGTCACCGAAAAATATTGGGTAAGTGGGACAGGCCCTTTAGAGTCATACAGCATGGAAACAGGCCTTCAACCCATCTTGTTCATGCTGACCATGATGCCCCATCCAAGCTGGTACTATTTGCCTGCACCTGGTCCATATCCCTCTCTATCTCAATCTCATGTACCTGTCCAAATGTCTTTTAAATGGTGTCAATGGACCCGTGTCAAATACTTAATCTGACAGCTCATTCCATATACCCACCACCTTCTGCATGTAAAGTTGCCCCTCTCGTTCCTATTGAATCTTTCCCATCCAACCTTAAACCTATGCACTTATGTTCTTGATTCCACTACCCTGAGTAATAGATTGTGCATTCACCCTATTCATTCCCCAAATTGTTTTATAACCTGTATAAGATCTCCCCTCAGCCTCCTGCTCTGCAAGGAGTAAAGTG
This sequence comes from Leucoraja erinaceus, assembly GCF_028641065.1. NCBI lineage: Eukaryota > Metazoa > Chordata > Chondrichthyes > Rajiformes > Rajidae > Leucoraja > Leucoraja erinaceus. The sequence goes on along the minus strand of NC_073380.1, from coordinate 66,709,278 downwards.
TTAGCCTGCCCAATTCTCCCTACAGCCCTATAGCTCAGGTATGAAAGATGGATTACTGTTGGTCTCAGTTACATCTGGTGACAATTCCAATGAGATAATATTGTTTCAGTACATTGGCGGGGACAGAACTCTCAAAGAATTCAAACATGGAATCAAAAGAGGGATTGGCATACAATTGGATAATGGCAACAAGTTCTAGGACTTTGGAGAAGAATGATGGTAAAGCAAGTGAGGGATATATCTCCCGGTAGGCGGCGCGGCTCTGGCCAGCAGCGGCCTCTGCAGCCTGTCCGCGTTTTTATTATTTTTTGTCTGTGTTTTTATGTAGTTTTTGTTATTTTATGTTGGGGTGTGTGTGTGGGGGGGCGGGGGGGGGTGGGAGGGGGGGGGAAACTTTTTGAATCTCTCCCTGCACTGGAGACCCGACCTTTCCTCGTCGGGTCTCAGGTGTCGTTGAGGCCGCAACGAGGAGCGGCCTCCAACAGGAAGAAGCCGGGGACTCAGGTGCCGACTCACCGTTGCCGTCGCGGAGCTGGCCGAGTCCGGAGCGGGTGGAGCGGTGGAGGAGCGCTGCTGCTGCTGCTGCTGCTGCTGCTACCGGAGAGTCGGAGGCTGCTGCTGCAGGTCTGCGGACGACGGCACCGGGAGCCCGCGGCTCCCTGGAGAGAGACCGCTTTTCGGGGCTTCTGCAACGGCGAATTCTCCCGCCCGAGTTGCGGGGTTGAAGAGCTCCTGGAGCGGGGCCTGACATCACTGCCCCGCGCGGCTGGAATGGCCGCGGACTCTGCGAGCGCACACCGGGGGCTCCAACACCAAGACCCGGTGTGCGACCTCGCACCACCCGGCGTGGCTTTAATGGCCGCGGGACAATCGCCATCGCCAGCCGGGGGCTATGACTTTGACTCTGACATCGGGGGGGGGAGAGTGCAGTGGAGAGATAAGTTTATTTGGCCTTCCATCACAGCTATGTGATGGATGTTTATGTTAAATGTAATTATGTTGTGTCTGGGGTCTATTTGTGTGTAATGTATGGCTGCAGAAACGGCATTTCGTTTGGACCTCCAGGGGTCCAAATGACAATTAAATTGACTCTTGACTCTCTTGACTCTTGATATTTACATTAACAATTCAAGCTAATATTGGGTAGTCAGCAGCTTTTTAGGAATGAGAGGTCAGTGGGACAGGACATGGGACATTGATATGATGAGCCCACTGACAACCAAATAGGAAGATGAGGGAAGATTACATGGACTTAGGCCAGGCCTAGGGACAACCTAAGGCTGGGTGGGTGGGTGGACAAGAGAAAATGGAGATAAGGGAGCCAATTTATCTCAAGTGACAAAGTAGATCAATAAATCTCTGCACTCCAGAATGGTCCTGGAATCGCATGAGGTTTCAGCAAAGGAGAACAAGACCCAGGAACATCCAACATAAGTTCACCAAATCTGACAAAAAGCAGCTAAATCTGTTTGTAAAGGAAACTAGACGTTGTCCATAGTCCTTTAACTAGGTCTTTATTTAAACACTAATAACACACGTTCCAGTACTAACCACAACTGGTCTACACACGTACTGGAACCCAACAGGGAGGGAACATGCAGACACTACAGTTATACTATAGAATGTGGGAGGGACGATATGCTAATGAGGTAGTTACATATATGGTTGCATGCATAACCATCTACATCCCTTCCCGTAAGATAAATAGCAGCAGCAGGCAATTATACAGACCTGCACATAATAACAATAATGGTCAGTGAACATCTCAAACTAAGCATAATCACCATACCGATCAGGAGCCCGCACAACTCTGCCAGAGCGGGTCCGTACACCACCCTCACTCCCCTCTCCCAAAGGCAAAGGCAGCGAAGATCGGGGGGACGGAATAGGCAGTAACGCAGGTCGGGGACTAGAAACCGGCGAGGCAAAAAACGAACTAGAAGGGGAGGACGAAGAAGAAGAACCGACAGGAGAGGACCGTGGGGAAAGAACAGGAGAGCCGAAATCAGGTTTCACAGGAGCAGGTTGGGTAGGCGCAGGAATGACAGCAGGGGCACATGGGATAGCCCGAGGAGGAGGAACAGGTAAAGGAGTGGATGTGGACGGGAAAGAGATCGGTGGAGGAGGCTCACGGACAGCACGCAAATGCTGGCGACTGCGACGATATACAGTGCCCTCGTAATCCACGAAATAGGAGCGAGGGGAGTCAGCCAGCCCTACAACAGTAGCAAGTTTGGAAAAACCAGTGGAAGTCTGCATGCGAACCACCTGGCCCGCGGAGAGCGAAGGTAGAGGACGACAAGACTTGTCATGAGACCGACGCTGGATCTCATGTCGATGAGAGATGCGGCGGTGGACCGCCTCAGGGGAACGAACCACAGGAGTCAGGGATTGTTGAGAAATAGGCATAGGAGGACGGAGGACGCGAGACATGAGCCGTTGGGCAGGAGAACCCAAAACCCCATCGCGAGAAACATTACGCAAATTCAAATGTCCTTGGTAAAAATCACAATTTGATAAACGAGACTGTTCCAACAAAGTCTTAGCACTGCGCACAGCACGTTCTGCCAGCCCGTTGCTCTGAGGGAATTCCGGGCTGCTAGTGTAATGGGAAAAGTTCCACTTAGTCGCAAAGGCAGCGAATTCAGCACTAGTGAACTGCCGGCCGTTGTCAGTTTGTAGCTTCACTGGAGAGCCAAACGTGGCAAAGTGACGGCGCAGCTTACTGATGACCATCTCCGAGGTGATGGTGGGAAGAAAGTCCACATCAAACCAAGATGAATATGAGTCAACAAGTACCAGATAGTTCTTCCCACGCCACTCAAAGATATCGGCGGCCAGCGAAGACCAGGGCATTTCAGGTGCCGGCTGTTGTAACAGGGGCTGTCGTTGATGGTGAGGGGCCATGGAGTTGCAAGCAGCACACGCAGCAACCCGAGCCTTGATGTACTTGGCCATAGCAGGCCAATAGTATTGCCCCTGGGCATGTGCAACGGTGGCGTCTGCACCCGGGTGCCCGGAGTGTGCAGCAGTATAGTAGGCGTCATACAACGAGGCAGGAATAACCACTTTGTGACCCTTAATGACAATTCCATCCCGAAGTACAAGCTCATCCCGAACAAGGAAGAACGGCCTCACGGCAGCAGGCAGGGAGTGTGGCTTGCAGGGCCAACCACGCAGAATAACAGCCGATAGCTGCTGCAAATCAGAGTCAGCAGCGGTGTGCTCAATCAGTGTCTGCAACTGCTTCGACGGGACGAAATTCACGTTGAGGACATGCAGATCAGATTGTTCATATGGATGCTGTACACAGGAGGACAAAGGCGCCCGCGACAGGGCATCAGCAACATGCATTTCCGTGCCCTTCTTGTACACTATGTCAAACTCAAAGCGTTGCAGCTGTAACATCAACCGCTGCAAACGGGCCGGGGCAGCATGAATGGGCTTTATTAAGTATGGTAACCAGCGGCTGGTGGTCCGTTTCGACTGTGAACCGCACACCGTAAAGAAAATCCCTAAACTTCGAACAGGCAAACACCACAGCCAGGAGCTCCTTCTCGATTTGAGCATACCTCTGCTCCGTGTCAGTCATTGTGCGAGAAGCAAACGAGACAGGCAGCAGAGAATCACCTTCGCAGAGCTGCATGCAGGCAGCACCGAGGCCAAAACGGGAAGCATCACAGGTCACGACAATCGGCAGCTTGAGGTCAAAGAATCGCAGTACAGGAGTGTCAATCAGCTGCTTTTTTTAAAGCGTCAAAAGACAGTTGGTGTTGTGGGCTCCAAGACCAGGCAACTTCCTTCTTGGTCAGAAGGCGCAGCGGCGCACTTAGCTCACTGAGGCGCGGGATAAACTTGCCCAAATAATTCACCATCCCGAGAAACCTTTGCAGACCTGCAACATCAACAGGGGCAGGAAACTCTGAAATAGCCGTAGTCTTGGCAGGGTCGGGCTTCAGACCCCGAGAGGTGAAAATGTGTCCGACGTAAGAGACCTCAGACAGTCGGAACCGGCACTTGGAGGGATTCAGCTTGAGGTTTATCTGACGAGCACGGTCGAGTACCCGGCGGAGATTACGGTCATGCTCCTCGACATCCCGGCCGTACACAAGGATGTCATCTACAATGATGGCACATGGGAGCCCGGCAAACAACTGCTCCATGGAGCGCTGGAAAACCTCGCTGGCGGAGCTAATCCCGAAAGGCATTCTGAGGAACTTGTACCTCCCAAAAGGCGTGGCGAAAGTGGTGAGGTCGGATGACTTGTTGTGCAGAGGAATCTGCCAGAAGGAGCTTCTGGCACCAAGAACAGAAAACACGGTGGCTTGGCCCCAATTGGAGGCGTGGGTTCGAATCCCACTTCTGACACCATGTAAAGGAAACTAGACGTTGTCCATAGTCCTTTAACTAGGTCTTTATTTAAACACTAATAACACACGTTCCAGTACTAACCACAACTGGTCTACACACGTACTGGAACCCAACAGGGAGGGAACATGCAGACACTACAGTTATACTATAGAATGTGGGAGGGACGATATGCTAATGAGGTAGTTACATATATGGTTGCATGCATAACCATCTACACTGTTCAAGTACAATTAAGAGTATTGTTTGCCTTGCCATGGGCTATGCCAGGACTATCTGTCCCATTGCAATTATACCCAGATTACAACTAGACCCATGCAGGAGAATAACATTTACCTGACTCATCAAAGTTTGAGCTGAAGTAACATTGGGTTTCCATTGAAATCCCCCTTATAGTTCAGTTCAGTTAAGCTCAGTTCAGTTTAGTATATTAGCACGTGTACCGAGGTATGTGCAACTTGCTCCTCATCTCTTTTAAATCTTTCCCCTCTCACCTTACACCTATGCCCTCTAGATTTAGAGTTCCTTATCGTGGGAAAAAGACTGTGACTGTCTACCTTGTCCAGGCCCTAGAACTTCATGCCTCAACCTACTTTACTGGAGGGAAAACAGTCCCAGCCGTTCCAATTGCTCCATACACGTTCTCCAGTCTGGGCAACATTCCTATGAATCTTTTCTGCACCCTCATTGAATCACATCCTTCCTATGGCATGTGGTCAGAACTGTACCCAATACTGGGAAGAAGGCAGGAGAATGGGGTTAGGAGGGAGAGATAGATAAGCCATGATTGAATGGCAGAGTAAACTTGATGGGTCGAATGGCCTAATTCTGCTCCTATTCCTTATGACCTTATGACCTTACTGCAAGTACAGGCTAATCATTGATTTGCATGACTAATACGTATATGGTGTCACCACTCCTATACTCAATGTCTCAGCTAATGAAGGCAAACATATGAGATGTCTTCTCCACTCTGGCGCAGCGGTAGAGTTGCTGCCTTACAACGAATGCAGTGCCAGAGACCCGGGTTCAATCTCGACTACGGGTGCTATCTGTATGGAGTTTGTACGTTCTCCCCATGACCTGCGTGGGTTTTCTCCGAGATCTTCGGTTTCCTCCCACACTCCAAAGGCGTACAGGTTTGTAGGTTAATTGGCTTGGTAAATGGATAAAAATGTCCCTAGTGAGTGTAGGATGGTGTTAATGTGCGGGGATCGCTGGTCGGCGCGGACCCAGTGGGCCGAAGGGCCTGTTTCCCCACTGTATCTCTAAACTAAACTAAAAAACTAACTGTGTTGCCACTTTTAGGGTAATTTGTACGTGCCCCAAGGTCTTACTGTTCAACAACACTCCCCAAGCCACTCACATTTATTGTTTACATCCTGGCCTAATTTAACTTCTAAAAATGCATCATTCAGCACTTGTCAAAGTTAAATTCCATCAGCCATTTCCGCCGTGATCTAAATGCTAGTATAGCCTGACACAACGTTCTTCACTGTCCACTGCATCATCCATTCTGATGTCACCTGCAGACCTACTAATTATGGCTCCTTCGTTCTAATGCAAATTATTAATATATATGATGAACAGTAAAGGACCCAGCACTGATCCCAGCATGCCACAGAAGGCCATAGAGGCCAAGTCAATTATATTTTTAAGGCAGAGATTGATAGATTCTTGATTAGTTTTGATCATGGGTTGTGGGGAGAAGGCAGGAGAATGGGGTTAAGAGGGAAAGATTGATCAGCCACAATTGAATGGTGTAGTAGATGGGCGAATGACCTAATTTTGCTCGTTTAACTTATGAACTATGAACTTATGACGCTCTGAGCAATAGCGTGGCTCCAAGTTCTAGCTGAGCAAATATCACGGAATAAATTTGAATTCCTCAGTAGTCAGCTACAAATTTAGGCCATTAGATATCAGATTTTACTTCGGAGTCACGTGAGTGACTACGTGAAGAAGCCCGCCAGGCGCATGCATGTCATTGCGCTACACGCATTGCAACTCGTCATTGTCGGGAGGAAGGACGTTCCTCCTAAACGGCAGGGTTTCGAATCTGCAACAGTAAGGTAAGGGAACATCATTCTATACTTACCTTTTTTCTACAGAAGGCTGTTGAAAGCTGGCCTCATCAGTCGAGTATTATGGAAATACAACTAGACTCTGCATCTGGAATTGGTAATACCCGATTGGCCTACACAACCATGGTTCCCAGTGGTATCAAACATGGAATCCGAGACATGAACATCCCATCTGTTCTGGAATATCTGGCAGGCGTCCACTACGATGAGGGGCTCAGTTACAGTGCCATCAACTGCGCCAGAAGTGCCCTATCGACTTACCTATGGCAGGGGACAGACCATTACACTGTTGGGACCCACCCACTGGTACAAAACCTATGAGGAGAACCAGATACTCCCATATATGGGATGTGAGTATAATCCTGAAGATGCTCAGGAATTGGTCTCCAGCAACAGCTCTGTCCTTACACAGACTGACATTAAAACAGTCATGCTAATGGTATTGGTCATGGCACAGAGGATACAGTCACTGCTAAACTAGACTGGACAACATGACTTTCTCAACAGAAAATATTACGTTCATATTTATGAGATAGTAAGCAGAACAGAAAAGGGATCAGCAGGCCTCAATATACAATTAGGTCATACCCAACAGATGACCGTCTGTGTATAATAAACATCTGTCGTTATACATGGAGAAAACGAATATCCTAAGAGGCAATGAAAAGGCACATTTTTTATCAGCCACTAGCAACCACACCAAGAGTGATGGTCCAGACCATCTCAAGATGGCTGAAACAGTTGCTAAACACGGGCTGGGGTGGATACTAAAATTTAAAAAATCTCTTTCCACCAGGGCTGCAGCTACATCGGCAGCGATACAGTTGGATGTACCAATGGACCAAATCCTCAAGGCAGCAGGATGGTCTGGAGGGGAAAACATTCCAATTATTTGTAATAAACCAGTAATTTAACCTGGAACATTTGCAGAAACAATTTAAGTTCTGTAAATTAATTTAAACCCATATAAAGGGGTTATAAACTTGTGTTAAATATTTTATGATTTCAATGTCGAATTCATGTCCAAATTATGTTATCACAATTCCTCCCAACAGTCAAGGCAGACGTGATGCATGGACTCGTTCCACAGCATGAAATCACAGAGCTTTAAAATCTTCACATAGTCACTCACGTGACTCCGAAGCAAAATAGTAAGATTAAACGAGAACTTACCAGTTTGAAGTTTGATCTGTATTTTATGAGGAGTTATGATGAGGGATTACGTGCCCTCCGCTCCCACCTTGATCATATACTTAACTGGTACCTCTTCTCTAATCTTACTATGTTTAGTCATTACAGTTATCTGTGATTCCACACCGCTGCTTTGAAGAATGACACGCATGCGCCTGGCGGGCTTCTTCACGTAATCCCTCATCGTAACTGGTAAGTTCTCGTTTAATCTTACCATTCACCCACTGACTTACAGGAGTGATGCCCAGAATTCGCACTACAGCAATAGTGAATGGACCAATCTCTTTCATTACTCACACCAGGCCACAATTTTATGCTTTGTTACTACTGTGCTCAATACATTTTTTTTTAAATGTAGTTATCATGACATCTTGCTAAATTCAACAGTGGCTGCTTTGTTTAGGTGATTTATTGCCTTATAAATCATAGCAAGATGCTGCCCTTTAGACAGAAAAGAGCATGGTAAAGTGCTGGGTCTGGTAGCAGTGAGGTTCACACACATGTACTTGAGGAAACATGGTGGTTTAATATTAAGATTAAACGAGAACTTACCAGTTCGAAGTTTGATCGTTATTTTATGAGGAGTACATTGAGGGAATACGTGAAGAACCCCGCCAGGATGCATGCGTGTCATTCTTCAAAGCAGCGGTGTGAAATCACAGATAACTGTAATGACTGAACATAGTAAGATTAGAGAAGAAAATACCAGTTGAGTATATGATCAAGGGAGGGAGCGGAGGGCACGTATTCCCTCAACGTACTCCTCATAAAATAACGATCAAACTTCGAACTGGTAAGTTCTCGTTTAATCTTACTATTTTACTTCGGAGTCACATGAGTGACTACGTGAAGATTTCAAAGCTCTGTGATTTCATGCCGTGGAAACGAGTCCATGCATCACATCTGCCTTAAGTGACTGTGGGAGGAATTGTGTTAACAAGTTTAGACATGAATCCAACATTGAAATCCATGATAAATTGTTAACAACAAATTATAGCCCCTATTTATGGGGTGAAATTATATTACAGAACTTAAAATTGGCTCTGCAAAGTTCCAGTTTAACTACTGGTTTGTGGTAGAATAGTTGGAACATTTTCCCCTGATCCATCCTGCTGTCTCGAGGATTTGTTTCATTGGTACATCCAACTCCATAGCTGCCGATGTAGTCGCAGCCCTGGTGGAATAAGATTTGAATATGTTAGTATCCACCCCAGCTGTTGTTAAAACCTGTTTCAGCCATTTGAAAATAGTTTGAACCAACACTTTTTTGTGGGTTTGTTTGTGGCTGATCAGTAATGCCATCTCATAGCCTCAGATGTTTTTGGTGTTCTCCATCTAGAACAATAATTGTCTTATTATACAGAGACGATATCTGTAGGATAATCCCTAAATTCTATTTTGAGGCCTGATGATCCAGGTCTGTTCTGTTTGACTAATTCATAATATGAAACGTTATATTCCTGTTGAAGAAGTCATATAGTCCAGCCTTAACTTGTGTACGACTGTACCCTTAGTGCCGTGACCAAAGCCATCAGCATAACTGTTTTGTGCGTCAGTCTATGCAGGGACAGAGCTGTTGCTGGAGACCAATTCCTTAGCAACGTTAGGGCAATACTCATATCCCATTTAGAGAGTACCTGGTTCTTGGGGGATAGATATTAAAAATTCCCCTCATAAGTTTGGTTACCAGGGGTGAGTCCCAACAGAATGATGCTCTGATCCTCACCATAGATATGTTGATAGGCACTTCTAGCGCAGTTAATGGCACTGTAACTGAGCCCCTCATCATAATGGAGGCCTGCCAGGAATTCGAGAACAGACGTTATGTTCATCAACTGTAGGTGATGTTGTTTCTGTGACAATATATCTCCCATTTCCTGATGTATACCAGATATAGTTTTTGGTGGTCTGTCTGTGGCCCGCTGAGATAATGTTCAATGTTCGGTCCGCCAGTCCCAGTTGCAGTAGAGGTTTCTTTAGTCTCTACAAATTGATAGGTTTGTTGTTTTTGACATGGATGGGTTTCCCTGTTACAGGATGAACCAATAATCTGGTTGTTTCAGGATGGTGATGCATGGTTAAACCCCATGTTGAGTATCACAGGGAACCATGGTTATGTAGACCAATCGGCACTACCAATTAACAGACGCTGAGTCTTGGATTTTTCATAATACCCGACTGATGATGCAGAAAAGGAGAGAATGCATAGATAAACAATTGCCCCCTCAATGCAGTGAAAAGCATCTGTCCCTGCTGTCCCAGGGTCTGGTCCCCAAGAAACACAGTTTGGTAACTGGTGATTAAGTCTTATTTTATTGAATTTGCGTGACCTGATGTCTGTCACTGAATTTTGGGTTACTTGGTAGGTAAATAGCTGATATTCCAATATTTCTCTGGATACACCATTACCAAATTGTATTAGATTGTCACTCTGTAGTCTAACACGCTGGTGATTTATCCCAGAGCAATATGACTTTAGGCCATAGAACACACCCCACATTTCCAGGTAGTTTATGCCCAGTGTCTGTGATAATGATGCCTCCTGTGCCTTTCATCTACCTCCACAGATGGAGATGGAAATTGGTAGTACCCCAACCAAGCGCACTGGCATCAGTTTGTAGCACCACTAAGGGGTTGCTGATAACGATAGGGTTGGAACAATGCCGAATGTTATCCCTCCACCATTTTAATTCCATAAGCTTTGATTAGTGGCTTATTGGTCTGTCGAAATGACCAGTATTAACCTTTTGAGTGTTTATATTTTGCCCTTTGTAGATTTTTGGTAATACAAAGGTCCAAATTGTGTGGCTGGAAAGGCAGACACCATATGCCAATTATACTTGCTACCAATCTGATAGACGGTTCACTGATGTCAGTGGGGTTGTTGCAGGCCTCAGTTAAGACTGTAGCCTTGTCCTTTGGTAAAATCACCGACATGTGAGCTGTCAATAGTGAACCCCAAATAATCCATTATGTTGGTAGGCGTTAGTTTAGATTTAACTGGATGGATGATAACCCCAGTTTTCACCCAATTGTATGGTGGCTGTTACAGCTAGTTAGGCCAACTCCAAAGTTATGCCCACAATTAGTATGATCATATGATTATGTATTTGGTAGAGCTCTATACTGCCATGGCTGCCCCATCCAGTTGAATTTTTTAAAATAACGTTTGTGATCAGTCCATGTAGGCACTGAATAGTACGCATCTTTTAGGTCGATGCTAGCCATGGAGTAGCCTTTAGAAATCAGTCCTTTAGCAGTTACCAGTTCCCATTTTGTACTGAATATATAGTACAATGTATTCCAGCCAATCGTGTTGGGTTTACCCATTACCCCTTTTGCACAATTCAATGGTATATCCCTGGATACTGCTTAGGATATAAGTGTCTGTAGTTAATATACACCATATCCAAAAGAGTGTAATCTCCCACCAATGTGTGTATTATCCACTCTTCCTATAATTTGTAAGGGACCAGACCCACCTACCTCCATTGTTACCAGTGGAAGTTTGCTTCTTCTGTGTGGTCTTCGTGGAGGTTGAGGCACCTGTGTCTGGGTTTGTTTTTGGGTTGGGGGTTTGTGCATCTCCCAGAAAGGCCGGTCTGGGCTATGGTCTAAAAGACCACTGTCCTGTATGCCCGGCCTTTGAGCTTTCACCAGCTTCTCTTGTTCTGCTGGTGGGTGCATAAGGGTGCTGTCTTTGGCTGTAGGAGATCCTTAATGTTGTCGCCTTTATGAGCCCCAGGGCTTTCCTAAGTCCTGCTCCGACATGTTTCCAGATGCTATTTCCACGACTGGAACATTCAGGGATGCGCAGTTTCCTGGTCCCAAGTATTTTTGCAGTGGTGTCCATCGTGGTCTGGCTGTATGTATTTGCACACCATGACCAGTAGATTTTGCCTTCCTGCACCCCCTGCACACTTGTAGTTTTGTTCGTCAAAACCCCTCTTCAGAATCAGCCCAGAATTGACCCCCCAGTACTCCCCTCTGACGAGGGAGATGCACTGTGCAGCCCTACAAGAGGTGCTGCTGTGGGTTTTACATAGTGCCCACAGTGACTAGACTCCATCTCCCGGAGCCTGTCATGTTGGAGTTCGGCTCCATAAGCCGCTCCAACTTTCTTTTTCATGTTGGAGCTCGGCTCCATAAGCCGCTCCAACCGGCTCCAGCGCTCACGGTCGCTGGCCGCCCAAAGTCGGACTCATCAGTCAACGACTCTTTTGGTTTTCCTCTTGCCTTCCCGCCCAGACAGTGTTTAATCTGGCCGGTGCGGGGGCGAAGTCGGGCACAGCTGTTCCCTTACGGGTGATTCCTGTGCCGTCGGCCGCTGCTGGCGTCCGCAACTCCGCGGTCTTCCCCCGCCAGCTTTGTCGCAGCTCTGGTCGACTTCTTTGCATGTTTCCCCCACCTGTAGAACAGTATGGGAACAATAAAGACCGCAGTATCATTTACCTGCAGGTCCAGGCGTAAAACGTGCCGTTAAGGGGGAACGTCTTCCACCCCTCCTCCTGCCGTTTTGACTTGTCAAAGCCAACGGCTCCGTTCTGTATAGTCTCCCGCCCAGCCATGGTGTTTAATCTGGTCAGTGCAGGAGCAAAATCGGGCACAGCTGTTCCCTTATGGGTGATTCCTGTGCCGCCTGCCGTTGTTTGCACAGCTCTCCATGTTTCCCCACCTGTGAAACAGTATGGGGAGAATAAAGACCACAGTTTCACTTACCTGCAAGTCCAGGTTTAAACTGTCGCTACGGGGGAACGTCGTTCCACCCCGCCTCCTGCCGTTTCGATTTGTCAAAGTCGACGGCCCCATTCTGAATAGTCTCCTGCCCGGCTGTGGTGTTCTGGCTGGCGCGGGACCAAAAGTCGGCACAGCTGATCCCACTTATGGGGCTTGTGCCTTCAGCTGCTGCTGGCTCCCGCAACTTTGCGGTCCTCCCCAGCCAGCTTCACTCACAGCACTTGTGGACACTATTTTGTCCAGCTTCCCCCCCCCCCCCCCCTCCCCTGTGTAAAAACAGCGCGGGGACAAACACTACCGCAGAGTAAATCACTTACCTGCAGGTCGCGGTTTCAAACTTACCGCTGCGGGGGAACGCTCCACCCCGCCTGTCGTTTTGCAAGCGTGAAAGCGAGATGACACGCATGCGTCCTGGCGGGGTTCTTCACGTAGTCACTCACGTGACTTTGAAGTAAAATTCCCAGGCTTTGGAATCTCAGTGGTATTAACATAGGCTGCACACCAACACTTGCCTGAGAATTGATCTCCACAACCCAAATACCTCCCTTCATGTTGATGCTTTTGAGAGATGCATATCACCTGACTCCAAACATTCATGATAAAGCCCGATCACAGACAGTTATTTGCATATGACTATCTACTTGAAGAACTGCCTTTAAAAACATCAAAGTGGTCGCAGCGGTCCTTGAAATTAAACTCCTCTACAAATTGGGGCGGCACAGCGGCGCAGCAGTAGAGCTGCTACCTTACAGCATCAGAGACCTAGGTACGATCCTGACTACAGGTGCTGTCCATACCGTGTTTTTTACGTTCTCCCCGTGACCTGCATGGGTTTTCTCCGAGATCGTCGGTTTCCTCCCACACTCCAAAGACGTACAGGTTGTAGGTTAATTGGCTCGGTATAAATGTATAAATGGTATAAATGTAAATTGTCCCCAGTGCACTGCAGTGCAGTGTTAATGTGCAGGGATCACTGGTCAGTGTGGACTCAGTGGGCCGAAGGGCCTGTTTTGCTCAGCTAAAAACTCCACAGTTAGAGTCACAGAGTGATACAGCGTGGAAACAGGTCCTTCAGCCCAACTTGCCCACACTGGCCAACTTGCCCCAGCCACACTAGTACCACCTACCTGTCCCATATCCGTTCAAACATGTCCTATCCATTCACGGCTACATTTAGCGACTACATTTCCCAAAAACTGACAGACTAGCATAAATTAAACTCCCACTCCCAGCTGCAAAGAGGCGAATATAAAGAAGTCTCTGATAACTCACAAGTGAAAAACAAACACGTCAACAGGACACCACCATAAAAGTTGTGGCAGGTACGTACATGAAAGGTTGTCAAATTTTACAATTCTTAATTTTTAACCAACCCTAGTATCACCTATAAGGTGGGATTCATATCAAAACCATTAGCGTATATTAACATCAAAATTAATACATTTCTATTAAGACATTGTTTCCGGAACAAATTTGTTTCCGGAACACATTGTTTCCGGAACACATTGTTTCCGGAACACCCCCTTCCAAGATGGCGGCCGAGGCTTGCCGCAGTACAAGCAGTGTTCCTGTCTGCCGTTTTAGTGTCTGCGTTATTTGTTTGCAAAGTGTCGTGCTTAATCCAGTACTCCCGTTCGGAGCTTTTAAACCTTAGCGATTCGGACCCACCTACATCCTTGCTGGAGGAGAAATTACGGGACTTAAACACCTCAAGCCACTCTACATCATGGCTGCCGGCAAAAAAGGGCTGCCGCTCCGGCACCTTTGCCAGGTTCAGGAGACGCCCTTACCGGCCACCGCTCCCAGCCCTTCTGCTGTCAAACGTCAGATCCCTCCGGCACAAAATGGATGAACTCCAACTTATGATACAAACTAACAAAGACTACAGTGACTGCTCTGCCATCTGCCTCACAGAGACCTGGCTGGATCAATCAGTACACGACCAAGCAGTAACACTTCCAGGTTTCACATTACATCGTGCCGATAGATCATTCAAACTATCGCACAAGGCGAAAGACGGTGGCGTTTGCATAATGATTAATGAACGCTGGTGTACAAATTCTACAGAACTCACCCATGTATGCTCCCCGCACCTGGAATACCTCACTGTCAAATGCAGACCATCATTCCTCCCACGGGAGTTTGCATCAGTAATTATGATCTGTGTTTACATACCATCTAAGGCTAACGCTAACACCACCATAGCTGAGTTAGCCAACTACGTCTCCTCAGTGGAAAATTCACACCCGGACACAGCAGTTATTGTCCTTGGGGACTTTAACTCAGACCAATTTGTCATCTGAGCTCCCCAGCTACCATCAGCAGGTAACTTGCCCCAGCAGAGGGACCAACACGCTGGACCACTGCTATACTACCATCAAAGAGGCTTATCGTGCATTCCCAAGGGCTCCGCTGGGCAGGTCCGACCACGCAATGCTGCTGCTAATTCCACAATACAGGCAAAAAGTTAAATCCTCCAAGACACCAATAAAACTTGTCCGGTGCTGGTCCCCTGAAGCCATCGAAAAACTCCGGGGCTGTTTTGCGTGCACAGACTGGAATGTTTTCCATGCTGCAGGTGACCTCCACGACGTCACCATTGCAGTGACGTCATACGTTAACTACTGCGTGGACCTGTGCATACCACTCAAAAAAGTTAAACACTACAATAATAATAAACCGTGGTTTAATAAGGACATTAAAAAATTAAGAAAGGAGAAAAATTCAGCACTTCTGGCAGGAAACAAAGAACAATATATGGCTGCCAAATACAAACTGAGATCTGCTATAAGAAGAGCCAAATCCAACTATGCCACTAAACTAGAAGAACAAATCACTACTTGTGACACACGTTTCATCTGGAAAAAACTCCAATACATGACGAACTACAAAAAGAAACCAACCCCTACACCTGAAAGCGACAATCAGCTTCCTGATACACTCAACTTTTTCTATGGGAGGTTTGAGCAGGCACCGGCTCCACCACCATCTCCCCCCGACCCCCTCCCTTCCGCCCCTTTCACCATCTACGAGGAGGAGGTGAGGAGCATCTTCAGGGGACTAAAGACGAATAAAGCCCCCGGCCCAGATAACATTAGCCCCTCCGTTCTCCACCACTGCGCTGCGGAACTGGCTGGGGTTTTTACCAACATCTTCAACACCTCCCTCTGTCAAAGCTCAGTACCCAATTGCTTCAAAGAATCCATTATCATCCCGGTTCCCAAGACCAAGACCATCTCCTGCCTCAATGACTATAGACCCATTGCCTTGACATCGGCAGTCATGAAATCATTTGAGCGCATCATACTAAATCACCTGAAAACTGTCACCGCCCCACTCATGGACCCATACCAATTTGCATACAGAGCCAACAGGTCAGTTGAGGACACCGTCAACTTAGCAACTCATCACATTCTGAACCACCTGGAGTCCGCAAACACATATGCCCGCATCCTGTTCATGGATTTCAGCTCCGCATTCAATACAATAAACCTGGCCAAACTGTTCAATAAATTACTGGACATGAACATTGACCCATGCATCTGTCACTGGATTCACAGCTTTCTCTGGAACAGGCAACAAAGGGTGAGGATCAACAATAACACATCCTCCCCTCTGTTCCTCAGTACAGGCACACCCCAAGGCTGTGTTCTTTCACCCTGGCTATTCTCCCTTTACACAAACCAGCTCACATCCCACCACAGCTCCGTCAACCTGTACAAGTACGCGGACGACTCAACTATAATTGGATTCATCACCAACAACCAAGAAACTGAATACCGTGCACAGGTCATCCAAGCAGTGACCTGGTGCACAGACCATGATCTCTTATTCAACTCATCAAAAACAAAATAACTCATCATCGACCCAAGGCGCCAGCCATCCCCCAAAACTCCTGTGCTCATTAAAGGTGAATCCATCTCCATCACTGACACATTCAAACTCCTTGGAACCCACATCAGCAACAACCTCAAATGGAGGACAAACGCAGACCACATCTATGGAAAAGCCCAGCAAAGACTTTTCCATCTCCGACAGCTCAGGAAGTTCAGAGCAAGGTCTCATCTCATGCTCCGCTTCTATACAGCCATCATCGAAAGCATCCTCACTTCATCCATCACAGTCTGGTTCGGCATTCTCGACTCACTCTCCCGGAAGAAATTACAGCGCATCATCAACAGAGCATCTAAAATTATTGGCTTACCCCTACCATCCCTTGAATCACTTTACCACAAACAGACATTACACAGAGCCCGCAAGATCATCTCTGATCCTACTCACCCTGCACACTATGCCTTTCAGCTACTGCCCTCTGGGAGGCGCTACAGGACAATTGCCTCCAAAACAAACCGCTTCAAAAACAGTTTCATTCCCGCTGCAATTAACTTTTTAAACTCTGTACGGTGAGGAATAAGAATAAGCATGGCCCTTATGTATTATGTAATGCGTCTGTTTGTATGTATATCTATGCTATATGTTTAATGGTTGATGAAATGTTGGAACCTGTACCGAGCTGTACTGATAACAAATTCCACCAGCCTGGCTGTGTGGTCATTAAAATACAATACAATACAATACAAATCACGTTTAATTATGAATGCACATAGGAAATAGAAGAAATTGGCCACAGACACCTTGATCCTGCTTTGCCATTGAACAAGATCATGTGATCTTCCCTTTCCTCATATTGTTCATTTAGAATGTAGAATTTTATCATCTCAGTTTTTATGGCAATCAATAACCGAGTCTCCACATCCCTCTGCAGTAAAGAATTCCACAAAGACTGAGGGACAATAGGCACTAGACAATAGACAATAGGTAATATATTTGACTCACTGATTAAATTTTGGAAAACACTCCCACTGTCACTAATCCGCAGAATAAACGCTATAAAAATGATAGCGCTACCACAAATAATATATTTATTCCAATCTATACCGATATATATACCAAAACACTTAAAAAAAAAATTAGATTCGAATATTTTAAATTTTATTTGGGATTATAAAGCAAATAGAATTAAAAGAAATCACTTGTGCAAACCCAAAGAGGTGGGGGGGGGGTTTGCATTACCTAATTTTCTATACTATTATTGGGCAGTACATATTAAAAATATAATTTATTGGTTGGACAGTTCTGCTCAACAGTTGGAATGGATAAGAATGGAGAAAGAGGATTGCGCACCCTACGATCTAGGAGCGATCATTTTTCCCCCAATAAAGCTGAAGAATATGTTATATAAGAAGTACCCAATTATACAAAATACAATACGAATCTGGAAACAAATAAAATTAACTTTAAAATTAAGAAATTTATCAGCGTTAACACCAATAGTGAATAACCCAGTATTTAAACCATCTGGTATGGATAAAACATATAAACAATGGGAAAAAGTGGGAATTAAAAAGGTAGGTGATTTGTATGAATTGTGAAATTTATTATCATTTCAACAACTAAAATCAAAATTTAAATTGAATAATAATCAATATTTTAAATACCTACAGGTATGTGACTTTATGAAGAAATATATACCAAGATTCCAAAGTATAATTTTAGACCCACTGGAAGAAGTAATGAATATCAATGCGGAGTCAACAAAATTAATATCATACTTGTATAACAGTATTTTAAATATAGAATTACCATCAACAGATGCAATTAGAGAAGACTGGGAAAAAGAATTAATGATAAAAATCTCAAAAAAAACATGGGAAAAATATTTGATACATATACATAAATGTTCGATCAATGCTAGACATAACTATATACAATTTAAAATATTACATAGATTATATTATTCCAAAACTAGGTTGAATAAATTGTATCCAAATATTTCTCCCATTTGTGATAAATGTCTTTCTCAAAATGCCAAAATTACACACTCATTTGTCTCTTGTTCAAAACTTTATAAATTTTGGTGTGATATATTTGATATATTCTCAAAGCTATTTAAGAAAAAAATGGAACCTAACACTGAAATGATTATATTTGGAGTAAGTAGAGATGGGAACAAATTAAATACACACCAAAATTCATTTTTCAATTATGGGTTAATAACAGGAAAAAAACTTATACTTACATTTTGGAAAAATGCTAATATACCAACATTTAAAATGTGGATCAGTAATATGCTGGACACAGCATATTTGGAAGAAATGAGACTCCTCCTAATAGACAAACAAGACCTATTCTTAAGGAGTTGGTCCCCATTTATTGATTTCTTGGATTCATGTGGTGACATAGTATCATAGAAAACCAACAGTTTCAGGTATGGGTGAAAGAAGACTTAGAATATTTCAAAAAAAAACATCTCACTGTGGTAATGGAATAATCTCCCTCCTGCTTTCCTTCTTCACATTCCTTTTCTTTCACTTTTTCCTTATTGGTTTTTCACCCACGCTCATTAATCTATTCATTTTTCACAACCTCTTTTTCCTCTCTCCTTTCTCACTTCTCTCTTTAAAAAAAAGGGAAGTTGTACAGAGAATGTAATATGTTAACATCGTTTTTGTACCAATGCATTGTACTTCTAATAAATAAAATTTAAAAAAAAAAAAAATAGACAATAGGTGCAGGAGTAGGCCATTCGACCCCTCGGCCCTTCGAGCCAGCACCACCATTCAATGTGATCATGGCTGATCATCCCCAATCAGTACCCCCGTTCCTGCCTTCTCCGCATAAATTTTTAATCCCTTCCTTGAACGGGGACGCGATCATTTCCTTGTCGTGTCTCCGTTTCGCTGGGGCCTAACATCGTGGAGCTGGTGGCTTCCAACTGGAATAGATCTGATGGCTCCAGTCACAGAGCCTGTGGACTTACCATCACGGAGCTGGCTGACTTCGGAGGCTGTGGTGGCGCTGTGGCTGCGACCCAACTTCATTGATGTATATTGTAAATAGCTGCAGGCCGAGCACTAAGCCTTGCGGTACCCCACTAGCCACTGCCAGCTACTCTGAAAGGGACCCGTTAATCCCTCCTCTTTGTTTCCTGTCTGCCAACCAATTTTCTATCCATGTCAGCACTCTACCCCCAATACCATGTGCCCTAATTTTGCCCACTAATCTCCTATGTGGGACCTTATCAAATGCTTTCTGAAAGACCAGGTACACTACATCCACTGGCTCTCCCTTGTCCATTTTCCTAGTTACATCCTCAAAAAATTCCAGAAGATTAGTCAAGCATGATTTCCCCTTCGTAAATCCATGCTGACTCGGACCAATCCTGTTACTGTTATCCAAAAGTGTCGCTATTTAATCTTTTATGATTCATTCCAGCATCTTCCCCCCACCGATGTCAGGCTAACTGGTCTATAATTCCCTGTTTTCTCTCTCCCACCTTTCTTAAAAAGTGGGATAACATTAGCAACCCTCCAATCCACAGGAACTGATCCTGAATCTATTGAACATTGGAAAATGATCACCAATGCATCCACTATTTCTAGAGCCACATCCTTAAGTACCCTGGGATGCAGACCATCAGGTCCTGGGGATTTATCAGCCTTGCAGGCACATCTCCCCACATCAGTTGCATAATGGCATGTTTCTTACTATGAGACTGTGACCAATTGTTCTAATCTCCTCAACCAGGAAAAATATCCTCCCTATATCCACCCAGTCAAGCCCTCTGTCATTTGTTGCACTGACGTCATCTCTCATTCATCTAATCTCTGTGGAACGAAGACATGACCTATGCAATCTCTCCTCACATATTGGACTCTCTCTCATATATAATGTATATCCTTTTTTATCTGAGGAATTCAAAATTGTTCACAATACTCAAGTCGAGTTTATTGTTAAATGCACAAGTACTGAGAGGTACAGATACAATGAAAATCTTGCTTTACAGCAGCTTCACAAACAACACACAAAAACAAGCGTACATAAATTACACAAGAAAATAAAAAAAATAAGACCTTTGTGCAAAAATACTCAACTAGAATGCCAATCCATTATAAGACCCCATATGACTGTCGTGAGAGATTCTTTACACTTGCTCTCAAATCCTACAGCAGCAAAGACCAATATCCCACTGCACATATAGTCAAGTCAAGTCAAGTCAAGTTTATTTGTCACATACACATACGAGATGTGCAGTGAAATGAAAGTGGCAATGCTCGCGGACTTTTGTGCAAAAAGACAAACAACCAAACAAACTATAAACACAATCATAAACACACATATTCTTTTACATAATAAATAATGGAAGGAAAAACGTTCAGTAGAGTTGGTCCCTGGTGAGATAGGCGTTTACAGACCGAATGGCCTCTGGGAAGAAACTCCTTCTCAACCTCTCCATTCTCACCGCATGGCAACGGAGGCGTTTGCCTGACCGTAGCAGCTGGAACAGTTTGTTGCAGGGGTGGAAGGGGTCTCTCATGATATTGTTGGCTCTGGAGTTGCACCTCCTGATGTATAGTTCCTGCAGGGGGGCAAGTGAAGTTCCCATAGTGCGTTCGGCCGAACGCACTACTCTCTGCAAAGCCTTCTTGTCCTTGGCAGAGCAATTCCCAAACCAGATGGTAATATTCCCGGACAAGATGCTTTCCACCGCTGCTGTGTAGAAGCTCTGGAGGATCCTCGGAGACACTCTGAATTTCCTCAATTGCCTGAGGTGGTAAAGGCGCTGCCTTGCCTTACTCACGATATATATATGAGCCTTGCCTTAATCACGATATATATGAGCCTTTAGTGAGTTATGTACAAAACCAAACAGTTCCAAATGAACATCCACATTTCACAATTTACACAAATCACACACTTTAAAAAACGCATCATTTCTGCCCTATCTACCTTGTTGTACTCATCTTAAAATCTAAAGGCTGCAACAAATTCCAACCCTTTCAGGTGAATGCTGCTTTAGATCTTTAGATTAGATTTCTCTCCAAAACAATTTCAGCAATGACCAGCTACAAATACAATATTAAACTCAGTTTAATGTTTTTTTCTCGTAATTACAGTTCTGCCATTCATCATTAAGTGCCTTTATCTACAAAATACCAAACTATCCATTGGTGGCATTTGCATTGAAAAAATCTGTTACATTTCAGTTGAATTAAGCAAAAATTCAGAATTCTATTAATTTCAGTAAATAATACATTCTTGAACTGAATTTGTCTCCTTTAAAGTTATATTAATCTGTTACTACTTTAGTATGACATATGTAATTGGTGAGAAAATGCATTCTTTACAGTTCAACATCTTCCCAACATTTCATCATTGAGCTGTATTTTGAAGCTGACAATGTGCTTTAATTTGTTCCACCTCCAACGATGAAGTATACTGTGCTGACTGGAAGGATCTTCAAGGTCCCCGGCAAAGTGTTTCAACTGAGATTCCATCAGATTACAACTCCCATTGTCACCATGCCCTTTTGCAAATCAAACTCTGTATTTCACTGGCAAATCACCCTCAGCAACTTCTCCTTTGACTCCTCCCACTTTCTCCAAATCAAAGATGTAGCCATGGGCACTCACGTGGGCCCTAGCTAACCCTGGATTTTTGTGAGGTACGTCGAACAGTCCTTTTTCCAGGTGCACACTGGCTTTATCCCCCAATTCTTTCTCCACTACATCGACGACGGCATCAGGGCTGGCTCCTGCACCTGTGCGGAACTCATGGATTTTATTATCTTCAACACTAACGTCCACTCTGCCCTTGAATTCACCTGGACTACCTCAGACATCTCTCTCCTCTTATATAGACACAAAATCCTGGAGTACCTCAGTGGGATATGCAGCATCTCTGGATAGATGGAATCGGTGACGTTTCACCCATTCCTTCTATCCAGAGATGCTGCATGTCCTGCTGAGTTACTCCAGAGCTTTGTGTCTATCTTCAGTTTAAACCAGCATCTGCAGTCCTTTCCTACACCTCTCAATTCTTTCTCAATGTCTCTGTCACCATCACAGGAGACAGGCTAACACCATGAGTTCAGAGAGTTGGGAAGAAGACTGAAATGCCGGACTTCTATGGTGGTTATCTCTGGATTGCTTCCGGTACCTCGTGCTAGTGAGGACAGGAACAGGGAGATAGGGGATCTGAATGTGTGGCTGAGGGGCTGGTGCAGGGAGCAAGGATTTAGATTTATAGGCCACTGGGATCTCTTCTGGGGTAGGGCTGACCTGTACAAAAGGGACGGTTTACACCTTAACTGAAGGGGGACCGACATTCTGGCAGGCAGGTTTGCTCGGGCTACACGTGTGGGTTTAAACTAAATAGTGGGGGGGAGGGATTGACAAATTGGGGGTATAAAGATGGAGTTGAAGGGGAAGTGGCTACAGGAAAAATTACAAAAGATTCTCGAATTAATGGGAAGGAAAGCTCGAGAATGGACAACCGCGTAAGGTCAGGGCCAATTGCGAGCGAGGGGGAAGTGAATACGGAGGTCAAAGTGCTGTATATGAATGCGTGAGGTATAAGGAATAAAGTAGACGAGCTTGAGGCTCAGTTAGAAGCTGGCAAGTATGATGTTGTGGGAATTACTGAGATATGGCTGCAAGAGGACCAGGGCTGGGAACTGAATACCCAAGGGTATACCCCCTATCAAAAAGACAGACAGGTGGGCAGAGGGGGTGGGGATGCCCTGTTGGTGAGGAATGAAATTCAGTCCATTGCAAGGGGTGACATTGAAACAGGAGATGTGGAGTCAGTATGGATAGAACTAAGGAATTGAAAGGGTAAAAATACCCGAATGGGACTAAATTACAGGCCCCCAAACAGTAGCCTGGACATAGGGCGCAAGTTGAATCAGGAGTTAAAATTGGCATGTAGTAAAAGTAATGCTGTGGTTGTTATAGGAGATTCCACCATGCAGGTAGACGGGGCAAATCAGGTTGGTACTGGACCCTAAGAAAGGGATTTGTAGAGTGCCTTCATGATGGATTCTTTGAACAACTTTTATTGGAGCCTACCACGGAGAAGGCAATTCTGGATTTAGTGTTATGTAATGAACCGGATTTGATAAAGGACCTCGAGGTTAATGAGCCATTAGTAGGCAGTGACCATAACATGGGCAGGTTTAATCTACAATTTGGAGAGGGAGAAGAGTAGATCGGAGGTGTCAGTGTTGGAGTTGAATAAAGGGGACTATGGGGCCATGAGGGAGGAGCTGGCCAAAGTTGACTGGAAAGATACACTAGCAGAACAAAAATGGCAGGTGTTTCTAGGAATAATACAGAAGGTGCAAGTTCAGTTCATTCCTCGGAGGAAGAAAGATTCCCAGGGAAGAAAGTGATGACCATGGCTGACAAGGGAAGACAGGGACAGTATAAAAATTAAAGTAAAGAAGTACAAAATAGCAAAGATGAGCGGGAAGCAAGAGGATTGGGTAATGTTTAAAGAACAACAGAAGATAACTAAAAAGACAATACGGGGAGAAAAGATGAGGTACGAAGGTAAGCTAGCCAAGAATTTAAAGCAGGGTAGTAAAAGCTTATTTAGGTATGTGAAGAGGAAAAAAATAGTTAAGACCAAATTTGGACCCTTGAAGACCGAAAAAGGTGAATTTATTATGGGGAACCACGAAATGGTAGATGAGTTTAACAGGTACTTTGGATCCGTCTTCAATAAGGAGGACGACAAACAATCTTCCTGATGTACTAGTGGCCAGAGTTTCTGGGTTGACGGAGGAACTGAAGGAAATCCACATTAGGCAGGAAGTGATGTTGGGTAGACTGATGGGACTGAAGGCTGATGAATCCCCAGGACCTGATAGTCTGCATCCCAGGGTACTGCTGTGTCGTCAAGTTTGCGGACGACACGACTGTGGTTGGACGCATCTCAGGAGGAGATGAGACAGCCTACAGGGAGGAAGTCCAAAGACTGGCAGCGTGGTGTTCAGACAACAACCTCATCCTAAACACCACAAAAACAAAGGAAATTATCATATACTTTCGTAAGAACAGTGCAGCCCTCAAACCCCTATTCATCAATGGGGACTGTGTGGAAAGGGTCTCAGACTTCAGATTCCTGGGCACACAAATTACGGAGGATCTCTCCTGGACTACAAACACCACCACAGCAGTCAAGAAGGCCCAGCAGCGACTCTACTTTCTGAGGATCCTCAGGAAAAACAACCTGGAGGAGAAGCTGCTGGTTTCCTTCTACCGCTGCTCCATCGAGAGTGTGCTGGCGTACTGTATAACCACATGGTATGCCAGCTGCTCTGCAGCGGACAGGAGAGCCCTTCAAAGGGTCATCAACACCGCACAAAAAATCACTGGCTGCCCACTGCCCTCCCTGAAGGACATCTTCAGCTCTCGCTGCCTTGGCAGGACAGCCAACATCCTGAAGGACCCTTCCCACCCTGGACACAACCTGTTCCACCTGCTGCCCTCTGGCAGACGGTACAGGTCTTTCAAAACTCGCACAAACAGACTCAGAGACAGCTTCTACCCCATAGCCATACGTGAACTTAACAATGCAAAATAAGAAATAACACTCACATTCAACTGAATGGCTCTACCTCAGCTGCTATTGTTATTTATCTGTAATTTTTTTTTTTTTTTAATATGTATGTATTTTTACCTTATCTTATATATTTAAAACTGCTCTTGTGAATCGCACCGTGGGATTGACTTTTAAATTTCGTTGTACCATGTGCAATGACAATAAAGAGATTCATTCATTCATTCATTAAGGGTGTGGCTCTAGAAATCGTGGATGCATTGGTGATAATTTTCCAATGTTCTATAGACACAGGATCAGTTCCTGTGGATTGGAGGGTTGTTAATGTTATCCCAATTTTTAAGGAAGGCAGGAGAGAGAAAACGGGGAATTATAGACCAGTTAGCCTGACATCAGTGGTGGGGAAGATGCTGGAGTCAATTATAAAAGGTGAGATAGCCGAACATTGGATAGCAATAACAGGATTGGTCCGAGTCAGCGTGGATTTACGAAGGGAAAATCATGCTTGACTAATCTTCTGGAATTTTTTGAAGATGTAACTAGGAAAATGGACAAGGGAGAGCCAGTGGATGTAGTGTACCTGGACTATCAGGAAGCATTTGATAAGGTCCCACATAGGAGATTAGTGGGCAAAATCAGGGCACATGGTATTGGGGATAGAGTGCTGACATGAATAGAGAAGTGGTTGACAGACAGGAAACAAAGAGTAGCGATTAACGGGTCCCTATCGGACTGGCAGGTAGTGACTATAGTGGGGTACCGTAAGGCTCGGTGCTGGGACCACAGCTATTTACAATATATATCAATGATTTGGATGAAGGGATTCAAAGTAACATTAGCAAATTTACAGATGACACAAAGCTGGGTGGCAGTGTGAACTGTAAGAAGGATGCTTGAGAATACAGGGTGACTTGGACAGGTTGGGGGAGTGGGCAGATGCATGGCAGATGAAGTTTAATGCTGTTAAATGGGAGGTTATCCATTTTGGTAGCAAAAACGGGAGGGCAGATTACTATCTAAATGGCGTCAAGTTGGGAAAAAGGGATGTACAGCGGGATCTGGGGGTCCTTGTACATCAGTCTATGAAAGTAAGCATGCAGGTACAGCAGGAAGTGAAGAAAGCGAATGGCATGTTGGCCTTTATAACACGAGGAATCGAATATAGGAGTAAAGAGGTCCTTCTGCAGTTGTACAGAGCCCTTGTGAGACCACACCTGGAGTATTGTGTGCAGTTTTGGTCCCCTAATTTGAGGAAGGACATTCTTACTATTGAGGGAGTGCAGCATAGTCCCCCCTTCTCTCCCCCCCCCTCCCCCCCCCCCCCCCCCCCCCCCTCTCCCCTCCCCCCCCCCCCCCCCCCCCTTCTCCCCTCCCCCCCCCCCTTCCCCCCTCCTTCCCCCCCTTCTCTCCCCTCCCCTCTCCCCCCTTCTCTCCCTCTCCCCCTCCCCCCCTCCCTCTCCCCCTCCACCCCTCATCCCTCCCTCCCCCCCCCCCTCCCCCGCTCCTCCCCCCCCCCCTCTCCCCCCCCCTCTCTCCCCCCCCCCCCCCCCCCCGCTTTCTAAAGGACTTTCCGTACACTGCGCAGCCGTCTTTTACCTTCCTGTTCATCACGGGTGTGAATTTCAGACAGTGCTCTCCCGCTTTCCCTGGCCCCTGCCTTTGCGATGGGTTTGTGTGTGTGTTTGTGTGTGCGGTCGGTCGATCCAGCTCGCGGTTTCATCGCTGATGGTCGCAATCCAGCCCTAGAGGTTTATCAGGTGAATGCCCTCGAGCTTGAAGGTCGAAGACAGACACTGAAAGGTCACAATCAGTGGGGCAGGCCCTTTATCAAATTGTGTTTGCCTCCACCACCACCCCAGCAGAAAAACTGCAGAAGCTGCTGCAAGGGATTCAAGGGTCCTTGTGCATAAAACACAAGGCTAACATACGAGTGCAGTAGATAATAGAAATGAATAATATAGGGTTGGGTACACAAGTAAGGAAGTTTCCCTGCAACTGCACAAGGTGAATATTTGGAAGGCATCCTGGCCGCATTCTCAAACCTATGCGGACCTACTGGCTGGAGTTTCCGTGGACACCTTCACCCTCTCACTACTATAGTCCAAGGTCCCTCACGAGCTTCAAAAGTATATTCATAATATGCTGCCCAAGAGCAAGGTGACATACTGACTTGTGGCATTCATGTATGTTGTGATGAAAGTGGTTTGAGATTTTGGTTATGATGACGCACGTTACCACCTGCCTCAGTAAAGACCAGGAGCCACTACAATTAGCCTACAGCCCCATTGGATCAGTAACCTAATGCGATCTCACTGCCTCTCCACTCTACACTGGACAACAAGGACACATACGTCAGGCTGTTGTTTGCCTAAACAGAGGGAATGTCACACTCTGGGAACTGTGGCTCCGCATGTTCCTGTGCCATTGGATCATCGACTTCCTCATCGGCAGATCTCATCCAGGGGTAGCAACACTTCCACCTTGCTGTCCATCATCACTGGGGCACCTCAGGGCAGTGAGCTCAGTTCCCAGCTCTAATCTCTCTATACCTATTGCTGTGTGACCAGGCATAGATCTAATGCCTTCTTTAAATTTGCCAATTATACCACCATTGCTGGACAAATAATGGGTAACAATGAGTTAGAATACTGCAAGATGATCAATGGTCTGATTGAATGGTGCCTGAACAGCAACCTGGTTCTTAACATTAATTTAATTTAAGGTAGACAAAAATGCTGGAGAAACTCAGCGGGCCAGGCAGCAGCTATGGAGCGAAGGAAATAGGCAACGTTTGGTTTGTCATTGTCACTATTGGAGACTAGTCCCTGATTATGCTTTGCCGAGCCAGTGTGAAGTGTAGATGGAATCAATGGAAGGGAGATTGGTTAACCTTAGAAAGGGAATACAGAGGATCCATGAATTTATCATTATTGATAGGAAAGAAGAGTGAAGAGAGTCAACAGCTTCAAGTTCTGGGGCATGTAATTGGAACTTATTGCCTCAGGGAGTTATGCGAGTATAGTTTATAGGTATACTTAAGATTGATAGACTCATAATCATTAAGGGATTCAAGTGTTAAAGGGAAAGGACGGGTAAGTGAATTTGTTGAATTTCAGTTTTGTGATTTCTTTCCGATTTCAGATTTATTTGTGAATGGCAAGTCAGGCTCTATGAGTTAGATGGCCCACTCCTGTTCCTTATAGTCTCCTCACATGCCTGTTGTTTTATTTGCCCATCATGTTGAATCTCTGTCCCTTAGTTTTTCTTCCATTATCTGCAGAGAAGACCCTCCCCATATTTACTCTAAACTAATCATAATCTTATACCACCATCAAATCTCCTCTCAGTCTACTCAGCTCCACAGAAAACACTTTCAGCGTACTGGGTCTTGCTTCCAATTCTGGCTTTCAAGGCTTCTCCAATTTCATTGCGTGCTTCAAATGTACCCAGTTAACCTCCAACATAGAAACATAGAAACATAGAAATTAGGTGCAGGAGTAGGCCATTCGGCCCATCGAGCCTGCACCGCCATTCAATATGATCATGGCTGATCATGCAACTCAGTATCCCGTACCTGCCTTCTCTCCATACCCCCTGATCCCCTTAGCCACAAGGGCCACATCTAACTACCTCTTAAATATAGCCAATGAACTGGCCTCAACTACCCTCTGTGGCAGAGAGTTCCAGAGATTCACCACTCTCTGCGTGAAAAAAGTTCTTCTCATCTCGGTTTTAAAGGATTTCCCCTTTATCCTTAAGCTGTGACCCCTTGTCCTGGACTTCCCTAACATCGGGAACAATCTTCCTGCACCTAGCCTGTCCAACCCCTTAAGAATTTTGTAAGTTTCTATATGATCCCCTCTCAATCTTCTAAATTCTAGAGAGTATAAACCAAGTCTATCCAGTCTTTCTTCATAAGACAGTCCTGACTTCCCAGGAATCAGTCTGGTGAACCGTCTCTGCACTCCCTCTATGGCAATAATGTCCTTCCTCAGATTTGGAGCCCAAAACTGTACGCAATACTCCAGGTGTGGTCTCACCAAGACCCTGTACAACTGCAGTAGAACCTCTCTGCTCCTATACTCAAATCCTTTTGCAATGAAAGCTAACATACCATTCGCTTTCTTTACTGCCTGCTGCGCCTGCATGCCTACCTTCAATGACTGGTGTACCATGACACCCAGGTCTCGCTGCATCTCCCCCTTTCCCAATCGGCCACCATTTAGATAATAGTCTGCTTTCCTGTTTTTGCCACCAAAATGGATAACCTCACATTTATCCACATTATACTGCATCTGCCAAACATTTGCCCACTCACCCAGCCTATCCAAGTCACCCTGCAGTCTCCTAGCATCCTCCTCACAGCTAACACTGCCCCCCAGCTTAGTGTCATCCGCAAACTTGGAGATATTGCCTTCAATTCCCTCATCCAGATCATTAATATATATTGTAAATAGCTGGGGTCCCAGTACTGAGCCTTGGGGTACCCCACTAGTCACTGCCTGCCATTGTGAAAAGGACCCGTTTACTCCGACTCTTTGCTTCCTGTTTGCCAGCCAGTTCTCTATCCACATCAATACTGAACCCCCAATGCCTTGTGCTTTAAGTTTGTATACTAATCTCTTATGTGGGACCTTGTCGAAAGCCTTCTGGAAGTCCAGATACACCACATCCACTGGTTCTCCCCTATCCACGCTACTAGTTACATCCTCGAAAAATTCTATAAGATTCGTCAGACATGATTTACCTTTCGTAAATCCATGCTGACTTTGTCCAATGATTTCACCACTTTCCAAATGTGCTGCTATCCCATCTTTAATAACTGACTCTAGCAGTTTCCCCACTACCGATGTTAGACTAACTGGTCTGTAATTCCCCATTTTCTCTCTCCCTCCCTTCTTAAAAAGTGGGGTTACGTTTGCTACCCGCCAATCTTCAGGAACTACTCCAGAATCTAAAGAGTTTTGAAAGATTATTACTAATGCATCCACTATTTCTGGAGCTACTTCCTTAAGTACTCTGGGATGCAGCCTATCTGGCCCTGGGGATTTATCGGCCTTTAATCCATTCAATTTACCCAACACCACTTCCCGGCTAACCTGGATTTCACTCAATTCCTCCAACTCCTTTGACCCGCGGTCCCCTGCTATTTCCGGCAAATTATTTATGTCTTCCTTAGTGAAGACGGAACCAAAGTAGTTATTCAATTGGTCCGCCATATCCTTGTTCCCCATGATCAACTCACCTGTTTCTGACTGCAAGGGACCTACATTTGTTTTAACTAATCTCTTTCTTTTCACATATCTATAAAAACTTTTGCAGTCAGTTTTTATGTTCCCTGC
The DNA here is from genome assembly GCF_028641065.1 of Leucoraja erinaceus. Classification (NCBI taxonomy): domain Eukaryota; kingdom Metazoa; phylum Chordata; class Chondrichthyes; order Rajiformes; family Rajidae; genus Leucoraja; species Leucoraja erinaceus. Next base: position 66,679,151 of record NC_073380.1, on the reverse strand, counting down.
CAGTTTTCTTTCATAATCTATTTTTCCTTTCCTAATTAAGCCCTTTGTCCTCCTCTGCTGGTCTTTGAATTTCTCCCAGTCCTCCGGTATGCTGCTTTTTCTGGCTAATTTGTACGCATCATCCTTCGCTTTGATACTATCCCTGATTTCCCTTGTTATCCACGGATGTACTACCTTCCCTGATTTATTCTTTTGCCAAACTGGGATGAACAATTTTTGTAGTTCATCCATGCAGTCTTTAAATGTCTTCCATTGCATATCCACCGTCAACCCTTTTAGAATTAATTGCCAGTCAATCTTGGCCAATTCACGTCTCATACCCTCAAAGTTACCTTTCTTTAAGTTCAGAACCATTTTTCTGAATTAACAATGTCACTCTCCATCCTAATGAAGAACTCAACCATATTATGGTCACTCTTGCCCAAGGGGGCACGTACAACAAGATTGCTAACTAACCCTTCCTCATTACTCAATACCCAGTCTAAAATAGCCTGCTCTCTCGTTGGTTCCTCTAGATGTTGATTTAGATAACTATCCCGCATACATTCCAAGAAATCCTCTTCCTCAGCACCCCTGCCAATTTGATTCACCCAATCTATATGTAGATTGAAGTCACCCATTATAACCGTTTTGCGTTTGTCGCACGCATTTCTAATTTCCTGTTTGATACCATCTCCAACTTCACTACTACTGTTAGGTGGCCTGTACACAACACCCACCAGTGTTTTCTGCCCCTTAGTGTTTTGCAGCTCTACCCATACCGATTCCACATCCTCCAAACTAATGTCCTTCCTTTACATTGCATTAATCCCCTCTCTAATCAGTAACGCTACCCCACCTCCTTTTCCTTTCTGTCTATCCCTCCTGAATATTGAATATCCCTGGATGTTCAGCTCCCAGCCTTGATCACCCTGGAGCCATGTCTCCGTGATCCCAACTATATCATAGTCATTAATAGCTATCTGCACATTCAACTCATCCACCTTATTACGAATGCTCCTTGCATTGAGACACAAAGCCTTCAGGCTTGTTTTTACAACACTCTTACCCCTTATACAATTATGTTGAAAAGTGGCCCTTTTTGATTTTTGCCCTGGTTTTGTCTGCCTGCCACTTTTACTTTTCACCTTGCTACCTATTTCTTCTACCCTCATTTTACACCCTTCGGTCTCTACGCTCACACATTTAAGAAACCCTTTCGATTTAACTCCATCCTCCACTGTCCCATTCAACACCCCACCCCCCTTATTCAGTTTAAAGCCACCCGTGTAGCAGTGGCAAACCTGCCTGCCAGAATGCTGGTCCCACACCTGTTAAGATGCAATCCGTCCCTTTTGTACAGTTCCCCCTTACCCCAAAACAGATCCCAGTGATCTAAGAATCTAAATCCCTGCCCCGTGCACCAGTTCCTCAGCCACACGTTCAGGTCCCGTATCTCCCTGTTCCTGCTCTCGCCAGCACGGGGAACTGGAAGCAAACCGGAGATAACAACCCTGGAGGTCCTGCTTTTCAACATTTTTCCGAGCTCTCTAAAGTCACGCTGCAGAATATTCATCCCCTTTTTTCCGACATCGTTTGTGCCGACATGCACTACCACTTCCGGATGTTCACCTTCGCCCTTGAGGATTTTCTGCACTCTGTCCGTGACATCCTGGATCCTGGCACCGGGAAGGCAGCACACCATCCTCGCATCCCGTCTGTTGCCGCAGAAACCCCTGTCCGTACCTCTCACGATGGAGTCTCCCACTACAATGGCCTTGCCTGCCTTAGGCCTTTTTGGTTTTGGCTCAACAGCCCTATTCGCATCACAGGCCAGTCCGCCGCTCACGTCTTCTGTCCCAACAACTTCTAAGCGGATGAACCTGTTTACAAGAGGTACATCACCCGGGGACGTTGGCATTCCATGCTTCCCTCCCTTTCTCACTGTCTCCCACCTTCTCTCTTCCAGTACCTTAGGTGTAACAATCGTACTGTAGGACTTGTCGAGGAACGACTCCGTTTCTCGTACGAACCGGAGGTCATCCACTTGCTTCTCCAGTTCCCCAACACGGCCCTTCAGGAGTTCTACCTGGATGCACTTTTCGCATTTGTAGCAGCCAGAGGCACCAGCGGTGTCCTTGACCTCCCACATACTGCAAGCATCGCACTGAATCAGCTTGCCTGACATCTCCTTCTTTGGTCTCTACCTCTCAAGCGTATTGCGTGGTCTCCTCTCCTCAGCCTCCTCGCCAAAGACTCTCGAGCCAAAGACTCACACTTTTCTCACAGGGCACTTCCCTCACTAGGCCGCTCACTCACTGCCACTCGCAAAGAGCTGTCCTGCTTAAATCTCGAGCCAAAGACTCACACTTTTCTCACAGGGCACTTCCCTCACTAGGCCGCTCACTCACTGCCGCTCGCAAAGAGCTGTCCTGCTTAAATTGACTGATAAATTGCCTGATTTACCAATTTACAGAGCAAATTCCTCAGTTTTCAACTGTTTCCACCCCTCTCCTCCCACTTGGCCTAGAGCCAATCAGTCGTATCTCTTGCTAATCTGTTGCTGCTGTTGTTCCTCCCAAATCTACAGCAGTACAATGGTCAACGGTCAATGATCAATAAAAGGTGATATACATTTACGATATAAATGTATATCATTCTCATTAACACCTTGTTCATTTCTGTTCAAATGCTTAGACCATCGAACAGAGCAGCATAGCACAGGACCAGACCCATCAGCCCACAATATCCTGGTCGAACATGATGCCAAGTTAAATTATTCTCCTATGTTGCACACAATCCATATCCCTCCATTCCCTGCATATCAATTTGCAAATCTAAAGCCTCTTAAATGTAATTATTGTATCTGCTACCACCACCTTGGCAGTATGATCCAGACACCTCAATGTATAAAATCTTGCCCCGCACTTCTCCGTTAAACTCCCCCACCACCCCTCTGATCTTAAAGCTATGCCCTCTAGTCTTAGACGTTTCCACGCTTGGAAAAGGCTTCCATCCACCTACCCTATCTACGCCTGCCATTATTTTATACACTTCTATTAGGTCTTTGCTGAACTTGTGATGCTTCAATTTCCAGGGCTTGGAACTACGCTCTAGTATACCCCCTGAACTAGACAGCATCCTGCTAAACATGCACAACCACCAAATGAGGCCTTACCAAAATTTTATAAAGCTGCAACGACATCTTCACTCTTATATTCAATACTCCAACTAATTTGTACACAACTGTACATCAATGCTATCATGGTTCTTGGCATCAACAAGTAAACTTTCCCCTTAAATTCACCTTCGCAAAGTGAAACACCTCACATTTGCTCGGATTAAACTCCATCTGCCATTTCTCTGCCCATTTCTGTAACTTTATCGTTTGACAGATAATGAAGAGGATTTCCAAAGTCTACAGAGTGATTTAGGCCATTTGGAAAAATGGGCTGAAAGATGGCAGAGGAGTTTAATGCTGATAAATGTGAGGTGCTACACCTTGGCAGGACAAATCAAAATAGGACATACATGGTAAATGGTAGGGAATTGAAGAATACAGTTGAATAGAGGGATCTGGGAATAACCGTGCATAGTTCCTTGAAGGTGGAATCTCATATAGATAGGGTGGTAAAGAAAGCTTTTGGTATGCTAGCCTTTATAAATCAGAGCATTGAGTATAGAAGCTGGGATGTAATGTTAAAATTGTACAAGGCATTGGTGAGACCAAATCTGGAGTATGGTGTACAATTTTGGTCGCCCAATTATAGGAAGGATGTCAACAAAATAGAGAGAATACAGAGGAGATTTACTAGAATGTTGCCTGGGTTTCAACAACTAAGTTACAGAGATAGGTTGAATAAGTTAGGTCTTTATTCTCTGGAGCGCAGAAGGTTAAGGGGGACTTGATAGAGGTCTTTAAAATGATGAGAGGGATAGACAGAGTTGATGTGGACAAGCTTTTCCCTTTGAGAATAGGGAAGATTCAAACGAGAGGACATGACTTCAGAATTAAGGGACAGAAGTTTAGGGGTAACATGAGGGGGAACTTCTTTACTCAGTGAGTGGTAGCGGTGTGGAATGAGCTTCCAGTGGAAGTGGTGGAGGCAGGTTCATTGGTATCATTTAAAAATAAATTGGATAGGCATATGGATGAGAAGGGAATGGAGGGTTATGGTATGAGTGCAGGCAGGTGGGACTAAGGGAAAAAAGTTGTTCGGCACGGACTTGTAGGGCCGAGATGGCCTCTTTCCGTGCTGTAATTGTTATATGGTTATATGTTATATGGTTATATGACAGCCTCCCTCACAGTCTGCCACTCCACTAATTTTGGTATTGTCTGCAATCTTACTAACCAATGCGTCTACATTTACATCTGAGCCTTTTGTGTTTATCACAAACAAAAGAGGTCCCAGCATAGACCTTTACAGAACACCATTGTTCACTGACCACCAGCCAGAATTACACACTTCCACCACTACACACTGTCTTTTTTGGCTAAGCCAGTTCTGAATCTGAAAAACCAAGTCGCCGTGGATCCAATGCGTCTTAATCTTCTGGATCAGCCTAATATGAGACACCATCAAATGCCTTGCTAAAATCCTTTTAGACAACATTCACTGCCCTCTCCTCAATCATATTCATCACCTACAAAACCACAATCAAGTTAGTCATACATGACCTGCCACAGAAAAACCATGCTGACTGTTCATAAATATCGCTTACTCTTCCAAATGCAACTAAAATTCTTGCTGTTAAGAGAGAGGACAAGGTCAGCCACCATTCACCGAGACGCTGTTTAGTCTCCACAAAGGCCATCGGTAGACAACATAATAAGAATCTGCCCCATGTTAAAACTCTGAGGAACTGCTCCTGATATATCTTTACCAAGGCAGTGCGCTACATTAAAAAAAAAACTTTTCAGCCTGTCCCCAACTTGGCCTCCTCAAAATCTATTTCGTAAAATATTTGAAAAAAAAGAATCACCTGCATGTTTTAATTTCACAATGTAACTGCTAATCAGTTCAAAGTTCAGACAAAGATACCTTGTACGTAATGGTACATTAACTGTTGACCTATTGTTGACATTAATTGCAAGACACAGCTATATCACGTGCTGGTGCAGGCTCAATTAAAATTCACCAAGTGAAACACTTCTAAAATTTCTGGTAACATTTTGACTGAAGAAAGCAGCTAATGAATGATCAGCTCTTTTCTATTTAAAGCCAAACTAATTATTTTAAAACAATGTTAAATAGGCATAGTCGCTGGTTATGGATTTATGCAACGCCACTGACTTGCAACTGTATGTAGACCGAAGCTGATTGCAGTGCTGAAATATACTTTTCCTGATAAGATATCAAACTACAGCTTTATTTGACAGATCACAAGGATTTAAAAGATCTAATGTTGAAATAAGTCTTGATCAACATTCCTCCTAACAGCAACCCCACAAGAAACAAATTGTCTGATTCATGTACAGGTCATGAGATCAGTTCTGCACAAATTGCTTTCACATTATAAATTGCTTGCACATTTAACCTCAAAATGGTGACCAAACTCCAAAGTAATTCATTGACTGCAAAGTTCATTGCAATACCTGGACCTGATATAGTGATATATGAATGACAATTACTTTTTCTTTTAAAGAATGGCTTTTATTATGGTAAAGTTAATACCCAGTGTTTATAATGTGCGAGCAATTTTTAAATAAGAAATGTCATAGATGTCTCATAAAATATGATCCAACATATTATGTACCCATCTCTACATAAATCTGAAAATGTTTCTGATTCCAATTATGTTTTGCAAATCAAAACAAGCCTTTTTTCCATATTCATATTTTGATCCCACTTGTTGTTTTTGTGAAATGTCATAAATTTATACAGCACCGAACCAGGCCCTACACTCCAAATCTACCATGCCAACCAGGCTGCTTACATTGAGCTCATCTTATTGCCTGTTTGAACCCTCTAAACCATTTCCATCCATGTACTTTTCCAAATGTCCTTGAAACATTGAAGTTGTACCGATCCCAATCACTTACTCTGGCAGTTCATTCCACACATACACCACTGTCTATGTGCAAAGGTTACCCCTCATGTCCCCTTTAAATATTTCCCTTCTAACCTTAAAGCTATGTTCCAGCTGTTATCAGGCAACTGAACCATCCTACCAACAACTAGAGAGCAGCCCTGAGCTACTATCTACCTCATTGGAGACCCTCACGGGGCTGTCCCACTTGGGCGACCTAATTGGCGAGTTTAGAAGAGTTTAAAAAAATGACATGTGGAAGACCTCCTTCGAATATGTAGAAGACCTCCTTCGACTATGTTAAAAACTGCTACGACTAGTTTTGACAAGCTACGACTAACTTCGGGAAAATTGGACACCGAATAGTGGAGAGTGAAGATGACCACCTTCAATCTACTTCGATCTCCCTTCGACTATGATGAAGACTATCTACGACTACCTTCAACTACCTTCGACTACCCTCGATTACCTACAACTAACATACTAAACTACTACGACCTACTACGACTAAACCTACGAGTAAAATAAGTATCGATTTTTTCCATGACGACCTTTTTTTACTCGCGGGCATTTTTTAACATATTGAAAAAACCGCCGCGACCTAGCTGAGGCCTCGAGTACGCTGAGACCACTCTCGAGCATGAAGGAAAGTTACGAAGAACTCCTACGACCTTGTGTCGACCATGCTGTGAGTGTGAGTCGAGGGCAAACTCGCCAAACTCATGGATTAGGTCGCCTAAGTGAGACAGGCCCTTCAGACTATCATTTATCTTGCATTCAACGTCATTCACGTTATTCCCTTTATTGTGGATCTGTACACTGTGAATGGATTGATTGTAATTATGTATTGTCTTTCCGCTGACTGGTTAGCACACAACAACAGCTTTTCACTGTACCTCAGTACATGTGACAATAAACTAAACTGAAACTCAAACTCCTCTCATTTTAGACTCCCCTACCCTGGGAAACTGACTGACCACTCACCTTATCTATGTCCCTCATGCTCTATATACCACTATGTGGTCATTCCTCAGCCTACTATGTTTGAGGTAAAAAAAGCCCCTCCTTGTCCAGTCTCTCCTTATTACACAAGCCCTCGGTTCCAGTAAAACCATTGTGAATTTTCTCAGCTTAATCACATTCCCCCCTTAGCTAGGCAACCAGAACTGCACACAATATTCCGAGTGTGGCTCTCCCCAACATCTTCTACAGTTGCAACATGACATCAAAACTCATGCACTCACTGTGGTGACCGACACAGGCAAGCATCCCAAATGCCTTCTTCATCACCCTGCCTACCTGCATCGCCACTTCTACTACAGATTCACCATAGAAAGCATTTTATCAGGATGCATCAAAACTTGATTTGGGAAATGCTCCAAGTCCGCAAGAAATTGCAGCGAATTGTGGACGCAGCCCAGACCATCACACAAACCAATCTCCCTTCTATTGACTCCATTTATACCTCACGCTGCCTCGGCATGGCCAGTTTCATAATGAAGGATGAGTTGCACCTTGGCCACTCCGTCTTCTCCCCTCTCCCATTCCGCAAAAGGTATAGAAGTGTATAAACGTACACCTCCATATTCAGGGACAGTTTCCTCCCAATTGTTATCAGGCAACTGAATCAACCTACCACTACCAGAGAGTAGTGCTGAACTACTATCTAACACTTTGGTGACCCTCAAACTATTCTTGATCGGACTTTGCTGGCTTTACCTTGCACTAAATGTTATTCCCTTATCATGTATCTATACACTGCAAATGGATCGATTGTAATCATGTATTGTCTTTCTGCTGACAGGTTAGCACACAACAAAAGCTTTTCACCGTACCTTGTTACAAATGACATTAAACTGAACTAAACAAAACTTACAGGGAACTATGCTCTTGTACCCCTTTGTCTCTCTGTTCAACAACCCTCCCCAGGGTCCAGCCACTTACGGTGCAAATCGTGCCCTTTCTTAATTTCCTACAGTCCAACTTTTCACACTCGTCAGGGCTAAATTCCATCTGCTAATCCTTGTCTTATTTTCTCAGCTGAACTTGGATAGCCTTTTTCCCTATCCAAAATACCATCAATTTTGGTGTCATCTACAAACTCACTAGCCATGCTATCTACATTCTAATTTTTTAATCATCAATGTAAACAATGAACAATAGTGGACATGGTGCCGATCCCTGCAGCGCACCACTGGTCACAGTTTTCCAAACTGAAAAACAATGCTTCATTACTACTCTCGGATTCCTGTCACCAAACCAATTGTGCATTCAATTGGTAGTTCACACTAGATCTGATGTGTTCTAACTTTCCAGACCCACCGGCCATGCAGGACAAAGTCAAAGATCTTACTAAAGCCCATATAGACAACGTCTAACAATCTGCTCCTTTTCAATCATCTTGGTCACCCTTAGAGGGTAGTTAATCTGTGGAACTCATTGCCACAGAGGGCTGTGGAGGCCGTCAGTATCTCCCCTTAAGATAGACAAATTTCTGATTAGAATGGGTGTTGATGGGCCAAATGGCTAATTCTACTCCTATAACTTGTGAGCTTGTGAACCTCTTCATGAAAAAAAAACTAAAATTCGTGAGCCATGATTTTCCACACTGAGCCATGACGACTATCCCTAATCAGTCCTTGCCTTTTCAAATCAAGGTAAATCCTATCTCTCAGAATCTCCTCCAGTAACTTTCCCACCACCAGGTAACTACAGGCTAACCGGCCTTTGGTTACCTGGCTTGTCCTTATTGCCCTTCGTATGACGATACAACATAAGCCACCCTTCAATTTTTCAGCACCTTACCCATGGCTGACGATGATACAAATATTTCTGCCAGCCCCCACCAATAACTTCCCTAGCTTTACACAATGTTCTAGCATACACTTAGCCAGGCCCTGACTTATTAATCTTCAATGTCCTTATAGACTGCAGCATCTCTTCTTTTGTGATGTCTATCCATTTCAAACCATCACTAATCTCTTCCCCGAATTATTCAGCTTCCACGACATTCTCCATGGTAAACACAGATGAGAAATATTAATTTAAGCACTTGCACACCTTCTGTGGCTCCATACATTAGCGACTACATTAATCCTTAAGGAGTCTTATTTTCACCATAATTTTGCTCTTACATTTGCACAGCCTTTAATACCAAGTCAATTGTATGCAATCAATAACTCATTTTTTTCCCTATTTCCATAGAGTCAGTGTGGAAACAGGCCCTTCGACTCAACTTGTCCACGCCATCTACACTTGCCCCACCTGCTTGCTTTTACCCCATATCCATCTAAACCTAACCTATCCATGTACCTGTCCAAATGTTTCTGCAGCTTTGCAATAGTACCTGCCTCAACTACCTCCTCCAGCAACTTGTTTCATACACCAACCAACCTTTGTGTAAAAAAGTTACCTTTCCAGTTCCCATAAACTCTTTCCCCCCTCATCTTAAACCTATGTCCTCTGGTTCTCAATTCCTCTACTCTGGACAAAAGACTCTGCATTCACCCGATCTATTCCTCACACTATTTTGTACAACTTTATAAGATTCCATGTTTCTCTCCAACTAAATGATCTGTGCGATTATTTCTGTGCATTTCACCACTTGTTCACTGACACAATATATTAACAAACATAAAAGAATCAGAGAGATTTTTGAGATTAAGACTAAAGCAAAAAGATTTGCAAAATTGTCACGTTAATACAGAGAATATACAGTTTAATCCCGAGTAATTTTGTACCAAGTTAACACCTGCCAAGAATTGTAGTTCAAACTTAGGTCAAGTCATCATGCAAAGTCAGAGATGGAATAGCCCCACTGACGTACTTGCTGGTGATTATTTTTAGACTCACTATTCCTATTAAAGTTCATTGCAACCGAATATTATCAATAATAATAGAGTTGTTTTTGCAGAATTGATGATTTAAAATGTCACAATATGCCAACACTTATTTGACCAAAAACTAAACCAGTTTCCACATTTGAAAGTATAATAAAAATGACGATAGCTATGGCAAGGAGGCATACCAGCACATGTTATCCATCTACTACGTAGAAATATTTAGAGCTGAACTAAAGACCTAACACAGCCTGACAACTGGATCAATGAAGGTCTTAAAAGTGATTGGCTTTTTATAGCACCCCAACAATATCATCCCATCCAAAACTTGTTTTCTTAGGACATTTCAAGATTTTCTCTGCCTCGTCACCAAAAATACTGTTCTTATTCAAGGGTAGTTATAAATCTTTCTGGCTGAAACACATTTGGTAAGTCTATTAAAGGAAGTCATGCCAGTCTTCAGTGCAATGCTATCATCCAGGGATATCATTGCCAGCATAGCCAGCGTGACAAAAGCTTTCTGATGTACAGTGGCTTTTTACATTTTGTTTTCAATCAAGGAAGCTAATGATTTCCAGGAGGAAGCATGTTAATTTTAGCAAATATTTAGAGTAATGCATCTCATGTCCAGACACATCTAAATTGAACTCTTTTGTCAATTATTTGTTAGGCTTGGTTACCTTTTCACCATAAAAATGGTTTTCCATGCTGGGGTGCAACAACTGTATACATCAGGTGAATGATACATCTTGTCTCTTAAATTTTAAACGATCCAATACACTAAATAAATGCTAGGACAAATTAAGCAAGTTCTTGTAAAATGATCCAGGCAGCCACCACTTTCATTGAACCATTCAGGCCAGGACATTCACAGTGAACAGTAGGGTTCTAAAATGTGTTGGAGAACAGAGGGATTTGGTTGGTGACTTTGGAAGAGGAAAGCTAAGGATCCACAAACCTTTGTTCATCGCCAAGATGGTGGTGGAGAGAGTCAAAAACGTCAAATTCCTGGGTGTGCATACCTCTGAAGACCCGATTTGGACTTAGCACATTGATGCTATCATAAAGAAAGCTCATCAATGCTTCTACATCCTTAGAAGACTGAGGAGATTCAGTACGTCAATGAATACTCTCCTGAACTTCTACAGGTGCACAGTCGAGAGAATATTAATTGATCACTTGGTGACCTTGCTTGGCAACTCAAATGCCCACGAATGAAGAAGATTCCAAAAAGTGGTGAACACTGTCCAGTCCATCATGAGTACTGACCTCCCTCCCCACCATTGAAGGGATCTACAGGAGCCGCTGTCTAAAAAAGGCAGCCAACATCACAAGGGACCCAAATAATTCATCTTCACCTTTCTCTTTGCATCTACCCAATATATCTTCACTTTTCTCTTTGCGTCTGCCCAATATCTCTACCAACTGATCCTCGAACCATGAATAGCTTCCTTTTACATAACACATTGAAACCATTCATTCTGTTGTAAAGCTGTCAAATTTTGTCTTGATCTACTTTGCACCAATAAGAAAAAACCTCAGCTTCTCCATTCTAACAATCCAGCTGAAATTCTACAACTCTTAAACTGGTCTATTAAATCTCTTATTGTCATCTTTTACATCTTCCTAAAGTGACCAAGGTTGGACGCAACACTCCGTTTATAGCAGAGCTAGTGTTTTATAGAGGTTCAATTTCGCTTCCTTGCTTTTTTACTCTATATCTCCGCAATCCTAGGATGTTATCTGCTTCATAACCGTTCTTTCAACATGTCCTGCCACTTTCAAGGTTTAATCCATATATATCCAGGATTCTCAGCTCCTGCACATTATTTAGGATTGTGCCTTTAGTCTATATTATCTCATTGCCCTATTTCTTCCACGGCATGATCTTATGAATCCTATTAAGTTTTAACCAATTCTATGCAGACACTAATGTACCAGCTGGCCCAAATATTGGTAGCAGATTCTACATACTTTCCTGATACTTCCTCTCCAAAGTTGTAGGAGAATCTGTTGGAGAGAGATTGGCGAGCAAAGAAAACACTATGAACGGCTAACATGTTTGCAAATAGCAGTAAAGGCAACCATGAAATTATTGTATGGTTTCAAAACCTCACCTGGACCCAGAATATTTTTCAGGGAAGGAACTCCCCTGTCTTTTCCCAAAAAAGCCTGCAGGGATCCCACATCTACCTTAACTGTCTCAGTTTACCTGGCAGGTTCCAACACATGGTCATTGGCAGCATTGCAAGATGATAAGATCAAAAACTGTCAATTTGACATAGCTGCTACCATAGAAATATTAAACAACCCATCTTTGGTTTATGTAATTTGTTTTAGGCCTTGTGGACACCATGTTACCAAAGGATGCAACTGGACTCTTTGCTTCACCAGCACTGTGCTACATGATATTAATGTTTTGTGTATTATGTGGAGATCATACCCTAGATTTTACAGTCGCTGTTGGATGTATCATGGAGATTATGGATGAATTCTGATAAATTAAATTAGATACTTGATTGGTACAGGTGTCAAATGTTATTGGGAGAAGACTGGAGAATGGGGTTAAGAGAGATAGATTGGCCATGATTTAGTGGCAGAGTAGACTCGATGAGCCAAATGGCCTACTGCTCCTATAACTTATGAACTTATATGGAGAGTTGCAATATATCATTCATGCAAGATGCATTTCACTTAGTGTACAGGATCACTTTCTTATTTACAGTATTTAAAGTTTTAACTGATGCTACTGCTAAAATGCTGACCAAAAATTGAAAGACTTTCTTTCTGATATGGGTGAAATATTACTGAATCAGTGCCATGGTTATGTCATGTAACCACAAATGCACATTTCCTGCTGAGTGTAGAAGCCAGAATTGAGCCTTAATCCTTTCTGTGCTAAAAGGTCGTTTGTTTTTGCCTACTTTGTGTGTTTTCTGTTAGGCTGGCCTGCGACCAGAGTACAAATACTTTATGTTTTGCCCTAAAAAGAAAGCTCAGGGTATTTTTTTTCTCTTTACAGAGTTTTATAATTCAGTACTAACACTGATTAAAAGACAATCTGAAAAGAAAAAAAATCAAAGTGGGCCAGAAGCAGAATATTTAACTTTCCTAATATACCCCCACTGAGTGGTTGCAGACACAATCCAAACAAACTGTTGTGCGAGGAACGGTACAAGAAGCAAAAGCATTTGCGCGCACAAGGAAAAGGGGTCTGAAAATGAACGTGTGCAGTAAAGAAATGCAACGATAGCAGAAAGAATGACCTATTACAACATCAAGCTCTGTACGTGACTGACGAGTGCATTTTCAAAATCTGTCCTAATTCTGTGAAAAATACTTAGTAGAATATTTTATATTGCACTGGTTTCCCAATGTTTATATTCACCAGAACTGTTTCAAATAATATATATTTAGCAGGGCTAGAGAAGCAGCAATAGACACAATCGCATGTTCTTGAAAATCATTTCGTTCAATTCAGCCGTTATTATCTCTGTCTCAGTTATTGTCGGAATCTATTCTGGCAGATATCCAATAAGCCTAAAAATATGAAGTCGATAAGTCTTCCATATTTACCATGTCCCGCTGCTCTACTCGCTACAACATACTAGTGCGAGCGACACCTTTACATAAAAACGATCTGGTGAATCGTTAACTTTCCATTTTCATCTGCCAAACTATTCTTCAGAATCACACAGTCTAGTTCCGCACACGAAATTAAATAGAATACGTTTTATAAGCTATCAATCCAAAAATCCGTCTCTCCTTTTTTTTCCTCTGGTGCAGCACAACGTAGTTGAAACGTCGCCTATCAATGTTCTCAGGAGATGCTGGCTGACCCGCTGAGTGATTCCAACAATTTGTCTCTCTTTCATTTAAACACACCGTAATTAGAACATGTCCACCAACACACCTTGTCACGTATTGTCGAACCCCCGCCTTTGCCCATTATTAAAACGTCTTAAAATTCTTGGAGTTCGTCAGAATTAAAACATTGACACCTCTTTGAGTAAATATGTGCTCTGGGTTAGTTCAGTCAGGTAGGAAGGAATGATCGAGGTCTCCAGCTACATCTGACACCCAGAAACTAAGACAACGGGAATTTCCCTCTCTATTTACATAAATGTTTGACCCAGGCGAGTAAACATGGGTTGGCCTGTTGTATCTCGCAAAACGACTCATTTAATAGAAGCTATGGATCTTATTTTTTTTTTAAGTAAAGCTTGTCGTACTTATAACCAAATAAAGACTGGGAACGGTTGTGATTTCAAACATGACCGTTTCCAAAATCAAGACAAAACGCGACGATCCCCTTCTCCACACTATCCTCCTGCCCGCCTTCTTCTAAAATCAAGTTTTTCAAAAAAGTGTTTTTAAGACAACTTGATCTATTTCCATAGTGCGAAATGTCAGTCCGCGTTTAACACTATAAATACGCAACGATAAAATTGTGTAGTTTGCAAAGTTAAGCTAATCCAGACAGGTTAAACAGAGAAGGGGGAAAAAATGATTCTTCAAATACATTTTCGCGGACAGGCCACAAATGATTGTCCCTGTGAACGAAATCGCAGCTCAATGTCTGGGATTAGTGGCATTTCGTTCAACCGGCGGCTGCAGTTCAACAGGGTTGGTGAAGTTACACGCACACACAGCCTGTTGAACATAAAAAAACATGCATCCTTTTTTGGTTCCCAAGAGGTGACATGGACTTTCAAAGGTGAAAGAGTCAGTTATTTCCGCGAAATACAAGTCTCTGTCTCCTCCCTTTGGCATAGTCTCAAAGTGAGCAAGGGGCAGGGCGCCGTGGACTGGAGGGCGATGTGGGCGCTCCCATCCATCCCATGCACTGCCCACTGTTTGTATACTTCAGATTGTACAGCTCCGGGAGGTGGGGGGGAGGAAACAAGATGGTGAATGAAGTATATTTTTAAAAAGGCCGCCGGTTCTTACCTTAAGTCTGGTTACGAGGCATCCGCGCCGCCTGCTGTCATTGCAGTGGGCGGCAGAGGCGGCGGCTGTCGGCGGCCGGGGTCGCAGCGCAGGGAGGACTCTGTAGGAAGAAGGTGCTCCCTTGCCATCTGCCGCTGGGCTCGGCTGCCTCCCAGGCGCCGGGGCCTGGCCAAGCTGTCACCGCATCGATCTTTGAATCGGCTCCAAGTGGGTGGAGATGTTAAACAGTAACTAACGTCAAAGCCACTTGTTGCCCAGTTCTCTCTCCACCGTCACTTTGTTACCTTGCCTAGCGCTGGCCTTTCCCCACTCTCCCGTGTAACCTTCTCAATGCAATTCGCACTGGAGCGAGGGATTTTGCTCGCACTTTAACCTGGTCTCTCCCCGACTCCCTAACGCATCGCAAAACACGGCTGCTGAATGTTTCGCTGTTTCGATCAGAACATTTTTTACATGCAGCACATAGGTCCGCATATACAAAACAGAAAGCGCTCTTACCTTTCCCCGTAGACTCCGCCCATCCCTTATGTCACCTGGAGTGTAAGGGCGCACGGAAAGCTGCCGGGGAACTTTTATCTGTGATACCTGATCCCAGCGGCAACTGCATTCTCACTTCAGCCCAGAACTGTTCATTTCACTGCAATTTCCTGCCGATTACCCCGAAACAGCCGTGAGAGTCTGTTGCTCTACATTAGGGGAAGAGATCTAGTGTTTGGAGAGCTTCATCCCTGCAGGCACAGTTTTTACACTTGGATAGTTTGGATTTTAAATGCTACCACGTATTCTTATTTTACCATATACCCTAGAGTCTGCAGGTAAACTAAACACACAAGTTGATAAAGTGATACATAAATCTTCCACAAGAAAAAATGCTCGCAATGATAAAGCAGACACTTGTTTATTTTTCGATAATTTGGCAAGCATAAAATTTGGACCGTACAGCACAGAAACAGGCCCTTCCACTCTCCTCGTCCATACCACGTCTAAATTGGTCCCATTTGCCTGCCTTTGGTCCATATCCATAAGACACAGGAGCAGAATTAGCCCATTCAGCCCATCGAGTCTACTCCAGCATTGAATAATAGCTGATATGTTTTGCCCTCCATCCCTCTAAACATTTCCTTTCAGGTTTGCAAGTAGGTAACAGAATACTTGAGGTCTGTAAAGCCGGCTGGATATTTCTATGGTCTTGTTCAGCTTGCAGTGTCTGCTGAAAAACATGAGCACTCAGCGGTTTACTCGTCTAAATGATGGTGATGGACCCTGTTAACAAGACTCGTCATGTCATTGAAGGCCATGCTGTTGCTAGAGGTGGTCATTATCTGGCCCTTTGAGGTTTGCATATTTTTTGAAATCTTTCAGCCAAACCTGGATGTCACCCGGGCAGTACTGCAGACTGACAAGAGCTGCTTCACAATTGAAAGATCTGTGAATGAGTGAGAACATTATTAAATTATCATTGATAGATGCAGCAAGAAAATTGGCCTGTTATGTCATTAAAGTGTGGAAACAGGCCCTTCAGCCCAACTTGCCCACACTGACCAACATGTCCCATCTACTATACACTAGTCCCACCTGCCTGCATTTGGCCCAAATCCCTCCAATGCTGTCCTATCCATGTACCTGTCTAAATGTAAAACATGGTGTTTACATGTAAAATGTAAGTCCATGCCAATTATTAACCATCCACTGAAACTCATTCTATATTAATGTCATAATTTAATAACAACACTGTTAAAAGTGTTTGGGCTGATGGCCATGGCATGATACAATTATGTTGCAAAGTGCAATGATTTGGGTTTTATTATTAATTGATTGAAAGATACAGCATGGAAACGGGCCCTTTGGCCCGCCAGGACCATGCTGGTCATCGATCACCCATTCACATAAGTTCTATGTCTTTCGTAACCACTCCCTACACAAGAGGGGTTCTTCCAGAGGCCAATTAACCTACAAACCCGTACATCTATGGGAAGTGGGAGGAAACTGCAGCTCCCAGACAAAGCTCACAGGGAGAACATGCAAACTCCACACAGATAACCTTCGAACTCGGGATCGAGCCTGGGTCTGTGTTGCCCTGAGGCAGCAGCTCTATCAGCTGCACCACTATGTTTTATACACACACACACACATTCCTTTTTGCATCAGATTGGAAAATATATAATTATGTGTTAGATTTGACCAGTTTTGTTAACAGAACAAACTTGGGCAATTATCCAATTATTGTCCAGAGGGGGCAATTACACATCTGGCTGACACTGAATTGTATTCAGTATCTCGGCCTTTGCTGATTTCAACAGCTGTCAACACCTCCTGGAGCAAACTGAATTGGCTAAGTACTGGAATCCTTTCGAGTCTTCAAATTTTTGTCAACAGGGTCAACGAAAATTTTAATTAAATATGTTTCCTTCAGAATTGCACACACTGTAAATCTACCAGTATTAATACTGGGACGTGTCCTCCTCTAACTGTTGCGATTGACATCAGCTTTGTGCGGCACGGTGACGCAACGGTAGAATTACTGCCTTGCAGCGCCAGAAACCTGGGTTCGGTCCTGACTAAGGGTGCTTATCTGTACGGAGTTTGTACATTCTCCCCGTGACCTGCATGGGTTTTCTCCAAGATCTTCAGTTTCCTCCCACACTCCAAAGTCATACAGTTAATTGGCTTGGTGTAAATGTAAAATTGTCCCTAGTGGGTGTAGGATAGTGTTAATGTGTGGGGTTCGCTGGTTGGTGCTGACTCGATGGGCCAAAGGGCCTGTGTCCGTGCTGTATCTCTAAGCTAAACTAAAATAAACAAAACTAATCTAAACATTCTTGATTCTAAATGCAAAGGCGGAAGAGATTTTCCATGGCTCAACAGGGGTTGGACAGCCCAACTGTTTAATATACTGTGTGAAGGTATGCTGGTGTGTCATTGGGTCTGTGGGTCATTCCACTAAATGTTTGGTCCTCCTCCTGACATATATTCTGTAGTTAGAGTTTAGAAAGATAGATGCTGAGAGGGGAAAATAGAACAAATATATTATTTCAGAATATTTAATCCTGTACCAAAATGAAGATGAAGATTATTTTTTTTCTCTAGCAGGCTTTTAACCATATAACCATATAACAATTTACAGCACGGAAACAGGCCATCTCGGCCCTACAAGTCCGTGTCGAACAACTTTTTTTCCCTTAGTCCCACCTGCCTGCACTCATACCATAACCCTCCATTCCCTTCTCATCCATATGCCTATCCAATTTACTTTTAAATGATACCAACGAACCTGCCTCCACCACTTCCACTGGAAGCTCATTCCACACCGCTACCACTCTCTGAGTAAAGAAGTTCCCCCTCATGTTACCCCTAAACTTCTGTCCCTTAATTCTGAAGTCATGTCCTCTTGTTTGAATCTTCCATATTCTCAAAGGGAAAAGCTTGTCCACATCAACTCTGTCTATCCTTCTCATCATTTTAAAGACCTCTATCAGGTCCCCCCTTAACCTTCTGCGCTCCAGAGAATAAAGACCTAACTTATTCAACCTATCTCTGTAACTTAGTTGTTGAAACCCAGGCAACATTCTAGTAAATCTCCTCTGTACTCTCTCTATTTTGTTGACATCCTTCCTATAATTGGGCGACCAAAATTGTACACCATACTCCAGATTTGGTCTCACCAATACCTTGTACAATTTTAACATTGCATCCCAGCTTCTATACTCAATGCAAGAGTCAAGAGAGAGTCAAGAGTCAATTTAATTGTCATTTGGACCCCTAGAGGTCCAAACGAAATGCCGTTTCTGCAGCCATACATTACACACAAATAGACCCAGACACAACATAATTACATTTTACATAAACATCCATCACATAGCTGTGATGGAAGGCCAAAAAAAACTTATCTCTCCACTGCACTCTCCCCCCCCCCCCCCCCCGATGTCAGAGTCAAAGTCAAAGCCCCCGGCTGGCGCTGGCGATGGCGATTGTCCCGCGGCCATTGAAGCCACGCCGGGTGGTGCGAGGTCGCACACCGGGTCTTGGTGTTGGAGCCCCCGGCGTGCGCTCGCAAAGTCCCGCGGCCATTCCAGCCGCGCGGGGCAGTGATGTCAGGCCCCGCTCCAGGAGCTCTTCGACCCCGCAACTCGGGCGGGAGAATTCACCGTTGCAGGAGCCCCGAAAAGCGGTCTCTCTCCAGGGATCCGCGGGCTCCCGGCACCGCTGTCCGCAGACCCGCAGCAGCAGCCTCCGACTCAGCAGCGGCATCGGCAGCAGCAGCAGCAGCGCTCCTCCACCGCTCCAACCGCTCAGGACTCGGCCAGCCCCGCGACAGCGACGGTGAGTAGCACCAGAGTCCCCGGCTTCTTCCTGTTGGAGGCCGCTCCTCGTTGCGGCCCCAACGACAACGGAAACCCGACGAGAAAAAGGTCGGGTCTCCAGTGCAGGGAGAGATTTAAAAAGTTTTCCCCCCCCCCCCCCCCCCCCCCCCACACACACACACACACCCCAACAAAAAATAACAAAAAACTACATTAAAACACAGACAGAAAATAATAAAACGCGGACAGACTGCAGAGGCCGCTGCTGGCCAGAGCCGCGCCGCCTACCGAATCAATGCTCTGATTTGAAATGCTTTTGAACTTTTGGAAATCTTTGTTCCCATTTCTTATTTTCTTGTGCAATAGAGGATGAAGGATTGTGTCTAGACATGAGATGTTTGGTGTTCATGCTCACAGATACCCACTGAATGGCTGCTGGTGATATCAGCCTATTCTAGTCAGTGCCACGCTAGCAACTGATTTCACACTGAGAAAATTACTTCACCTTCATAAGAATTGCACAGTACAAATTCTGACCGTGCCATCAAGTAGTATTGTGTCCGACACATGTACATTGATAATATCAATGCAACTAACTATCGTATCGTTTCCCTCACCAGGATGGATCAGGCAGTTCTGTTCTTTCCTGTTCGGTTATCTGTGTGGCCACTAGCCAGCTTATCATGACAACGTATATGCTCCCTGCCCAGACTGCCTTCAAAGGCTGCTAAAAGCTGCAACAGGAGGATTCATGCAGTTGACCATCTTAAATTTTATTAAATAATAACAAGTTCAACTTTGCACGTATGGCCAATCAAAATAAGTTAATCAATAAGTAGAATCAATCAATAATTTTCTTTTAATTAATTTTCTATCAAAGTTGATTTAGTCAGCAAAACTTACCATTGGAGACTGACGGAAGAATGGGTTGTAACTGCGCTTGGATCTCATGTCTGTTCAATCCTTTGACTGGCTACAAAGCTAAGGAATTTACAATGACAATTCAGGTTTGTAATTTAATAAAGGAATAAAAGATATGAAATAATAGAATATATTTATCTAGGATCATTACCAGTGTGTAAATGTATATGGCAATGTTTCTCAATAGGGGTCTTCAAGATTAAATTTTCAATAGGGCAGCACAGTAGCATAGGGGTAGAGTTGCTGCCTTTCAGCGCCAGATACCCGGGTTCCATCCTGATTAAGAGTGCTGTCTGTAGGGAGTTCATATGTCCTACCCGTGACCAGCGTGGGTTTTCTCCGATATCATCGGTTTTCTCCCACACTCCAAAGACGTACAGGTTTGTAGGATAATTGACTAACGATATAAATGTAAAATTGTCCCTAGTGTGTGTTAATGTACACTAGCACAATCCTACACACAAGGGGTGGTTCACAGAAGCCAATAAATCTACAAACTTGTACGTCTTGGTAGTGGGGGAGGAAACTAGAGCACCTGGAGAAAACCCATGCAGTCACAGGGAGAACGAACAAACTCTGTACACACAGCATCCATAGTCAGGATCAAACCCAGGTCCCTTACGCTCTAAGTTAACAACTCTACCGCTGCACCGCTATGCTGCCCTCAGTACTAAAATCTTTTTTGTTTAACCATTCTTAACAGGGACCTTAGGGGTTTTCTGATTACAGAAAAATAGATTTACCAAAGGCACAAAGAGATCATTCCTGAAAGTATCAAACTTGAAAACCTCTTACTAAAATGTTGAATAGAAACACACAGGGAATTGCAGGTGCTAGTTTACAAAAAAAAGACACAGAGTACTAGAGTAACTCAGTGGGACAGGCTGCATATCTGGAGAACCTGGCTAGGCGACGTATCGGGTCAGGACCATTTTTCAGTCTGAAGAAGGTTCCTAACTCAAAACGTCATCCATCCATCCATGCTCTCCGGAGATGCTGCTGCCGACCTGTTGAGTTAGTAGAAACATAGTAACATAGAAAATAGGTGCAGGAGTAGGCCACTCAGCCCTTCGTGCCAGCACCGCCATCCAGAATCAGAACCCTGTTCCTGCTTTCTCCTAATATACCTTGATTCTGTTAGCCCTAAGAGTCAAATCTAACTCTCTCTTGAATACACCCAGGGAAACATCTTCTAGAGCTGCTGCCATCCTCGTGAAGATTATCAGGGAGCCGTTGGTGCGAGGGGAGGAGTACCTGCGCTGTAAGTATAAAATACATCGTGGGGCTTGCTTTCACAGAGGCCCAGGGAGCCATTGGTGCGAGGGGAGGAGTACCTAACACCAAAATCGGCAACGTTCCACAGAAGGAGTCTGGTGGAAGCCTCTGATTGGTGGAAGAGGACCGGGTTTACATTTTTACATTTCTGCCTTCAGGTTAAGGATTCTGGGAGTTAAGGATTCTGGGAGTTGAGTGTACAGTATTTATTAGTATTTATTAGTAAAGTTTAAAGGATAAAGTTTTGTGTTTTTTAATATTTAATATGGTTAATTTGGGAGTAAGATATGTCAATGGAGATTGGCCCCGTGGTTTGCTCAGCCTGCAACATGTGGGAGATCAGGGATATGGTCGGTGTCCCTGGTGATTACGTTTGCAGGAAGTGTGTACAGCTGCAGCTCCTTGCAGACCGCATTGAACGATTGGAACTGCGGCTGGATTCATACTGGAGCATCCACGATGCTGAGAAAGTCATGGATAACACGTACAGCGAGTTGGTCACACCGCAGGTAAAAGGTAAGAGAACAGAAAGGGAACGGGTGCCCAATAGCCAGCAAAGCAGTAGGCAGGTAGTGCAGGAGTCCCCTGCGGTCATCTCCCTCCTAAACAGGTATACCATTTTGGATACTGTTGAGGGAGATGGCTCATCAGGGTAATGCAGCAGCAGCCAAGTTCATGGCACCATGGGTGGCTCTGCGGCACATGAGGGGAGGGAAAAGAGTGGAAGGGCAATAGTAATAGGGGATTCAATTGTCAGGGGGATAGATAGGCATTTCTGCGGCCGCAAACGAGACTCCAGGATGGTATGTTGCCTCCCTGGTGCAAGGGTTAGGGATGTCACTGAACGGCTGCAGAACATTCTGGAGGGGGAGGGTGAACAGCCAGTTGTCGTGGTGCATATTGGCACCAACGATATAGGTAGGTAAAAAAAGGGATGAGGTCCTACAAGATGAAATTAGGGAGCTAGGAGATAAACTTAAAAGTAGGACCTCAAAGGTAATAATCTCTGGATTACTACCAGTACCACAGGCCAGTC
The DNA here is from genome assembly GCF_028641065.1 of Leucoraja erinaceus. Classification (NCBI taxonomy): domain Eukaryota; kingdom Metazoa; phylum Chordata; class Chondrichthyes; order Rajiformes; family Rajidae; genus Leucoraja; species Leucoraja erinaceus. Next base: position 66,656,817 of record NC_073380.1, on the reverse strand, counting down.
AGAGTAGAAATAGGAGGATATTGCAGATGAATACGTGGATTGAAAAATGGTGCAAGGGGGAGGGATTCAAATTTTTAGGGCATTGGAACCAGTTTTGGGGGAGGTGGGACCAGTACAAACAGGACGGTTTGCACCTGGGCTGGAATGGAACCAATGACCTTGGGCGAGTATTTGCAAATGCTGTCGGGGAGGATTTAAACTAATGTGGCAGGGGGGTGGGTACAAGAGCAGAGAGGCAGGGGGGTGTAAAATGAGGGTAGAAGCAATAGGTAGCAAGGTGAAAAGCAAAAGTGGCAGGCAGACAAAACCAGGACAAAAATCAAAAAGGGCCACGTTTCAACATAATTGTATAAGGGGTAAGAGCATTGTAAATCAAGCCTGAAGACTTTGTGTCTCAATGCAAGGAGTATTCGTAATAAGGTGGATGAATTGAACGTGCAGATAGCCATTAATGATTATGATATAGTTGGGACCATGGAGACATGGCTCCAGGGTGACCAAGACTGGGAGCAGAACATCCAGGGATATTCAATATTCAGGAGGGATAGAGAGAAAGGAAAAGGAGGTGGGGTAGCATTGCTGGTTAGAGAGGAGATTAACACAATGGAAAGGAAGGACATTGGTTTGGAGGTTGTGGAATCGGTATGGGTAGAGATGCGAAACACTAAGGGGCAGAAAACGCCGGTGGGTGTGGTGTACAGGCCACCCAACAGTAGTAGTGAAGTTGGAGATGGTATCAAACAAGAAATTAGAAATGCGTGCGACAAAGGCAAAACATTTATAATGGGTGACTTCAATCTACATATAGATTGGGTGAATCAAATTGGCAGGGGTGCAGAGGAAGAGGATTTCTTGGAATGTATGTGGGATAGTTATCTAAATCAACATGTAGAGGAACCAACGAGAGAGCAGGCTATTTTAGACTGGGTACTGAGTAATGAGGAAGGGTTAGTAAGCATTCCTGGTGTACGTGCCCCCTTGGGCAAGAGTGACCATAATATGGTTGAGTTCTTCATTAGGATGGAGAGTGACATTGTTAATTCAGAAACAATGGTTCTGAACTAAAAGAAAGGTAACTTTGAGGGTATGAGACGTGAATTGGCCAAGATTGACTGGCAATTAATTCTAAAAGGGTTGACAGTGGATATGCAATGGAAGACATTTAAAGACTGCATGGATGAACTACAAAAATTGTTCATCCCAGTTTGGCAAAAGAATAAATCAGGGAAGGTAGTGCATCCGTGGATAACAAGGGAAATCAGGGATAGTATCAAAGCGAAGGATGATGCGTACAAATTAGCCAGAAAAACCAGCATACCAGAGGACTGGGAGAAATTCAGAGACCAGCAGAGGAGGACAAAGGGCTTAATTAGGAAAGGAAAAATAGATTATGAAAGAAAACTGGCAGGGAACATAAAAACTGACTGCAAAGATTTTTATAGATATGTGAAAAGAAAGAGATCAGTTAAAACAAATGTAGGTCCCTTGCAGTCAGAAACAGGTGTGTTGATCATGGGGAACAAGGATATGGCGGACCAATTGAATAACTACTTTGGTTCCATCTTCACTAAGGATGACATAAATAATCTGCCGCAAATAGCAGGGTCAAAGGAGTTGGAGGAATTGAGTGAAATCCAGGTTAGACGGGAAGTGGTGTTGGGTAAATTGAATGGATTAAAGGCCGATAAATCCCCAGGGCCAGATAGGCTGCATCCCAGAGTACTTAAGGAAGTAGCTCCAGAAATAGTGGATGCATTAGTAACAATTTTTCAAAACTCTTTAGATTCTGGAGTAGTTCCTGAGGATTGGTGGGTAGCAAACGTAACCCCACTTTTTAAGAAGGGAGGGAGAGAGAAAATGGGGAATTACAGACCAGTTAGTCTAACATCGGTAGTGGGGAAACTGCCAGAGTCAGTTACTAAAGATGGGATAGCAGCACATTTGGAAAGTGGTGTAATCATTGGACAAAGTCAGCATGGATTTAAGAAAGGTAAATCATGTCTGACGAATCTTATAGAATTTTTCGAGGATGTAACTAGTAGCGTGGATAGGGGAGAACCAGTGGATGTGGTGTAACTGGACTTCCAGAAGGCTTTCGACAAGGTCCCACATAAGAGATTAGTATACAAACTTACAGCACATGGCATTGGGGGTTCAGTATTGATGTGGATAGAGAACTGGCTGGCAAACAGGAAGCAAAGAGTAGGAGTACACGGGTCCTTTTCACAATGGCGGGCAGTGACTAGTGGGGTACCGCAAGGCTCAGTGCTGGGACCCCAGCTATTTACAATATATATTAATAATCTGGATGAGGGAATTGAAGGCAATATCTCCAAGTTTGCGGATGACACTAAGCTGGGGGGCAGTGTTAGCTGTGAGGAGGATGCTAGGAGACTGCAAGGTGACTTGGATAGGTTGGGTGAGTGGGCAAATGTTTGGCAGATGCAGTATAATGTGGATAAATGTGAGGTTATCCATTTTGGTGGCAAAAACAGGAAAGCAGACTATTATCTAAATGGTGGCCGATTAGGAAAAGGGGAGATGCAGCGAGACCTGAGTGTCATGGTACACCAGTCATTGGAAGTAGGCATGCAGGTGCAGCAGGCAGTGAAGAATGCGAATGGTATGTTAGCTTTCATAGCAAAAGGATTTGAGTATAGGAGCAGGGAGGTTCTACTGCAGTTGTACAGGGTCTTGATGAGACCACACCTGGAGTATTACGTACAGTTTTGGTCTCCAAATCTGAGGAAGGACATTATTGCCATAGAGGGAGTGCAGAGAAAGTTCACCAGACTGATTCCTGGGATGTCAGGACTGTCTTATGAAGAAAGACTGGATAGACCTGGTCTATACTCTCTAGAATTTAAGAGATTGTGAGGGGATCTTATAGAAACTTACAAAATTCTTAAGGGGTTGGACAGGCTAGATGCAGGAAATTGTTCCCGATGTTGGGGAAGTCCAGGACAAGGGGTCACAGCTTAAGGATAAGGGGGAAATCCTTTAAAACCGAGATGAGAAAAACTTTTTTCACACAGAGAGTGGTGAATCTCTGGAACTCTCTGCCACAGAGGGTAGTTGAGGCCAGTTCATTGGCTATATTTAAGAGGGAGTTAGATGTGACCCTTGTGGCTAAGGGGATCAGAGGGTATGGAGAGAAGGTAGGTATGGGATACTGAGTTGGATGATCAGCCATGATCATATTGAATGGCGGTGCAGGCTTGAAGGGCCGAATGGCCTACTCCTGCACCTAATTTCTATGTTTCTATGTTTCTAAGATAATGACACAAGATATTGAAGAGGGATTTCCAAGATTTGAGTTATGTTTAGTTTATTGTCATTATCAGACATTTTCCCAGGATAGGGGTCTTAACTGAGAGGAGTTTGAGTTTGAGTTTGAGTTTAGTTTATTGTCACGTGTACCGAGGTGCAGCGAAAAGCTTTTGTTGCACGCTAACCAATCAGTGGAAAGACAATGCATGATTACAATCGAGCCATCCACAATGTACAGATACTGTAGATGTTAAAGGGAATAGCGTGCATAATATAGAATAGCGTGCGTGTTTAGTGCAAGGTAAAGTCCAGTAAACTCCGATCAAAGATAGTCCACGGGTCTCCAATGAGGTGGATAGTAACTCAGGAGTGCTCTCTAGATGTGCTGGGATGGTTCAGTTGCCTGACAACAGATACTGTCCCTAAATCGGGAGGTGTGCGTTTTCACACTTCTATACCTTTTACCTTTTACCTCCCATTTAAGGGAGAGGGGAGAAGAGGGAGTGGCCAGGGTGCGACTCATCCTTGATTATGCTGGTGGCCTTGCCAAGGCAGCGTGAGGTGTAAATGGAGTCAATGGAAGGGAGGTTAGTTTGTGTGATGGTCTGGGCTGCAACCTGGTGACCATGAAGGAACAGTAATACATGTCCAAGGTGCCAGATCTGGAGGACAATATCAGGACATGGCAGAAGTGAAAATAGGTTGGTAGTCAATCAGAGTTACCTTCAGCCTGGCTTGTTTTGTTATGGTGCCTGTGAAAGCTTCGCCCTTTTTAGAAACGAGGGTCACGGGTTCGGGAAGTGCATTTGGAGGGTCCTGGGTGGATAACTGCCGTGTGTGTGCTGTAAATCTATATAATTAAAACTCAAATCTTGACCACTTCCTGTTTGCACTGCATATTGATTTTAGAAAAAACGCTACCACTTACGGCTGTTATTTTTGGCCATCTTACTCAGAGTCCCACTCTGCTGCGCACAACAAGAGGATTTTTCCCATCGATGAAAAACAAAACGTATTAATATTTTTTAAATGTTGAGATTCTCTCACCTGTCAATCACACCATGAAAGCCACGCCCCTTCCAGTGGGAGGGGGAGGGATTATAAAACCCGGAAGTGTGGACAGCCTCAGTCTCTGCAGGATGGGGGAGCGAGAGGTCACAACTCTCAGTCCGAGCTGTGAATAACACTGAACACATGTCAACTAAACTGTGAGCTGTTTTACTGCCCTATGAGTGCCCTTAATGTGGTTTGAAAAAGCAAATGTGGTGGTGGTTGGTTTGAAAAAGTTCAGCAAAGGTGGTGGTGGTTGGTTTGAAAAAGCTTATAACTAAAAGTCTAAACTTGACCACATCCTGTTTGCATTGTACATTGGTTTTAGAAATAACGCTACCATTCATGGCTGTGATGTTTGGCCTTCTTACTCAGAGTCCCTCTCCCCTCATCAGGTGCAGAGGACTTTTCCCATCAATGAAAAATAAAACAGTTATTAGTGTTTAAAAAATGTTGAGATTCTCTCTCCTGTCAAGGCCACGCCCCTTCTGGTGGGAGGGGGAGGGACTATAAAACCTGGAAGTGTGGGCGTGGCTCAGCCTCTGCAAGATGGAGGAGAGAGAGGACACAACTCTCTGTCTGAGCTGTGAACCAACTGAACACACTGAATGTCTACTGAACTGTGAGTGTAGTTTTAACGTGGTCTTTACGTGGTTGTTATGTGGTGTTTTATGTGGTTTTGTGGTGTTTTATGTGGTTTTGTGGTGGTTTCAACTGCATTTGAATTTGGTGGCCTTGCACCCTTCATGAAATGGTATGAAACTGCACGAATTTGGTGGCCTTGCCCCCTGGTTGAAATTGTATGAAATGGCATGAAACTGCACTTGAATTTGGCGGCTTTGCACCCTGCTTGAAATGGTATGAAACTGCACTTGAATTTGGTGGCCTTGCACCCTGCTTGAAATGGTATGAAACTACATTTGACTTTGGTGCCCTTGCACCCTGTTTGAAATGGTATGAAACTGCATTTGAATTTGGTGGCCTTGCACCCTGCTTGAAATGGTATGAAACTACGTTTTGAATTTGGTGCCCTTGCACCCTGGTTGAAATGGCATGAAACTGCATTTGAATTTGGTGGCCTTGCACCCTGCTTGAAATGGTATGAAACTACACTTGAATTGAGTGGCCTTGCACCCTGCTTGAAATGGAATTTCAAGGAATAGCCGTGAGTCAACTGCCAGCCCACCAGCCATGAGTGAGTGAGCTGCCAGCACACCAGGCTTGAGTGACTGAGCTGCCAGCCCAAGAATCCATTTGGCCTACAATGTCCATACTAGCACTCTGGATACCAGTCCCTTCAGCCCACAGCACCCTTACTAGCGCTCCAGAAAGCCCTCCACCCCCCCCCTCCCACTGGCCACCAATATTGGAATTGGTGGAGAGGTGGAATATTGTGTTGGGGGACCAGTCTTCCCGGATGAACATGGAACCTAACGGGTCCCACTTAGTCTGGTACTTATTGGAGGTACCAATAAGTTGGTGATGAAGGAAATTCTAAGATAGTGGATTGTACGGAAATGGGATACTGTGTCTGGATAATTGAAACTGCATTCATCTAACGTAAACAATATTTCATCATAATCCTGCAGTTACTTGCCCAGGTCCATTCAATTGCACTCCCACATGTCCCTCAATTTTCTAACACAGGATAGGCATTATTCTGCAGATTTCATCACATAAACTGTGACTTCCAACCTGCTCATCTGATAATACAACCTTCTTTCTCTAATATTTTTATTACTAACAAGCTAGTGTTCAAGGAAATTGGAAATACATATCATCCCAATAGAGTTTCTTCTACATTCCTTAAAGCATGTCCAGGAAATTGACCGTAAATACCTTCAGACTGCAAGATACCAATTGTCTTCCTCGTTTATTTATAAAAAGTAGCCTGGAAACTTTTGAGATATTTAAATAGCACTCACCATAAACTTCTGAGTTTGAATTGAAGTTAATGATGGAAATGTTTAGTTACACAATTGTTGGCTCAAAAGTAGCATTGTCATTGTCCTGGATTTCTGCTTCAAAGGCCAAAGAGATGATATCCATTTGTTTGTTAAAATAGACACGTAGACAATAGACAACAGGTGCAGTATCTTTAAGAGCCCTATCTCGCTCTCTCTTGAAAGTATCCAGAGAACTGGCCTCCATCGCCCTCTGAGGCAGAGAATTCTACAGACTCACGATTCTCTGTGTGAAAAGCTGTTTCCTTATCTCCGTTCTAAATGGCTTACCCCTTATTCTTAAACAGTGGCCCCTGGTTCTGGATTCCCCCAACATCGGGAACACGTTTCCTGCCTCTAGCGTGTCCAAACCCTTAATAGTCTTATATGTTTCAATATGTCTCTTCCTTCTAAACTCCAGAGTATACAAGCCCAGCCGCTCCATTCTCTCAGCATATGAGAGTCCCGCCATCCCGGGAATTAACCTTGTGAACCTACGCTGCACTCCCTCAATAGCAAGAATGTTCTTCCTCAAATTAGGGGACCAAAACTGCATACAATACTCCAGGTGTGGCCTCACTAGGGCCGTATACAACTGCAGAAGGACCTATTTGCTCCTATACTCAACTCCTCTGTTATGAAGGCCAACATGCCATTCGCTTTTTTCACTGCCTGCTGTACCTGCATGCTTACTTTCATTGACTGATGAACAGGACCTCCAAATCCCGTTGTACTTCCCCTTTTCCCAACTTGACACAATTTCTGCCTTCCTGTTTTTGCTACCAAAGTGGATAACCTTACATTTATTATATATATTTTTTTAAGTTTTATCCACTTTAAACTGCATCTGCCATGCATCTGCCCACTCACCCAACCTGTCCAAGACACCCTGCATGCTCATAGCATCTTCCTCATAGTTCACACTGCCTCCCAGCTTTGTGTCATCTGCAAATTTGCTAATGTTACTTTGAATCCCTTCATCTAAATCATTGAAATATATTGTAAATAGTGCGGTACCCCACTAGTCACTGCCTGCCATTCTGAAAGGGACCCGTTAATCACTACTCTTTGTTTCCTGTCTGCCAACCAATTTTCTACCCATGGTAATGGGATAGATAAGTGGGGTATTGGGACCAATTGGAATGCTTTAAGAGATGGCATGGACCTGATGGACCAAATGGCCTCTATATCATAAGAAAATATCAAAATATCAGCTTACCACCAGAGGACCTACGTTTAAGGTGGAGGGACCAGAGGGGAAAAGATTGAATAGGAATCTGAGGGGTAAAGTTTTCACACAAATGGTGGTGGGAATATGGAACAAGCTGCCAGTTGACAGAGTTGAGGCTGGGACTATCCCAACATTTAAGAAACGAGTACATTGATAGGACAGGATTAAAGTGATATGGGCCAAATGAACAAAAAGTAGTTTGTATCCTGAATAATTTTCTTTCCTATTTAAGCATTCAAACTCTGCTGCAATCTAATGTTTGGCAGATCTGCACCACTCACCATTGATGGGTTAATTTACTGACATGAGAAAACTCTTGGGATCTGCCATAGATGTCTGTGTTGTGTGAAATTTCCAAACTGTTTAACTTCTATCAACATCTACTTTTTACATCTGTAGTTTTAATCACCTTTACATTAGACCCAATGAAAGAGAAACATGTGTCTAATGCTTAAGCCCAGAACTAAATCAAAAGTCAACAGTAAACTCAAAGTAGGAGCTTTGTTTACTTTTTACAAAGTTCAGATCCAGTTCAGACTAAACGATTGTTCAGTTTGGTCCTCTTCCAACTGAGATTATCATCCTAACAAACAAGTTACCATGTTCTACCATGCATATCTTTGGATCATTGTGTAAGGATTTAGACTTGATATTATTCGCACTTCTACAATTGGAACCAAAATCAATGGGTGTAAATTCCTCATGAGTGATCTCTGTTGCATCTTGAAGAATATAGTCTGACTTCAGGGGAGACCTGGATCTGTAATTTACATGCCCACTCCAAAGACGTAGGTTGTAGGAAGGAACTGCAGATGTTGGTTTAAACTGAAGATAGACACAAAAAGTAGGAGTAATTCAGCAGGACAGGCAGAATCTCTGGAGAGAAGAAATAGGTGACATTTCAGATAGAGACCCTTCTTCAGACTGAGAAGAAGAGTCTCGCCCCAAGACATCACCCATTCCTTCTCTTCAGAGATGCTGCCTGTCTCGCTGAGTTACTCCAGCTTTTTGGGTCTTTCTTCGGGTTTGTAGGTTAATTGGCTGGGTATGAATGTAAAATTATTCTTAGTGTGTATAGGATAGTGTTAGTATGCGGGGATTGCTGGTCGGTGCAGACTCAATGGACTGACGGGCCTGTTTCCAGGCTGTATCTCTAAACTAAACTAAACTAAACTGGCATGGTTGTTGGTGTAAAATGTTTTACACTAAGGAGCCAAGATGCATGCAAACATTACTGCGACTTCTATACATACTACTCAGCCTGCAGTAGAGGACACACGGGTCAGGCAGGAAACTTCATTTTAATTTCATTTAAATATCATTGTCTTCCCAATAGAGTTTTCCCAAGTTGGTACAGAATTTTGATATGTGTGAACTGGTAAGATTTTCCAATAGCTTGACAATCACTTTTACCATCATTAAAAAAAATAGAAACTTCAGAGTTCGGTTTTGATCTGATTTTCCCCAAATTATTGGGGAGAAGGGGGCATGGCCAAGGTGAAATGGTCCATGCTTGTTGACTGCTTTTCAGAAGCAAGGTGAAGTGCAAATAGAATCAAAGGTGTGGAGGCTGGTCTGTGTGAGGAACTCAGTTACATCTATAAAACTGCAATTTCTTGTGGTCTTGAGCAGAGCTATTGCTAAACCAGGATGCGATGCATCCCAAAAGGGATGGTGTGCTTTCTTGGCTACAGCTTCAATATGGTTGGTCTAGGACAAATTGTTGGTGATATTTGCGCCTAGCAACCTGAAGCTCTTGACCTTCTTTACTTCAGCACCATTGATGCTGACTGGGTCTGTGCTCCTCCTTGCTTCAATAGTCAATAACTAATCCCTTCATCCTACTGACATTGAGAGAGATGTTGTTGACTCGACACTATGTTAAGTTCTCTATCTTTTTCCTGTACTCTGTTTAGCCATTGTTTGAGATCTGGCCCACCATTGTGGCATCATCTGCAAACTTATAAGTGGAGTTAAAGCAGGATTTGGCTGGACAGTTGTAAGTGCATAAAGAGTATAATACAAGACACAAAGTGCTGGAGTGACTCATCGTGTCAGGTAACATCTCTGGAGAACATGAATGAATGGCATTTCAGGTTGGGATCCTTGGTAAGACTGGTGATGAGTTTCTACTCTGAGTACTGTAAGGGGCTGAGAATGCATCTTTGAAAGGTATCAGTGTTGTGAATTATTGTGGGGGATGCTTTGTCCCTATCCTCACTGTGGTCTATTGGTCAGATAGTCAAGGATCCAATCGCAGAGGGGGTTGTTAATTCCTAGGTCCAGGGGTTTGGAGATGAGTTTGGTTGGGATTATGCTGTTGAAGGTGGGCCAATAGTCAATCAAAAATGGGAGAAGAGAATAAACTGGTTCTCGGTTTGGCAAATGAAATTGGTATTTGTGGTAGCCTCAAAAACACTAGAGAACGCAGGAAATCCATTGTAAGGTTGCACGTAAATGAAAATAAATTTCACCCGATTTTCTTTGCTAGATCATTTCTGTGTTATTTTGACATTGTTTATCTTATGAGACAGAGGCCAAAGTCATTACTGTACATTTGGAAGCTTTGTAAGAAGCCATGGAAATGTTTAATCATTTGTGTTATCCTAATTTAGAATGTGTGCTATTGCACTAAGTAGAAAAAAGCATTTAATTTACTTTAATCTTCACCCTTACAACACAATCAACTACTTCAGTCAATATTCAACATTTGTAAATCAGTGTTGTTATCCTTTTACTTTGGAATCTATCGGATGCAATTTCCATTTGTTTTAATTATTGTTTCTGCAGGCCTCTTTCAAATGGAAACAGAAGTAAATCACACTATTGTAACGACAATACTCATTACAAGTTCCATTAACCTTTACATTTAATCAATGAATACTCCAAATAATTTACTTAAAATGTTAATTTGCAGAAAAGTAATTTCCATTAGACCATGGTCCAACCGAAGCAAAGAGTTCAATCATACATAAGATGTCATAATTTCTGGCCTTGTTCTGTTTCTTTCTGTCCCCTTTTATTATCTTCCATTTATTGGATAGAGTGTTACCATTATAAAGTGCAGTATGTGCGTGAGGTGTAAGAACCATGTAAGAACCACGTAAGAACGGCGGTAGTGGGGAAACTGCTAGAATCAGTTATTAAAGATGGGATAGCAGCACATTTGGAAAGTGGTGAAATCATTGGACAAAGTCAGCATGGATTTATGAAAGGTAAATCATGTCTGACGAATCTTATAGAATTTTTCGAGGATGTAACTAGTAGAGTGGATAAGGGAGAACCAGTGGATGTGTTATATCTGGACTTTCAGAAGGCATTCGACAAGGTCCCACATAAGAGATTAGTATACAAACTTAAAGCACATGGTATTGGGGGTTCAGTATTGATGTGGATAGAGAACTGGCTGGCAGACAGGAAGCAAATAGTAGGAGTGAGCGGGTCCTTTTCACAATGACAGGCAGTGACTAGTGGGGTACCGCAAGGCTCAGTACTGGGACCCCAGCTATTTACGATATATATTAATGATTTGGACGAGGGAATTGGATAGGCTGGGTGAGTGGGCAAATGCATGGCAGATGCAGTATAATGTGGATAAATGTGAGGTTATCCACTTTGGTGGCAAAAACAGGAAAGTAGATTATTATCTGAATGGTGGCCGATTAGGAAAGGGGGAGATGCAACGAGACCTGGGTGTCATAGTACACCAGTCATTAAAAGTAGGCATGCAGGTGCAGCAGGCAGTGAAGAAGGCGAATGGTATGTTAGCATTCATAGCAAAAGGATTTGAGTATAGGAGCAGGGACGTTCTACTGCAGTTGTACAGGGTCTTGGTGAGACCACACCTGGAGTATTGCATACAGTTTTGGTCTCCTAATCTGAGGAAAGACATTCTTGCCATAGAGGGAGTACAGAGAAGGTTCACCAGACTGATTCCTGGGCTGTCAGGACATTTATATGAAGAAAGACTGGATAGACTTGGTTTATACCCGCTAGAATTTAGAAGATTGAGGGGGGATCTTATAGAAACTTACAAAATTCTTAAGGGGTTGGACAGGCTAGATGCAGGAAGATTGTTCCCGATGTTGGGGAAGTCCAGAACAAGGGGTCATAGTTTAAGAATAAAGGGGAAATCTTTTAGGACCGAGATGAGGAAAACTTTTTTCACACAGAGAGTGGTGAATCTCTGGAATTCTCTGCCGCAGAAGGTAGTTAAGGACAGTTCATTGGCTATATTTAAGAGGGACTTAGATGTGGTCCTTGTGGCTAAAGGGATCAGGGGGTATGGAGAGAAGGCAGGAACAGGATACTGAGTTGGATGATCAGCCATGATCATATTAAATGGCGGTGCAGGCTCGAAGGGCCGAATGGCCTACTCCTGCACCTATTTACTATGTTTCTATGTTTCTATAACACAAGATTTCAGCACATATTACAGGCAGACCTGCTTAGACTAACATTAGCATAATTAAAACATTAATGACACCAATCTCATCCAGAACCTTGCCATGGGTTTTAAATTGGATCCCAGCAGTTTCTTCCAGGTGAGATAGAGGTTCATGTGCACCTCCTCTAACCTCATCTATTGCATTTGGTATTCCCAATGTGTTCTCCTGTACATTGGCAACAACTAATGTAGACTTACCAACCATTTTGACGGTCGCTTGCTCTCGGTCTTACTGGATCTATAACTTGATGACCATTTTACCTCCTCTTCCCATTCCTGTACTGACCTTTCTGTCCTGGGCCTTTTCCATTGTCAGAGTGATGCCACACATAAACTGGAAGAACAAAGTCTCATATTCCGCTTGGGTAGTTTACAATCCAATGGTGTGAACAATTTTCCAGAATTGCTACTTGAAACACAGAGATACTCCAGCACTTATATTTATCCTTAACAACAGACGTTGAATGAAATGCAAGTGAAGCTATGCATGGAGCTTACCCACTTGCCTCATCAGTAAGGAATTTCTGATATACATAATGTTTAGTTTAGTTTAGCTTAGAAATACAGCATGGGAACAGGCTCTTTGGCCCACCTAGCCCGCACATTAACATTTTCCGACACACACTAGGGACTAGTTATGCTTATACCAAGCCAATTAACCTACAAACCTGTACATAGAAACGTAGAAACATAGGTGTGGGAAAAGGCCATTCGGCCCTTTGAGCCTGCACCTTCATTCAATATGATCATGGCTGATCATCCTAAATCAGTACCCTGTTTTTGCTTTCGGTGTTGCCTTTTGGTTGTGAGAAGCTGGTTACCAAAGGGGTTGCTCCTTGCCTCTGGCTGAATTTTCCACCCACCATCCTCATATTTGGGCAAGGTAGGGCCGAGGATACCCTGGTTGGGTTGCTCCTAGGCCTGGCCAAGCTGGCCATCCGCGAGTCACGGCGCCAGGCGGAAGAAGCCTCTGCCCGAGCCGGCTACCTCCCCCCTTTCCGGGGTTCCGTCCGGGTTGTTTTGGATAGATACTATGCACTGTCCACGGGCTCCAAGGATATCCGGAACCATTGGGCACTGCGTGGGGTGGAGGATATTCTCAATAAGGATGGGGAAATAGTTATATAATATTTAAGAATACATGTTTATTTTGTATTATGGTGGTGGGTTTGTTTGTATTTTTGTGTGTAGTTTTTGTAAATAGTTAAATAAAATTATTTTTTTGTTTAAAAAAAGAGAGTGAGGTGGACTGTCGAGAGTGAGGTGGACTGTCGAGAGTGAGGTGGATCATTGAGTGTGAGGTGGACCGTCGGAAGGCTCCTCCTCCACACCCTACACTTCCTCACCCTGTCCACCATCCGGACACAAAGTGGCGGTCAGTGTTGTCTTTTGGTCACGAGATGGCCCCCTAGTGGATTTAAAAGGAACCTGAGAGGTGCCACTTTCACACAGAGGGTGATGGGTGAATGGAACGATCTGCCAAAGGGAATATTTGAGGCAGGTACTTTAACATTTAAACACCATTTTGACAAGTACATGGAGAGGAAAGGTTTAGAAGGATATTGAGCAAATGCAGGCAGGTGTGAATGGTGTAGATAGGGCACCATGGTCAACATGGGGAAATTGGGCTAATGGACCAGAGGGCCTGTTTCTATGCTGTATGACTATGACTAAAACAAGGAGAGTCTAGATGGTGTAGAATCATGATCATGGAGCCATACAGCATGAAAACATGCCCCGGGGCCTTATCCATGCCAACTAAGTTAAAAATTTGCAGTAGTCCCATTTGCCTGAATTTGGACCACTTTCCTCTAAATTCTTACTATCCATATGTTTGCTCAAATTTTGAAATTTTAATAATTTCAAGAAACGTGCATATGATTGAGAAAATGCAAATTTGCTGCCCCAGTAGTAGTCAATTTTAGTTATAAGATGAAGGCTGAATGCTGCCATCCAGTTGAAGATAATGCCATAGCAATGCTGCGTTCAACCAGTCTAGCAGTTAGCTCTCTTATTCAATGTCTTTGAATGTTTCTCACCATCTTTAAGCAAATGTGAGTATCTGCACATAAGGATCATATGACAGAGTGGAAATGGACCAAGAAGCAAGAGGCAACACCAAAAGTCAAAAGAATTGCTGTTGAATTGAGTGATACTTGTACATTCTGAAGCCATTGATCCTGCCCTGTGTTACATTCTACCATAGTATGCACAGTAGGACTTAGAATTGCCATGTATGGGAAGGGAATGCACTAATTGTAAAGGCAGAAGTGGATACTGAAAGCAGAATTGGAAGCTAAATGAAGCAGTATGATTTCTTAGAAATGTACAAGCTGGTTTTTGAGTTGGTTGAAGTCCGAGGTAGTGTGAAAAGGCCAGGAGTGAACTTAGGAAAGATTGTTGGTACAGGCGAACAGAAGTACTCAACTGAAGTGATTCCAAATTTCCCTCCGCCAAAGAGCTCCCATTCCTGGCAGAACATAGGGACCTTTCCCTTCTATGGCCTACTCTGCACCCTTTTGTTCTTCATGGTCCTCTACTTCAACTTTCCTTCTCATGTACACATACTTTGGAATGTATTCTGAGCATCACGCCCAAGTTGCCAGAGGAAGTGTGTGCCAAAAGCTCTGGCCAGAACATCTCTCCCATTTCCAATGAACGAAGTACAAATGTTGAGTTCATCGTATTTAGACATTGACAGAGAATTCCCATCAATAGCAAGGTAACTAGCTGAGGATAGTAGTGGTGTCCAATAATATGCAGCATGAGATTTTTGACCTACGAGAGGATGAATGTAAAGAGCATATAGATACTAAGGAAGATAAAGATAAATAATGTAGGGAATGCACCTCCAAAATCTCCACACTGTTGCAAACTTCTGGGTACATGCAAGTAAATTATGGCAAACTCTATATGGTCAGAGAGCCATCATAATGTATCTAGATAATGTGGTCTTAATATTGAAATGATTGTCCCAGTTAAACTGCTGGTCAATGGCCATGTCAAAATGATAACGGTAGATGGGTAGACAAAAATGCTGGAGAAACTCAGTGGGTGAGGCAGCATCTATGGAGCGAAGGAATAGGCGACGTTTCGGCTCAAGACCCTTCCTCAGACTGATGTGGGGGGGGGGGGGGAGAAAGGAAGAGGTGGAGACAGTCTAAACTGTCATCGGAGAGAGGAGGAGAACTTATTCAAAGCAGACATACCTTGTGGAGATTTTGCAGTGGAGTAGACAAAATGTTTAAGAAAGAACTGCAGATGCTGGAAAAATCGAAGGTAGATGGGTGATACACAATGACACAAGTGCCATTGAATGAGAGGAGAATAACTGTATTTTAGCTGCAGGATGGATGCATCTGAAGAAGGGTCCCATCCCAAAATGTCACCTATCCATGACCTCCAGAGATGCTGCCTGACCTACTGAATTATTCCAGCACTTTGTGTTCGACTAAATATTCCTGCATCTGCAATGTCTTGCATCTACGTAGTTGCATTTTTCTGCAGTTAAAATGATAATTACCAGAAAACTATGCAACTGCCACTTATCAGCCCAAGGCCTGGCCTTTTTTTAAAATAAATTAGATGATTTCACTCATTATGAGAAGAGCTTTGTAAATGAAAGGACAAATACAACACTGTGTTTTTGTGCACTCCTTCATTTCTCTGTACAATAACCCTATGGTCCAATTAAGTCTCATTAGGTCAGACAATTACTGTGAGGAGGAGAATACTAAAGGGGCAGTTGTAATCTTAGATAGTAATGGAAGCTGGTAATTTTCAATCAGCTGCAAGGTATATAAATCTCCCCAAGTTATTGCCATGTCTTCAAGAGGGATTAAAATAAATGGGGAAGATGTAAAATATATGGCAAATTTTATTAGCTTAGTTTATTGTCAGGTGTACTGAGGTAACGCATGATTACAATCCAGCCATCCATGCTGCACAGATACATGGTAAAGGGAATAACATGAATAACATTTAGTGGAAGATAAAGGCCAGTAAAGTCCAATCGAAGATAGTCTGAGGATCTCCAACGAGGTAGATAGTAGCTCAGGACTGCTCTCTAATTGTTAGTAGGATGATTCTGTTGCTTGATAACAGCTGGGAAGAAACTGTCCCTGAATTTGGAGGTGTGCGTTTTCACACTTCTATATCTTTTGCCTGATGGGAGAGGGGAGAAGAGGGAATGGCTGCAGTGAGACTATTCCTTGATTATCCTGGAGGCTTTGCCGAGGCAGGGTGATGTGTAAATGGAGTAAATGGAAAAGAGGTTGGTTTGTGTGATGTTCTGGGCTGTGTCCACATTTTGCTGCAATTTATTGCGGTCTTGGATGGAGCTGCTCCCAAACCATGTCATGCTGCATCCTGATAAAATGCCTTTCACGGCACATCTGTAGAAGTTAGTAAGAGTTGTTGAGGACATGCCGAACTTCCTAAGCCTTCGAAGGAAGTAGAGGTGTTGGTGTGTGTTCTTGCCGCTTGGTTCAATATGGGGGGTCCAGGACAAGTTGCTGATGATATTTTCTCCTCGGAATTTGAAGCTTTCAACGATCTCTACTTCGACACCATAATTGCAAACTGGGTATATAATAATAATAATAATAATAACTTTATTTATAAAGCACTTTTAGGCAACATCAGTTACCACAAAGTGCTGTACATTGGAAATCAACAAAAAGTTATCACAAACTACTAAAACCATTAAGACGACAGGACTATAAAAACAGTAAAAAATTAAAAGACATTAAAAGCACTAAAACAGGAACAATGTCTCAGCCAGTGTCGAAAGCCAGTGAATAAAAGTGCGTTTTTAGGGAGGATTTAAAGATGGACAGTGAAGGGGCCTGTCTGATCTGCAGCGGCAAGGTGTTCCAGAGTGCCGGTGCAGCAACAGAAAAGGCTCTATCCCCTCTGAGCTTCCGCTTAGACCTTGGTACCTCAAGGAGCAGCTGATCTGCTGACCTGAGGCACCGGGTAGGAGCATATAGGTGGAGCAGCTCAGAGAGGTAAGGCGGGGCGAGGCCATTCAAAGATTTAAAAACAAATAAAAGAATTTTAAAATGAACTCGAAAGTGCACTGGAAGCCAGTGAAGGGAGGCCAAAATTGGCGTAATGTGCTCCCTCTTTCGAGTTCCGGTTAAAAGGCGAGCGGCAGCATTTTGGACCAACTGGAGACGAGCCAACGAAGCTCGCGAGACTCCAGTGTAGAGCGCATTACAGTAATCCAGCCGAGATGAAATAAAGGCGTGAATTACTGTTTCAAAATGCTGCCGCTCGAGAATAGGCTTCACCTTTGCCAGCTTCCTTAGGTGAAAGAAGCTGGACTTAACCACTGCGCCTATTTGTTTATCTAATTTAAAATCACTGTCCATCATAAAACCCAGGTTTAAAACTGTTGGCTTTACGAACACTGCAAGTGGACCCAAGTCAACAGAGGGAGGTTCACGGCAGCCATTAGGGCCGAACAAAATCACTTCTGTCTTTTTTTCGTTAAGTCCCAGAAAGTTTAAGGCCATCCAGGACTTAATGTCCTCAAGACAAGACAGAAGTGATTTTAGGGAATAATTATCTTCTTTCCTGAGTGGCATGTACAACTGGCTATCATCCGCGTAAAAGTGAAAGGAGATGCCATGCCTTCTTAAAATTGAGCCCAGTGGAAGTAGATAAAGGGAGAAAAGCAGGGGGCCTAAAATTGAGCCCTGTGGAACCCCATATGCCAAGGGAGCAGAGGAGGATTCAAGGCCACCAAGGCTTACACGCATGGTTCTATCTGCCAGATAGGACCTGAACCATCCCAGGGCACTGCCACAGATGCCCACTTGTTGCTGTAATCGGGAAATTAATATTCCATGGTCCACAGTGTCGAAGGCGGCAGATAGGTCCAGCAAGACAAGAACCACATAATTACCGGAGTCGTTTGCCAGGAGGATGTCATTAGAGACCCTTAGCAAAGCCGACTCTGTATCGCTTCGTTTTCTGAAGTCGATCACTATCTCCTTTGTCTTGCTGACATTGGGAGAAAGGTTGTTGTTGTCTCAACACCAGGACATGAGGTTCTCAATCTTCTTCCTGTCTTAAGTCTTAATACATTTGATATCTGGCCCACAATGGTGGTCTTGTCAGTGAATTTGTAAATTGAATTGGATTTGTGCTTGACTGCACAATCGTGGGTGAACAAGGATTAAAGAAAGGGGTTGAGAACGCATCCTTGCGGTGCACCAGTGTTGAGGAAATATAAAATAAGGATATATTAATAATTTTATATGATCACTTAAAACCAGCATTTTTCTCAGTGTTTATTGAATACATTTGTAATTGAATGGATTGATCTGTGCTTGCTTATTGTCCTATTTTCCTTTACACTGCCGATGCAATCAAATAGACACAGAAAGATTTACCCATTATTAACGACCTACTAGTGAACAGTAACTTTACTGCTGTGGCACGGTTCAAGCAGATGATCACTGGATCGTGACTATTTATATCCTCCAAACTCACGACATAAGTTTTAGTTAATATAAAGTTTCACCACAAAGCATGCCAAACATTCATTGAATATTTGAACTGGTTACTGAAATAGTTTTCCAAATTCTCAACCATGAACAAAGTATAAAATTGTCATCACAATCCATTCTGTTCAGACTTCAGATTTTTAACTTATTTGATTAAATAATTTGTAAAATTCAAATGATTTCAAAAGGGCAGACTACTTTGGCATTAATCCTAAACCCAGTTGACCATCACCATTACAATACTTTTAGATTGGAAGATTTGGTCAATTCTTAACCATGCCACCAGATGGAGCAGTTTACCATAACTCGTTCCAATCCACCAACCCCTTCCAATGCAGTCAATGTCCTGGATAAATGGCAGCACCTTCAACACAATGAAACATTTCCTCACATAACTGCCAGCAAATTTGGGATTTTTTTGCATCTTTGTAAGAACACTAAAGGCTCAGATTTTCCCACATTTAACAACTGCATTAGTGGGGTGTTATTCTGCTGAAATTCCCCACTTCACATGGGGGAAGGCCCTGGGTCAGTTTACATCTACCACAAGGAGTTCTGTTACATTGATCTTAATGGAGCACACTGGCAAAGGATGAAGATCACATTTTTAGGGTTTCTACTTAATTGTGTTTATTTAAATATGTTATTATTGTTCTTTCTTTTTAACATTTTTCATCGCTCTTTTTTAAAATTATTTATTCTTTTTAAGGAGTTTTGATCTGCTTTTGAATGTCCAAAATGTTCCACATTGGCCGAACACCCACACTGTATGGTATTTTTGACAACCTAATGAGTTTCAGATTAACCAAAAAAGCCAGATTCATAACTTGTCCTTTATGCAGGTATAATGTCAACCATTAAAGCAGGGGTTCCCAAACATTTTGGCCCCGTCCACCTCTGGCAACTTTAATAGCACATAACAATGTTATTTCAGTTATTTATGAACAACTAATGATGAACAGATACCTGTATACCAGAACCAAACACAGTCAGTCAATGAGAATAAATATGTACAAATACAGAATCAACAAATGTACCCCCTGGGTAGGTGAGATTTACCTCCTGGTGGTAAATTTACTGGGATCCTTCTATTAAAGTGTTTTGCAAAACACAAAATGCTGGAGTAACTCATTTGCGTTTCTATAGGGTGGTGAATCTGTGGAATTCTTTGCCACAGAAGGCTGTGGAGGCAGTCAGTGGATATATTTTAGGCAGAGATAGATAGATTCTTGATTAGTACGGGTGTCAGAGGTTATGGGGAGAAGGCAGGAGAATAGGGTTAGGAGGGAGAGATAGATCAGCTATGGCGGAGTAGACTTGATGGGCCAAATGGCCTAATTCTACCCCCATCACATGATCTTATGATCTAACTCAGCAGGTCGGGCAGCATTTGTGAATGGATTGGATAGATGGCATTTCGGGTCAGGATCTTTCTTCAGACTGAGATGAAAAGGAGACACGATGTCAGATAAGGAGAGAAGAGGTGTGAAATGTAAAGCCAGAGGGAGGGATATAGGTGGAATGGGACAGCAGGGGGAAAAAGCGGCAGGATAGTGGGAGAAATGGTGGGGGAGATATTACTCACAATTGGAGAATTTAATGTTCATACCTTTGGGTTCCATCTCTAAAATTGTTCTTAGATTTTGCCTTCTAAAGGCCTTTGATCCTCTTTGTCTGGCAAATGAACGAATGTGCCTGAGCACAATAGAGGAAACCTACTCAATCTTTCATTTATTTTCTTTCTTTCGGTATGTTTTTTTCTTATTTCCATTTGCAGCTAATTTTCTGCAATTTGAAAACCGCACTATAACCAGCATAGAAACATAGTAGCATAGAAAATAGGTTCAGGAGTAGGCCATTCGGCCCTTCGAGCCAGCACCGCCATTCATTGTGATCATGGCTGATCGTCCCCTATCAATAACCCGTGCCTGCCTTCTCGCCATATCCCTTGATTCCACTAGCCCCTAGAGCTCTATCTAACACTCTCTTAAATCCATCCAGTGACTTGGCCTCCACTGCCCTCTGTGGCAGGGAATTCCATAAATTCACAACTCTCTGGGTGAAAGAGTTTTTTCTCACCTCAGTCTTAAATGACCTCCCCTTTATTCTAAGACTGTGGCCCCTGGTTCTGGACTCGCCCAACATTGGGAACATTTTATCTGCATCTAGCTTGTCCAGTCCTTTTATAATTGTATATGTTTCTATAAGATCTCCCATCATCCTTCTGAACTCCAGTGAATACAAGCCTAGTCTTTTCAATCTTTCCTCATATGACAATCCCGCCATCCCAGGGATCAATCTCGTGAACCTACGCTGCACTGCTTCAATCACAAGGATGTCCTTCCTCAAATTAGGAGGCCAAAACTGTACACAATACACCAGATGTGGTCTCCACAGAGCCCTATACAACTGCAGAAGAACCTCTTTACTCCTATACTGAAAACCTCTTGTTATGAAGGCCAACATTCCATTAGCTTTCTTCACTGCCTGCTGTTCCTGTAAGCCAACTTTCAGTGACCAAGGTGTACAAGGATGCCCAGGTCTCGCTGCACCTCCCCCTTACCTAACCTAACCCCATTGAGATAATAATCTGCCCCCTTGTTTTTGCCGCCAAAGTGGATATCCTCACGTTTATCTATCTTAAACTGCTACTGCCATGCATCTGCCCACTCACTCAACCTTTCCAGGTCACCCTGCAACCTCTTAACATCCTCTTCACAGCTCACACTGCCACCCAGCTTTATGTCATCCGCAAACTTGCTAGTGTTGCTCCTAATTCCCTCTTCCAAATCATTAATATATTTGGTAAACAGTTGCGGCCCCAACACCGAGCCTTGCGGCACTCCACTCGCCACTGCCTGCCATTCTGCAAAGGACCCTTTCACTCGTACTCTTTGCTTCCGGTCTGTCAACCAATTTTCTATCCATATCAGCACCCTACCCCCAATACCATGTGCTCTAATTTTAGTCACCAGTCTCCCGTGCGGGACCTTATCAAAAGCAGCGATGAAAAGGTAATTAGAGATGCCGTTCAACACATTAGAACTGTGAATGTGAACCTAATGTTGACTTGTGGTGTGCGGAGAGAAGGGAGGTTTATATCGCATTCGCAAGTTAACTTTGCTATCCTGGGGCATTTTAATGCAGCATCACATTAATATTTCCTGTTTGGTTTTCATCATATGGAATCCTCCATGAATATTTCTCCTCTGTTTACACCATAAAGAAATAGATTATGACAAGAGAAGGAATGGTATTTGTGCTGTCTTGAGGATAATCCAAGGGAGTGTTGGAAGTCTCAAAACATATCATATCTCTAAGGCCTGATATGAGGACATTGTGGAAAACTAAAGAAGAAATTGCAGAAGCTACAGTTGAGACACCAGTCTGAAGAAAGATCACCACCCGAAACGTCACCTATTCCTTCTCTCCAAAGATGCTGCCTGTCCCGCTGAGTTACTCCATTTTTTTGTTTCTATCCTCATTTTAAATCAGCATCTGCAGTTCCTTCTTACACATATAGACATTATCGTCAGCCACGGACAAGATGCCTGAAGACTGGTGGGTGGCTGGTGTTGTGCCTCTATTTGAAGAAAAATCTGGGAACTATAGACCGGTAAGCTTAACATCTGTGGTAGAAAAGTTACTGGAGAGGATTCTTAAGGATAAGAAATATGTGAATTTGGCACCACCAGGATTTGATTAGCAATAGGCAGCATGGTTTGTGCCGGAGAGGTTGTGTCTCACAAATTTGATTGTTTTTTGAAAAAGTAACCAACAAGGTTGACAAGGGCAGGGTCATTGTCTACATGGACTTCAGCAATGCCTTTGATCAGGTCGGCTTGTCTGGATGTTAAAGTGAAGTTCATGAACATCAACGTATTTATAAAGCATGGGTCATTTTCTTCAAGCACTCCACAGAGTCCTTTTTATATTAGCAAGTTACATTAAGGTAGATTGGGGGCAAAGCTATTTAAAGAAGAAAAATAATTGGAAAGATTCAGAGAGTAACTTCATATGCATTATTTCTGGCTGTTGAAGGTATGGTCATGGGTGGTGACGTCTCAAGAATGAATTGTGGTGTAGATAAGAGAAGGGGTTATGAATTTCAGATAGTTTGAGATACTTGAATGGTAAGAAGGCTGTCACTGCATCAAGCCTTCACTGCAACTGGGCCTAATTTTGGGGTTGAAATGATCATTGTGGTGAACATTTCTGGAGAGAGTTATCATGACCATTCTAATTTTCCTTGCACTGATATGACTGCGGCATCTCAATGGAGGGTGAGGAGGCAAACAACAGGTGGCATGGGGTGAGGGATATGTGTGAGTCAGCAGAAGCTGTAACATTAATGTGAGGGTACAAGGAGCAGAACTCTTGGTCAGTTGCAAGCTCCTGAGGCGTAAGGTGTTATGTACCCAATTGAGTGCATTGCTCAATTCAGGTAGGTGCTTGAGCTCCTGCTGTGGCCCCAACAGATGTATGAATTGACCAGGGGCTGTTACTTTGCTACTTTTGTCAGTATTGCAACTGTTCAATGCACAAAACAGGTGGTGAATGTAGTTTCCAATAATTCACCTGTTTTTACTGC
Organism: Leucoraja erinaceus; assembly: GCF_028641065.1. NCBI lineage: Eukaryota > Metazoa > Chordata > Chondrichthyes > Rajiformes > Rajidae > Leucoraja > Leucoraja erinaceus. The sequence goes on along the minus strand of NC_073380.1, from coordinate 66,633,770 downwards.
CTTATTCCCTTTAACATTCAGTCTGAAGAAGGGTCCCAATTTGAACCATTGCCTATCCACCAGAGATCCTGCTTGATTTGCTGTTTCCCCAGCACGTGTGCTTTTTTCCCTTTAACTTCTCATACCTTTTCTCCACCATAACCCTTTGTGTCCCTTCACAATAGCTGAATATGGGTTTGATGCCGCTTGAAGAAAAACAAGGGAGCATCTGATGTCTGTGGCAGGAGAATAGGGTTGAGAGGGAAAGATAGATACACCATGATTAAATGACGGAGTAGACTTGACGGGCAGAATGGCCTACTTCTATGACTTATGAACTCATGGACGTCACACCTCAGAAGTTGAAAGCTCACTACACTCATAATTTTTTTGTTTAGTTAAGAAATACAGCTCGAAAACAGGCCCTTCAGCCCACCATGTCCGTGCCGACCAGCGATCCCCGCATATTAACACTATCTTACACACACTAGGGACAATATTTACCAAGCTAATTAACTTGCAAACCTGTACGTCTTTGGAGTGTGGGAGGAAGCCGATGATCTCGGAGAAAACCTACGTGGTCACGAGGAGAACGTACAAACTCCGTACAGACAGCACCCGTCGGGATCGAACCTAGGTCTCCAGTGCTGCAAGCGCTGTGAGGCAGTAACTCTACCACTGCGCCACCATGCTGCCCTTGCTATATTGCCATTCCCATTTCCTGCTGATGTTTCAAGGGCTCAAGCTGAACACAACTCATTGCTTGAACAATATTAACCAGATCTGATAAAGTCATTTTCAGTACTTTTCTCCCTGTTGGTTTATTGATCAAAATAATAAATTTCTCAGGAAATGAAATGTGACTTCACTGAGGCCACAGCTCAAAATGACCAACCTGCTTGGATCCAGGAGAAACAAACCCAAGTTCTGAATCTAATGATTTTTAAGTAAAATGTATTACCTTTTGAATTTGTCCATATCAGTTAAGATAAACAGCTCAATCTCAATGATTTTGTGCCAAGTCTTTAAGCAATTCTGACACAAACTGCAAACCTGCATAAACTCACTTCTGTTTATTTTTCTAGGTATACTGAAGTATAAAATGATCTCCAGGCCATATAACTTACATTTTGCTGAGTTTATCTTTCCATTAACACAATATGGAATTAATCGGAAAACATATTATGACCTTGAGAATTAGTAAAACATTGGCTTTGGCATCAAGTCATTCTGAATTTACCTTGCACTCCAAAGAAAGGGCTCCTTTTGTTGATCACTCTAAACTGCAGAGACACGGAGTGCCTGATTTAACTGTTTGCAAAGATCTGGTTGAGTAAATGCCAGGACCAGTGGGAGAAGAGGCTTTCAGCTTCCAGCCATTAAAAACAACCAGCTTAAAGAGTCAATATCCCCCACAGCACATTGATTTTATTGAATTACTATCAAAGCACATTGGCACAACTTCTTTTCAGTTCACATGTTCTGACCTAGAAGGCTGCAGTTCCCTGCAGATAATTAAGGGGAAAAAAATGTTTTTCATTAAGTTGTTACTCAATGAAATTTTCCATGAACAGTCGACTGAGCTGCTCTTGTCACCTCCCCAAGTAGTAAAATCACACAGGTTCTTGACGGCTGCTGAAACCAAAATGTGAACAGATGATCATTGTTGATCTGCGAGGACTATGCACAATGCACAATGGAATGGCTTTGTGAGTTGTTTGTGCACTGAACGTTAACAAAATCGCCTGAAGTCAGAGGCACCCTAGAACAAGCACTCAGCCTTGATAATCACTACTTTCTTTCATGATCAGCTGGGTGCTTTTACAAACAAAATCCATCACTTTGTTTGCAGTTCAGAAAACCACACAGGGAGAGTTTTTTTTAGTTTTGGTACGATATTTAAAAATGGCCAATATCAGGTTCCCCACCCACTGTGGACCCAATGTTCATTTCCACACAGATATGTAAGGAGAAATTGATACCACGTTATCTCGTTATGGTCATATCTACCTCTGCTTAAAATAGAGTCAAAGTTCTTCACATTACCGAAGGCCTCGATGCCTGTAGGATCGTCCCCCACTGAAGAAGCCCGCAAACGTCGCCTGTCCACTCCCTCCACGGATGCCGTAGAAAGGAACTACACATGCTGGTTTACACCGACGATAGACACAAAGTGCTGGAGTATCTCAGGGGGTCAGAGAGCATCTCTAGAGAAAAAGGATGGGTGATGTTTTGAGTTCGGGACCCGAAGCCTGCAGTCAGAGTCTGAAGAAGGGTCTTGACCCGAAACGTCACCCTTCTTTTTCTCCAGTGATGCTGCCTGACCTGCTGAGCTACTCCAGCACTTTGTGTCTACGCTCCACAGATGCTACCTGACCTGCAGAGTTCCTCCAGCACTTTGTTTTTCAAGATTTCAGCATCTGCAGTTCCTTGTATCTCCAAAATCCAGAGTTATTAGGAAAAAACAAGTGTTTCTTACACATAGCTTCAAATCCTATTCACCCATGACATATCCAAAAGTAATACAAAAGTATTGTTGTGTAGCAGACCATCAAGGATTACATCAATTTCAGGCTGATTAATATATGTGAGAAGAAAACTAACCTTAAGAGACAGCTATTCCTTTAGACTCCATGATATCAGCCTGGCTGATCAAATCACTGGAGTACCACAGAACTGCCTGTTTCATGTATACATCACTGAACCTACTGCATTTGTCTGCCTTGATTCTGAATTTGCAACTTTTAATCCCACTCAATCCCCACATTAATTCCCCCGTCTCCTCTCTCTGTTACCATGATGGTTGCAATCAAAAAAAGGTTAGTTGAAAACAAAATAATGGTGTATTTTCATTTAACTTTTTCACATGAATTCGGTGAGAGAGAATTTTATTCAGTATCGTCCTGAGGAGATCCTGCAGCAATATCCTGGGGCTGACGTGATTAACCTCCAGCACTCCCAATAATCTTCCTTTGCGCGAGATGCGATTTCTGTCATTGGAAGGTTTTGCTCCTGATGCCCACTAATTTCAGTTTTAGCTGGGCCCATGAGGACAGGCTCAGTCACGCACATTCACTCATACCTCACGACTGAAACGCAGCCCATCGGTCTGCTTTTGGACCAAGATTGCAATGGCATCTGAAGGTTTGGGTAAATCCTAAACTAAGCAGCAGCTAGGAGAGCAAGGGTGAGTAACTGCCACATAATTACACAGTCAATGGCCTATACGATCACTTTGATCTTAAGAAGAGTTTCCTGCTTAGTGATGATTGGAATTGTCCTGCTTTTTGTGAATGGGATATGGAAGGACAATAATAGTAAGATTAAACGAGAACTTACCAGTTTGAAGTTTGATCTGTATTTTATGAGGAGTTACGATGAGGGATTACGTGAAGAAGACCGCCCCAGCACGCATTGCGGCATACTTCAAAGCAGTGGTGTGGAATCACAGATAGACACAAGATTTGAAGTAACATAGTAAAGAATACAGAGACATCAATTATCAGTTTGATCCATGTAATGAGGGTGGGAGTGGAGGGCACGTAATCCCTCATCGTAACTCCTCATAAAATACAGATCAAACTTCAAACTGGTAAGTTCTCGTTTAATCTTACTATTTTACTTCGGAGTCACGTGAGTGACTACGTGAAGATTTCAAAGCTTCTGTGATTTCAAACCGTGTAACAGCTTTATATCACTCGCTGCCGAAGCCTTTGAGGGAGGAAGCGTGTTATCATAATGAACCAATGAATCTGTTTATAGAAAAACAATGGTATTTTTACAATAACACTGAAGAAATTTAAATGCTCCCCTTGGCTAATTTAAAATATTTGCAGATCGGATTCTTCCCTGCAAATAAAACAGGTTTTGTCAACAGTTAATAATAAATTATTTCTCTGAACGTTTACCCCCACCATTCTGCTGTAGTCAGGATGTGGTTTACAGGCACGTCCATTCTTTTGCCGTTGACGTGGAAGCTTGTCCTGGAATGAAAACTTTGTACATGTTAGTTTTATCCCAGGAGCTTTAATACCTGCTTGAGCCATCTCAAAAAAGGCTTGTTACCCGACCACAAGGTTTTTTGTGACCAACCCACAAGGCTTTTCATCTCCCTCGAATAATTAGGTTGTGTCTATGTAAGGTAATAGGGTCATGGCACATTACCGTGTTTCTTGGCGGGTAAGTCCGGGTTTTATGACTGGATAAGGTGTTCCTGGTTTGGTTTGACTATTCCCTGGACAATGATAGAGATCTGGTCTGAAGCTATGAGCATGGTGTCCAGTAGTAAATAGGAGTAGTGACTGGACCCTCTGTGCTGCTCCGTGTGCCTTCAACAATGTGTTTAGTGCATAGAAGGTTCAGGTTTAGGGCTCTGGCTGGTGGGTATCCCCTGAAGTATGGGTAACCACTGTGACATCCCATATATGGGTGTACCTGGTCTAGGGGTTTAGAGTTTTAATACCCTTCAAATTTACCACCAGCCAGTGACCCCATGGCCTGTTGTCCTGTAGCTGTTTTGAAACAACAGGCAGGGCAATTCTAGCTGTGTTGATGGTATTGTAGCCAAATCCTTCATCGTGATGAAGGTTCTCCAGGAATTCCAGTTCGTAGTAACTGTATCGGATGAGTAGGTTCTCCCTGTATCCTTGCAGTACTTCTCTTGATGCTGTAGAAGTGTTGTAGTCCAGTGGATGTTCAAAAGGATGCTGACATGGTGTCGATTGTTCAGTATAACAATCCCAGTCCCAGAGGCTTGCGCAGAATCTGCAGCTCAGGAGCTTATTTTTTCCCATGGCACAGTTGACTTGTGCCCGGCTCCGATTGTTAATAATTCTGGGTACTGGGAAATACCATCCAAGTTTCAACAACCATGTCATGGCGTAAAGTGAAACAATGGCTGCGTAAGTCCGTCAGGTACTATCAAATACCTGAAGCAGAATCCTTTTGGACTGTGCGTTGTTCTCGATTGGTGAGGCAGAAGGGAAGAATACATAGAATTAATTTCACCAATGCAGCGTGAACGCATTTGTCTATCAATATTATAAATACATTCTTGAATGACAACATGACCTATAGGTCAGAAAAGTTAATATATATAGCTGACGAGGTTTCTGCTGGAACTATCTGTCCCAGAGAAATTTTTATGAGGATTCCACTGCCTCAGGGTCTGGTTTCCCCCGCGACATACATAGGACATCCCCGAACACCTGGTGATATAGCGTTGATGCAAATAATCGATATCAGATTCACATTCCATTTTAATTGTCATTGTCAGTGTGCACTACAGAGACAATGAAATGCATTAATATCTGTTGCATCATATAGCTTGATAGTTTTGTTAAAACTTTATATGAAAACATCTAATTGATGTTGTCCTTAATATTATGTGACCTGGTGTCTGTCACTGTATTTTGTTTACCGGGCAGGTAAGTTGTTGATAGTCAAATACATCTATGGATATACCATTGCCAAATTGTTTTGACCAACTTGTCATATGATACCAACTTTATGCTGCCATATGGTTAATATAGGCCACCTCCATAGTGTAGTCTATTTATACCCATACATGCAAGTGCTTTAAAACTCATAAAATTCACCCGAACATTTTTTAGATAATTAATGCCCAGTATAAGTGGTAACCCCACCACTGTCTTTCTGATATTACTTCAGTGGGTAACTTCATGAGATGCTCAATGACAACCTATATGTTGTTTTTGATACTAACATCTGAATCATGTAGACAGAAATGGTACCATTTTTTCCCAATTACTCTGTTATTTGTCGAGTAGTTGGTAGTTTGACCATTAATTTGTTGCTTGTTTGTGCCAATTCAACTATGTTGTCTCTTGGCACATTATAGTTACGTGGACTGAATTAATATGAAAGCCAAGATAGTCCAAGAAAGCGCTCTATATGCTGGTAGGAACCAGACCCACCTACCTCCATGGTTATTGGCGGTTTTGTGTTTTCTGTTTTCTGAGTGCTTTTGTTCTGAGGTTGTGCTGGCGACGTTGGGGGGAGGTGCATTTTCCAGGGGGTCCGTGGCGGGCCCTGATCTAAAAGATCTTTGGGGATAGTGCGGCCCCAAGCGTTCACCAGTCCCATATTCTAGACATCGACTGGTGGATGCCGTCAGGTGCTGCTGCTTGGGTATCGGAAGTCGTGGTTTGCTCGTCCTGGGGCCTGCCCTCATGATGCCGAAGGTTTTTGATGCCTCTTCCATCTCCTTCAGCTTTTTGTTCAGATCTCTCCCAAATAGCAGTGAGTCTGCCTCCGCAGCTGGGGCTTTGCTCAAGCCTGCAAATTTTGAGATTGAGGGCAGGTGTTATATTTCCCTTCAGAGATTGTTTAGTTCGAATTGTGTGGTACACCTTAATACCAGCACTTTCTGGTGGTATGTGTTCATCTCGTTATCTCCACAGAACGAGCATATGTTTGAGGCTTATTCCTCTCTGGTGCTGTATATTCTTGCAGCTCCTCGGCGAGCACCTTTCTTAGTAGAGTTTTGTGCTGGCTGCCATTGTTTTGGCTCCGGCGGTGCTCCAGCCCGTGGGGTTGCTACGAAGCGGTCCACCACACCCAACAGCTGTGCCTGATCCTGCACCTCATGCATACTCCCGATTTTGTCCGCCTGCCCCATTTGCAGACCAGCCCTGCCCTGGTCACCAATGCTAGCCTCCTGCTCCAACCCATGGTATGAGGGTAGCAAAGGGCAGTGCCTGACACGACACTATGGAGGAGGTGCCTGTCCTGTCTCGCCGGGAGCGCTGCTGTTCCCGGTGGACCTTCTCCTCCAGGAGCTGCTAAGTGCAGCTCAGGCAGCTGTCTCTCTCTGCTTTGGTAGAGACATGTCCCCCTCCGATGAATCGGAGACGACCGGCCGTTTGGCTTCCTGGCCGCTTTCCCAGTCCGCCGTGCAGGCTCTGGCGAGACTGGCTTGGCTCGGTCTCAGGGATAGCGAAAAACGCTCTGCGAGCGACGCTGCCGCCGGTTGCTGCCCCGCTGGTAGAGTTGGAGCGGGGCAGTTTCTCTTTGCGAGTTTTTGCGTTGTGTTCCTGAAATCTGTAATAAAACACAACTGCAAACTCACCTTTCCTATGCCCAAGAGCCGCTCCTGTAGCTCAGGCGGCTGTCTCTCCCCCTCCTGGGTGGAGAGACGTCCCAGTCCGATGTCGGCTCCACCGCCCGGTTTTACACACATCCAGCCCGCTGCTCAGGCGCTAGCGGGCTGGCTCGGTCGCGGTGTCGGGTTTGCGGACCGCCCGCTAAGCGGTCCTACCGCCTGTTGCTGCCCAATGACGTTTCCTCCGTCGAGCGGGCAGGTGCAGCATTTTCCCCAGCCCGCTGTTGATGCTGACGGGCTTGGTGCAGTGTCGGGAGCGGGCCGCTGATTAGCGGTCCTTGTCTCTCTCTCTCTCTGCACTCGGGCTGCTGCTCACCTGCACTCGGGCTGCAGCGCACTCACGCCAGCACTGCACAGTGGGTCCCCTTACCGGCTCCGCAAAAGTCGGAAGCCTCCTCCCGCCCGCCTGCCTGCCTCACCTGGGCAGTACTCGAGGGCGAGCGAGGACTGAGGGGACCTCCAACGCAGTGCTAGCGCCGTCTTCCTGCGCTCTCTTGATGTCGCCCCTGTGGAGAGTTACCGGCACCGGCACAGCTCCCATCCATGGTCCGCCGGTGAGTGCGGTCCTGGTAGCGTCTTTCCTCCCCTCCCGTGAACGGAAAACTCCTCCCGGAGTCCAAGGGGGCCGCTTGCATGCCCTGTGGGGAACAAGCAGATGCAAAGGGGCTGTAAAAATAAAGGTAAGTACTTACCTAAACTTAGTTTTTCTCGTTTCTGCAGGAGCCCTGTCTCCCGCCTGCCGCTGTTGCCTGCTGAAACGTAATGCCGCAATGCGTGCTGGGGCGGGCTTCTTCACGTAGTCACTCACGTGACTCCGAAGTAAAATCCATTCTATCATGTATATACAAGAGCTGTAACTGTATTGAGAAAGGTTGACAAGAAACACAGCTCGTTCTGAAGCACACAATTGTAGCCATGATATTTTCTGCCTTATTTTCTTTGTTGTATCGAATGCTTTCAGGTGTTTATTGATACCAAGTGGTGTCAACTACGTTGGTTGTTGACCGGCTTCTGTGATGGTGGATCTCAGGAAAACTAAACAGAACCCCAGCGTGCAAATCATTGATGAAAAGCTGCCACTTGATAAACATTTTTAGTAATAACTTCTGCAAAATTGCTAATGATTGAGAGCAGTCTTTATGTGACTGCATTTGTCCTGATTTTTGCCAGCATATAGTCAGGCAATTTTCCATTTTGTTCACAGACTAATAAACAGCCTGTCCCACTTGGGCATCATTTGCATGTCACGCAGATGACGCGCAAAGATTTTGTACATCCCCAAATCCTGGGACGCCGCGTCACTGCATAAGTCACCACGCACCATGCACGTGTAATGCGCATTATCCACGCGTAATGTGCGTCATGCTTCGTGACGCGTAAATGATGTAGCGTAAATTATGCACAAATGATGCTCAAGTGGGACAGGCCCTTAAGTAATTGCATTACTGTAATGATAAACTAACAGACAAAGGAAGCAAAAGGCAGCAATGTTACAAAATGTTGGGATTTAACAAATCAAGTCTGCAATTTATCCCATCAGATAAAGCATAAAAAGAAGTTTAATTTGACACATAATTCACTTTCATATCTTCAGTATTAAAAAAGTTATGGCCATTTGCATACTGAATATTTTCCATTGATTTAACTCAAAAGCTGTGATCGAAGCATTCTGAAACAAATATGAAACAATCTTACTTGGATGACCTGAAATTAAAGCATATAATTAGTTAGTTACCTAATTGTAGCTAATTACAAAATTCAATTACTAGGTCTAAACATCTATCCATTTCTTAAGAAAATGGTAACATTTTTAAATAGCCTAATAGGCCATTCTCACGGGGCGACTTGACGCAAGATGTAACCAGAGTGAAGTGGTCGTGGTCTAGCACGATATCACACGATATAACGGGGGGTAGATAAAGAGTTCCCACAGTACTCGGCATTTCTGTTATTTGTGCGAGTGACTTGTCCGTCTCCCGAGCTTTCCCGTTAAATCTTGAATGAACATTGTGAACTGTGAAGTGTCACGTGGCACAAATGATGTCACTTTTTTTTTCACACACTATAAATATCCTCCCTTGGTTGAATTGGCTCATTTGGAGACATGCCTGTACTAATGCCGTGACTTTACTGCAGGAAGATGCCACATTACTTAGACGATGTTAGTTGCGCCCAAGTTTAAATTTCCAACGTGTGTTTCAGAGTAAAGAGTCAGCGCAGAATCCTTGATAATCAAAAACTGTCTGAATCAGCAAGTTAGACACAAAATGCTGGAGTAACTCAGTGGGCCAAGCAGCATCTCTGGAGAAAAGGAATAGATTCCATTTTTGGTCGGGACCCTTCTTCGGGATGATTGTAGGGAGGAACTGGAAGCAAGAAAAGACCGGGACAAATCAGGGCCAACAACAGATGACCTCAGCAGGGTATTTTGAAGAGGGGTCCCGACCTGAAATGTCACCTAACCCTTTCCTCCAGAGATGCTGCCTGACCCACTGAGTCACTCCAGCACTTTATGTCTATATTTGGTTCCCTGACAGGCCAATTGTTGGCTAGGGATAGTGTGATCCCAAGAGGGAACCATCGCTGCAAACCTTGGACTGGTTAACCAACATTTACTGCATGGGGAGGGGGGCAGGAGGGGGCAGGAGGGGGGGGGGGGAGGGAGAGAGAGTGTAAGTTACCTAAAATTAAATAATTCAATGTTCATAGTGAACACAGACATAAAATGTTGGAGTAACTCAATGGGTCAGAAGTTTAGGGGTAATATGAGGGGGAACTTCTTTACGCAGAGAGTGGTAGCAGTGTGGAATGAGCTCCCAGTGGAAGTGGTGGAGGCAGGTTCATTGGTATCATTTAAAAATAAATTGGATAGGCATATGGATGAGAAGGGAATGGAGGGTTATGGTATGAGTGCAGGCAGGTGGGACTAAGGGGAAAAAAATGTGTTCGGCATTTGTAGGGCCGAGATGGCCTGTTTCCGTGCTGTAATTGTTATATGGTTATATGGGTCAGGCAACATATCTGGAGAAAATGAACAGGTGGCGTTTGTGTCTTCCTTCGGTAAAAACCAGCATCCGCAGTTCCTTCCTGCACAATGGATCTCTGTCAGTCTGTGATTCCCGTTGGCAGGCCATTCGGCCCACAGCCCACCCAGCGAAGACTAACCCATGTCACAGGAGGATGGTGTGAAGGCGGAGTTAGACAGAGCTTGATTAATGTTACGGTTGGGGAATGGGCCATAATATGGCCAGGGAAACGCTGTTATTCGTGACGCCCCCTCCGCCCTTTCCCAGCTGTTCTCAATCGCACCCCTGGCCACACAAAAATTTATACTTTAAGAAGGAATACACGGAACATTTAAACTCAGAACGCTTCTAACAGAGTGAGTCATATGAGCACTTTGATCATTCTCCCTGTATTTGCATTTGACAAAATAGTCGGAAAGAAATGTTTAAAAGTGTTCATACCTTTTGCTATGCCTAATTGACCCTTATCTCTGCGAAAATAGTCTGATATTCGTAGGTTAAATGTCACCAACAATAATTGATTCTATTATTAATTGACTAATAATTGACTCTATTAGCGGAAAGATGCAATTCTGATCTAATGTTATCAATGCCTCTGTCTTTGGAAGCAACACCAGCAATTTATTAACTCTGACTACATGCGGCACAGTGGTAGAGTTGCTGCCTCACAGCCCCAGAGACCGGGGTTCGATCCTGACCATGGGTGCAGTCTGTATGGAGTTTGTATGTTCTCCCTGTGACTGCGTGGGTTTTCTCTGAGTGCACCGGTTTCCTCTCACACTCCAGAGATTACAGGTTTGTAAGTTAATCGGCTTCGGTAACATTGTAAAATTGTCCCTGGAGTGTATAAGAATAGGTGGTCGGCGCGGACTCGGTGGGCCGAAGGGCCTGTTTCCGCGCTATATCTCTAAAATCTGAAGTTGGGTAATGTCTAAAGGAACTGCAGATGCTGGTTAATATGCACAAAAGGACACAAAATGTTGGTATAACTCAGCAGGTAAGTCAGATCTGGGAAGAAAAACATAAAAAGCTGGAGAAAGTCAGCGGGTCAGGCAGCATCTCTGGAGAAAAAGAATAGGTGGCAATTCGAATCGGAACCCTTCTTCAGACATCCTAATCGGAATTGAGTCTGAAGATGTGTCTCGTCCCGAAACATCACCTATTTTTCTCCAGAGATGCTGCTTGACCCGCTGAGTTACTCCAGCTTTTTGTGTCTGTCTTCGGTTTAAACCAGCATGTGCAGTTCACTCCTTAAACGGGTCTCTGGAGAACATCGATTGGAAGCGTTCTGGACCCTGCTTTGGAAAGTCATCGATCGCTAGTTGGTGAGGACTCTGAGCTGTATCTCTCAAAGAAGTACATGTGAAAAATTTCTCACGGACCATAAAAATGCGGGACCTTTCAGTAAAGTCCCTTTTAAAGATTATAGTTATTTTCTTAACATCTCATGAATAAGTTGATGTCCATATGCGGATGCAAATCTTTATTTTTTAAATTCAATCCCACAGAAGATAATTTTTACTCACCTTCTGTCCCCTCTGTCCAGCTTCCGGGTTCACCGTTCGCAGGAGTTCCCATGGTAAACGCAAGAGTTATTACGGATATCGCACTGGCCACTACGTCCATATAATGTTGCAATGTTCAACCACAAGTGTACAAGTCACTCTTGGAGAAATTCAAGTTTGCTTCAATTTTCTCCCGAGTCACCAAGTTACACGATTACCTGCCGTTAGCGCCACGGTGGTCCACGAATGCCGTACGGGTATCGCACGAGGTTCCCACGATGTTCAACTCTGGTTAACTCTTGCGTCAAGTCGACCGGTGAGAATGACCTATGAGTGTCCAAATAACATCCACACAAGAATTCACAATATAACATGATTTTTAAATCTCACTAGACCAAGTGCAGACCCGTTGGGTCTGTTTCCCCGACGGCGTTTGCAGGGGGGGGGGGGGGGGAGGAGGGGGGAAGAGGGAGGGAGGTGAAGAAGGGTGGGGGGAGAGAGGGGAAGAGTGGGGAGGGAGAGTGGAGGGGGGGGAAGGGGGGAGAGAAGTGGTAGAGTGGGGAGGGAGGGAGGGGCAAAGGGGTAGCGGGAGTGGTGGAAGCGGGACGGGGAGTGGTGGAAGAGGAACAGAGGGGTAGGAGGGAAGGGGTGGGGAGTGAGTGGAAGGGAGGGGAAGAGAGAGGGTGGGGGGGAGGGAGAGGGGTGGGGTAAGGGGAGAGAAGTGGCAGAGTGGGGAGGGAGGGGTAGGGGTAGGGGGAGTGGTGGAAGAGGGACAGAGGGGAAGCGGGCGGGGGGGAGAGGGATGGGTGGGAGAGGGAGCGGCGTGAGGAGAGGGAAACATAGAAATTAAGTGCAGTAGTAGGCCATTCGGCCCTTCGAGCCTGCACCACCATTCAATATGATCATGGCTGATCATCCAACTCAGTATCCTGTACCTGCCTTCTCTCCATACCCCCTGATCCCTTTAGCCACAAGGGCCACATCTAACTCCCTCTTAAATATAGACAATGAACTGGCCTCAACTACCTTCTGTGGCAGATAATTCCAGAGATTCACCACTCTCTGTGTGAAAAATGTTTTTCTCATCTCTGTCCTAAAGGATTTCCCCCTTATCTTTAAACTGTGACCCCTTGTTCTGAACTTCCCCGACATCTGGAACAATCTTCCTGCATCTAGCCTGTCCAACCCCTTAAGAATTTTGTACGTTTCTATAAGATCTGCCCTCAATCTTCTTAATTCTAGCGAGTACAAGCCGAGTCTATCTAATCTTTCTTCATATGAAAGTCCTGACATCCCAGGAATCAGTCTGGTGAACCTTCTCTGTACTCCCTCTATGGCAAGAATGTCTTTGAGCATTGGGCATTGTGACATCACACGATGGAACGTTCACCAGGTGCTGGGGCTCCTGCAAAGGCATATGTAAATGATTTCATTCCGATTGGACATATGTGAACATTGGGCATTGTGACATCACACGATGGAACGTTCACCAGGGGCTGGCGCTGGGGCTGATTCTATGGATGAGATGCCAGTTTTTTTTTAAATATTGGGAGGGGGGGGAGAAGGATTTGATTAAAAATGTGTACATAAACACGACAAAATGTAATCGGGAGTTTCTATAAGATCCTCCCTCAATCTTCTAAAATCTAGCGAGTACAAGCCGAATCTATCCAGTCTTTTTTCATATGAAAATCCTGACATCCCAGGAATCAGTCTGGTGAACGTTCTCTGTGCTCCCTCTATGGCAACATTGCCTTTGAGCATTGGGTATTGTGACATCACACGATGGAACGTTCACCATGGGCTGGGGCTCCTGCAAAGGCATATGTAAATGAATCCATTCCGATTGGACATCTGTGAGCATCAGGCATTGTGACATCACACGATGGAACATTCACCAGGGGCTGGGGCTGGTGCTGCTTCTATGGGTGAGAAGCCAGTTTATTTTTGAAATACTGGGGGGGGGGGGGGGGGGGGGGGGGGTGAAGTATTTGATTAAAAACGTGTACTTAAGCACCACGAAATGTAATGAGGAGCGGATACTTAGAAAGAAAAGTGAAATCTCTACCGAAATGGAAAAGATGTCGGCGATTCTGCGTCTGGTTTCGGAGTTGCAGGGAATCAAAGGAAGAAATGCAGCCGGAAGCCGTACATGTAAATGGATCCATTCCGATTGGACGTCTGCGAGCGTCGGGCATCGCGATTGGACGTCTGCGAGCGTCGGGCATTGTGACATCGCACGGCGGGAACGAATCGAAAGGCAGGAAGGGCGCCGGACGGCAGGCGGTCGGATGGGACGAGAGTTTTATATATTAATAGATAGATAGATAGATAGATAGATAGATAGATAGATAGATAGATAGATAGATAGATAGATAGATAGATGGATTGTCGTCGTGAATTTATAGGCCAAATGGAAGGAATTTAATGTTTAATTACCATAAATTAATGGGCATTTAAATCATCTCGCAAGTGGGTTTTTGTGGAACGCGATCGATTGGAACGTTGCAGTTGAGGTGAATTTGAACCCCATAGCGTCAGGAAAAACACTGCCAGTTCGTATAGGGCCAAAATCACATTTTTGCCAAGGAAATTTTGATTAAAGTCATCCCAAGAAGCAAGTTTATATGTAAAATAGACTACTTACCCCGTGTTTTGTCCCCTACTTGAAATCCGTCACATTGTAGGCGTTGACGGCGTTGGAAGTAGCTTTTTATTTTAATCCAGCAATTAAATTGTCCCGCGATCTAAAAAAAAACATACCGAGAACGGAAGTCCGGTCGATTGTTCTGCAGCAGCTGGCAGCCCAAGGAACCTCCAACAGGCAGGAGTAAACGGAATTTTAATCCCTCCCCCCCTCGAAGGCGCCAATGTCGCGCACACGGCCAATGGCAGAACTGCAGCGCCGCTGAAGGTAAGTTTTGTAACATCACTACAAAAGGCTTTCATCAAAATTTATCCAATAGAAAGTCTACAGTATTAGAGGGAAGATGCTAACACGGGTAGAATGTGTAGGAAGGAATTGCAGATGCTGGTTTACACAGAAGATAGACAGGTCTGAAGAAGGCTCTTTAGTCAAAAGATCACCCATTTCTTCTCTCCAGACATGCTGCCTGTCCCTCTGAGTTACTCCAGCATTTTCTGCGTATCTTTGAGCATGTGTCTAGTGGGGTTCGACAGAGGTCAGTGTTGGGGCCGCTACTCTTCGCGTTGTATATCAATAAATTATATGATGGATTTGTGGCCAAGGTTGTGGGTGATACGAAGATAGGTGGAGGGGCAGGTAGTGTAGAGTAAGCAGGGTGTCTGAAGAAGGATTTGGACAGGTTGGGAGTGTGGGCAAAGTTGTGGCAGATGGAATACAGCGTAGCAAAGTGTGCCGTCATGCACTTTGGAATACAGGCATAGACTTTCTTCTAAATGAAGAGAAGATTCAGATATTGGAGATGCAAAGGAACTTGAAGGTTTCCCATAAGGTTAATTTGCAAGTTGATTCGCTTGTAAGGAAGGCAAATGCAATGCCTGATGTAATACTGAGGCTTTATAAAGCACTGGTCAGACATTTGGAGTACCGTGAGTAGGTTTGGACCCCATATCTGAGGAGGGCGTTGGAGGGGGTCCAGAGGATGTTTACGGAAATGATCCTGGGGATGATCGGGTTAATGTATGTAGAGTGCTTGATGACTCTGGGCCTGTACTCGTTGGAGTTTTGGATGATGGGGGAATCTCTTTGAAACTTACCGAATAATGTTAGAATGTATGTAAAGAGGACGTTGCCATTAGTGGAAGAAGGCAGAGGGTACAGCCTCAGAATAATATAACTTTATTTTAGAAAGGGGATTAGGAGGAATTTCTTTAATCAAAGGGTGCTGAATCTGTGGAATTTGTTGCCATGGACAGCTGTGGAGGCCAAGCCAATGGATATTTTTAAGGCAGAGATAGATAGATTTTACTTCGGAGTCACGTGAGTGACTACATGAAGAACCCCGCTAGGACACATGCGTGTCATATCGCTACACGCATTGCAACGAGTCACAGCAGGGGGAGGACGTCCCCCATAAGCGGGAGAAGAAAAAGCCGTCAAAACGACAGGTAAGCGACTCTGCGTTTTTTCCCAACTTGTTTTACAGGGGAAAAATGGACAGAGTAACCAGGAAGAGAGCTGCAAAGAAGCTGCAGGGGCAGAACCATGGAGTAGCGGACAAACCAGCAGCAACAGCAGCAGTCGAGGGCACAGGAACTTTCCGTAGAGGAATCAGCTGTGCCCGACTTCACTCCCGCACCGGCAAAATCCACTCCTCGGCCGGGCGGGAAAGTGAAGCAAAAGACGCATCACATCATAGACTCCGATGAGTCGGACTTTGAACAGCCGCGAGCGGCCAGTACCCGTGAGTACCGGGGCCGGTTTGAGCGGCTGCAGGGAAACGAGCAGCCAAGAGCGGCCAGTGCCACAGAGCATGGGAGCCGGTTTGACTGGCTGCAGGACGAAGAACAACTGCGAGCGACCAGTGCCCGTGAGCACCGGGGTCGGTTGGAGCGGTTGCGAGTTATCGAGCAGCCGGGAGCGGCCAGTGCCCGTATGCATTGGAGCCGGTTGGACCGGCTGCAGGACGAGGAACAACCGCGAGCAACCAGTGCCCGTGAGCACCGTGGTCGGTTGGAGCGGTTGCAGTATAAGGAGCAGCCTGGTGCGGCCAGTGCCCAAGAGCACGGGAGCCGGTTGGACCGGCTGCAGGAATTGGAGCAGCCGCGAGCGGCCGGTGCCCGTGAGCACCGAGGCCGGTTGGAGCGGCTGCTCGAGGATATCCTCCAAAGTGGCAGGCTTCGGGAGGTGGAGACTAGCCACAGTGGGCAATCCATAAGTCCCACAGCGGTACCCCGTGAGGGGCTGCACTATGCCTCTTACTCCTCGGAGGAGAGCTTGGAGGACCAAAGCTGGGCTCACCCTGAACACGGCAGAGAACCTCATACCCCCAGTAAACTTGGGGAAAAAGAAAACTTACTGGACATGGTTGCCCAGTTTTTTCAGCCGGATCAAACAGGGGCAGACCTTGAGCCCAGGATGGCGGCCAGCATAGATTACATGTCTGCTCATCAACTACAGACACAGGCACTCGCAGACACTTTGGCACGTCATTTACCACCTGGTAATTACAATTCACTACACGTGCCAAGTGTGAACCAGTGCATCTGGAAGCATGTGGGGGCAGGCATTCGAACCCAGGATTTTAAAATACAAAAAGCCCTAAAAGGATTAACGGCGGGCATAACAGCTTTTGCCCGTACGCTGCAAGAGACAGAAATGACCAAAGATCACCAGGATGCACTGGCTCTATTTTGCAGCGTACAGTATGAGATAAATAACATCCGTAAAAGTGCCATTCAGCCAGCGCTGGACACCAAATTTGCTGGACTTTGTAAACAGGGAACCTCCAAACCGCCGACACTCTTGTTTGGAGGGGATTTACCCAAACGAGTAAAGGACCTTGAAGAAGAGGCAAAAACGCTGGGGCTAATAAAAGGAGCCTCCAAAACTTACTTTGGGAGAAGACATCAGCCTTACGGACCTCCCAGACGAGGAACATACGGCGCAAAAACCAGCGGCTTCCAACAACGACCTTTTTTAGGATATGGCCCAGGACGACCGTACTGGAAAATGCGCAAGCCTCAACCTCAACAACAGAAAACAACGGAGCCTCAACATCTAAAAAAGCCCACAAGGAAATAACTCAACCACCACCGGTAACCATGGAGGTAGGTGGGTCTGGTTCTCTTAAAATGAAGGGGAGCATGGAAATTGGAGGGAGATTACAATATCACTTGGATGCATGGAATAAGATAACTTTAGACACTTACATCCTAAGCAGTATCCAGGGTTATACGATAGAATTTATATTAAAACATAACCCTCCAGTACAGCATACACCAGTCAGGACGTTCATACTCACAAACATAGAACAATCTAAAGCATATACAGAACTACTATGTCTATATGAACAAGGAGTAATTGAGCCTACACAACACGAACCACGGGAATTCGTATCTAATATATTCATAAAAAAACAAAAAAGACGGAGGGTGCCGTATCATCATCGATCTAACAACTTTAAATACATTTGTTCAATACATTCACTTCAAAATGGATACCTTTGTTACTGCTAAAGAATTAGTTTCAGCAGGCTACTATATGGCAAGTATCGATTTAAAAGATGCTTACTATACAGTACCCATCAGAGGTGAACACAGGTGTTATTTAACATTCAACTGGATGGGACAGCACTGAAAATACAGGGCACTTCCGAATGGGCTTACTTCAGCCCCCAGATTATTCACGAAAATTCTGAAACCAGCCTTGGCGTTACTACGAATACAAAAACATATGGTTATGGCATATCTGGATGACATATTTATTGTTGGCAAAACTTACGAATTGGCTAGTCAAGCAGTAACTGCCACAAAACTACTGTTCGAAGAGCTGGGGTTCAGCAACCATCCAGTTAAATCTAACTTAACGCCTTCAACAAATATGGTTTACTTGGGGTTCACCATAAACACAGTTAATATGTCAGTGACTTTGCCGACAGGGAAAGCTACAGCCTTACAAGAGGCTTGCAGCGATATTATTAACAACACCAAACCCTCCATTAGAGGGGTAGCCAGGATAATTGGGAAGATAGTGGCCGCGTTTCCTGCCACTCAATTCGGACCTTTACATCAGAATTTACAGAGAGCAAAAATTAGAGCACTCAAAATTAACAGGGGCCATTTTGATAGGCCAATGGAGCTACCAACAGAAGCCGTTATAGAACTAAAATGGTGGGACAACAATATTAAATATTGTTCCAACCCACTAATTATCAGCAACCCGTCTATGGTGTTACAAACAGATGCCAGCGCACTTGGTTGGGGAGCCACCAATTCCATCTCGAGCTGTGGGGGGAGATGGAATGCACAGGAGACACCATTATTGAACACACTAGGTATAAATTACCTAGAGATGTTAAGTGCATTCCATGGCCTTAGGTCATATTGCTCGGGGATAAGTCACCAGCATATTAGGTTACAAATTGATAACACCACTGTGGTGGCATATATCAACCATATGGGTGGAAATATATCGACATCCTGTGACAAATTGGCCAACTCAATTTGGCAATGGTGCATCCAAAGGAATATTTGGATATCAGCTACATATTTACCAGGTAAACTAAATTCAGTGGCAGACACCAGGTCACGCAAATTCAAAGAAAACACGGAATGGATGTTGGATAAAAATGTGTTTGCTGAAATTACAGCACGGTATGGAACACCAGATATCGATCTTTTTGCATCCAGGTTTAATCACCAATTACCAAGATATGTATCATGGGAACCAGACCCTGGGGCAGTAGCTACAAATGCATTTTCACTGCATTGGGGGGGAAACTGTTCATTTATGTATTCCCTCCCTTCTGCCTCATCAATCGGGTACTAAAGAAGATTCAACAGGATTCGGCATCTGGGATTCTTATAGTACCCGATTGGCCCACCCAACCATGGTACCCGGTGATACAGGACAAGGCGTTAGAACCATGTATCATTATACAGCATAGACCTAATTTGCTGGTCCATCCAGTAACTCAGGAAAGTCACCCATGTCATAAGTTTACCAACTTATTAATTTGTAGAGTCTGAAAGAACCGCTACTAGACATGGGACTGACGAACAGAACTATGGACATGATTGTATAAGCCCAAAGACTGTCCACCATAAAACAGTACTTGGGGCATATCAAGAAATGGGGAAAGTACTGCCACATTAACAACCTCGATCATAGATCCAATCATATCCCATCTGTTTTGGAATTTCTGGCCAGCCTTCACTATGAAGAGGTACGTACAGTACCATCAACAGTGCCAGGAGTGCTCTGTCTAACTACCTTTGGCAAAGAACAGAGCGGCATTCAGTAGGGACTCACCTCCTGGTATACAAACTGATGAAGGGCATTTTTAATACCAATCCACCTAGAACAAGGTATACTCAAATTTGGGACGTGAGTATTGTCTTGACCATGTTAAGAAACTGGTCCCTACTTACAGCGCTGTCCCTGGAGAAACTTACAATGAAGATGGTTATGCTAATGGCTTTGGTCACGGCACAAAGGGTCCAGTCGTTACAAAAACTAAGACTGGACCACTTGACCATTTCATCTGGAAAGCTGACGTTTATCATACATGAGTTTATAAAAGGAAACAGATGGGGAACTACTGGACAAACAATAGAATTTAGGGCTTACCCGACCGATGAACACCTCTGTTTAGTAACCCATCTACTGCTATACATTGAACATACCAGAATCATCCGAGGGAAAGAAGTGGCTCTGTTAATTAGCCACAAACAGCCACACAAAAGTGTAACAACCCAGACCATCTCGCGATGGCTAAAACAAGTCTTAATGAAGGCGGGAGTAGACACTAACATTTTTAAATCTCACTCCACCAGGGCTGCAACTACATCGGCAGCACAACAACTGGATGTGCCTATGGACCAAATCCTCAGGACTGCAGGATGGTCAACAGAACGAACATTCCAACGCTGTTATCATAAATCGGTCATAGAACCAGGAACATTTTCAGAAACACTTTTAAGTTCTGTAGTATGAGTTACCCACAACAAGGGCTATGGTTTGGATTTAATAAATTCCTTTTTGTTACATCAAGTTTGTATTGATGTCTAATACTGTTAACATTATTCTCCCCACAATCAAGGCAGATGTGAAGCATGGACTCGTTCCACGGCATGAGATCACAGAGCTTTAAAATCTTCACGTAGTCACTCACGTGACTCCGAAGAAAAATAGGAAGATTAAACGAGAACTTACCAGTTTGAAGTTTGATCTTTATTTTATGAGGAGGAACGTTGAGGGAATACGTGCCCTCCGCTCCCACCCTTTGGTCAGATCTGAAACTGGTATCTCGTTCCTAATCTTACTATGTTTAGTCATTATAGTTATCTGTGATCTCACACCACTGCTTTGAAGAATGACACGCATGCGTCCTAACGGGGTTCTTCACGTATTCCCTCAACGTTCCTCCTCATAAAATAAAGATCAAACTTCAAACTGGTAAGTTCTCATTTAATCTTCCTATTCTTGATTAGTAAGGGTGTCAGGGGTTATAGGAAAAAGGCAGGAGAAGAGGGTTGAGAGGAAAAGTAGATCAATCATGATTGAATGACGGAGCAGACTTGTTGAGTCGAATGGCTTAATTCTGTTTGAATATCTTATGAACACGAATTATGAAAGGTATCTTAAATGATCTTAAGATATTTGCAGCTATTTCAAGTTTCAATCTCTATTTTTATACCCAACTGCCATAATACAACCACTGACCCACTGAGTTACTCCAGCACTTTGTGTCTTTTGTTAATTTGCAAGAACAGATACTCTTACAGTTAAATATATGACTATCACATCTTATGCCACAGTTTATTTTAATAACATTAACGCCACTATCATTCCTGCTATTGATTTACTGTGATTGTTTAATGTTGAATGTAAATTTCGAAAGAACCATCACCTTGTATTCTGATAATGTGGTAAAAGTTATTGCAGGATCTGCTTTATGCCACTATGTGTCAGTATTGCTCTATGTCTGAAGAAGGGTTGCAGCCCGAAACGTCGCCTATTTCCTTCGCTGCACCCGCTGAGTTTCTCCAGCATTTTTGTGTACCTTTGCTCTACGTATTTGTGCGTTCTGGACCTGTCCCACAGGTGATTTTTAGGTGACTGCCGGCGACTGTCATAGTTGTAGCAGATCGCCAAAGAACCGGTGACTGGGCTAATGGGTCTGTCCCACTTAGGTGAAATTTTAGGCGACTGCCGGCGAATACAATAATGGAATTCACCAAAGTCAGCACCGGCGATAACCTACAATATCCTGGCGACAACCTACTTTAAACTGGCGACAACTTGCGACAGCACCTACGTCAAGTTACGCTCATTGGCGTCAAACCCAAGGTCGCCACTGTCGCCGAAAAATGTTCAACATGTGGAAAATCCAGCAGCGACCAGAAAGACGCTACGACTCTTTGGGCAACTTAGGAGAACACTCATGACCATACAGGCAACACCCCAGTGAGCACCGGCGACCATGTGGCGACAGCCTACTCGCCTATGGAGGTGTTCAGCGATCATTTCGCTGAACACCTCCACTCAGTCTACCTAAACCCACCTGATCTCCCAATTGCTTAAGACTTTAACTCCCTCTCCCATTCCCAAACTGACCTTTCTGTCCTGGGCCACCTCCACTGTCAGAGTGAGGCCCAGCGCAAATTAGAGGAACAGCACCTCATATTTCTCTTGGGCAGCTTACACCGAGCGGTATGAACATTGACTTCTCTAACTTCAAGTAACCCTTGCTTTCCCTCTCTCCATCCCTCCCCCTTCCCAGCTCTCCGACCAGTCTTACTGTCTCCGACTACATTTTATCTCCATTTGCTTTGTTATTACCTTCTCCCAGCTAACAATGATCTATTCAACATTTTCCTTAATCTCCATTCACTTTGTCCTGTTTTCACAACTTATACACTTCCTTATCTATGTATCTCCCTTTCCCCTGACATCAGTCTGAAGAAGGGTCTCGACCCGAAACGTCACCCATTCCTTCTCTCCAGAGATGTTGCCTGCATTTTGTGTCTATCTTTGGGATTATCTGTTTTGCCAGACCAACAGAGGTCACGGCCTTGTGGAAGGCCGAGATAATGACCTGCAAAGTCAACCGCAGAAGGTAATATGGGAACAAATCTGCCAGCTCCGGCCACAGGAGGGGGATTAGACCCATCAATAGGCCGCGGAAGTCAGCAATGAGAACAAATCTTCTGGCTACGACCGGGCCGGTGGTCCACAGCCCTGGCCCCAGGTGGCAAATTCAACCTTCCGATCGGCACGGAAATCCTGATGAGGTCAAGATCAGCTGCCTCACCTGGCCTAGGTGCACATTTCCAGGGGGACTTTTAGGGTGGGGGGATTTTTCTCTAGATTAAAGGGGGGGTGGGGAACCATCAGTTGCCAGAAAATCAAAGCTACCCCAAAGCAGCCCATATCATAGCTGGTGATTTCAATCACGCAGACTTAAAATCAGTTCTCCCCAAGTTTGAACAACACATCAAATGTGCAACCAGGGGAGAAAATACATTAGACAAGGCCTACTCTAACATCAAGAAGGGTTTTAGAGCCACACCACTACCACACTTAGGACAGTCGGATCACCTATCCATTCACTTAGCACCAGCATACACCCCCCTCAGGAGAAAAGCTCAACCCACCACCAGGACTGTTAAAACTTGGCCTGAAGGAGTTTCCTCACAGCTACAGGACTGCTTTGAAAGGACAAACTGGGACATTTTTGGAAATCAGGACTTGGAGGAGTACACATCCACGGTACTCTTTTACATCCAGAACTGTGTTGACAACGTCACCGTCGACAAACCCATCCGGGTGTACCCCAACCAGAAGCCATGGATGACAAAAGAGGTCCAAACTCTCCACAACGACCGCAACACCGCCTTCAGGTCTGGCGACAGAGCCCTGTACAGCGCTGCTAG
The DNA here is from genome assembly GCF_028641065.1 of Leucoraja erinaceus. Classification (NCBI taxonomy): domain Eukaryota; kingdom Metazoa; phylum Chordata; class Chondrichthyes; order Rajiformes; family Rajidae; genus Leucoraja; species Leucoraja erinaceus. The sequence continues at coordinate 66,610,554 of NC_073380.1, read as the reverse complement.
AGCCAACCTGAAGAAAGGCATCAGGGATGCCAAAGCGGCCCACAAGAGGAAGATAGAGGACCACTTTAACAACAACGATCCACGGCGGGTGTGGCAGGGCATCCAGCACATCACCAACTACAAGCCCAGCAACAGCACGACGGTCGACGGCGACGCCTCACTGGCAGAGGAGCTGAACTGCTTCTTTGCTCGCTTCGAGGCAGAACCAGAAGAGCTTGTCACCATTCTCCCACCAGACCCTAACAACAACAACTACACCCTCACTGTGCAGGAGCATGAAGTGAGGTGGGTGCTCAGGGAGGTGAACCTGAGGAAGGCTGCCGGCCCGGCTGGCGTGACAGGAAGGGTTCTGAAGGTATGTGCAGACCAGCTCACCGAGGTCTTCATGAAAATCTTCAACCTGTCCCTGTCCAAATCCATCATCCCACCGTGCCTGAAGTCTGCCACAATCATCCCACTACCAAAAAAGCCTGTTATCAGCGGCCTTAACGACTACCGACCGGTCGCTCTCACACCAGTCATCATGAAGTGTTTCGAGAGGCTGGTCCAGCAGCACATCAAAGCCAGCCTCCCGCCCACCTTCGATCCACACCAGTTTGCCTACAGAGCAAATAGGTCCACTGAGGATGCCATCGCCACTGCTCTTCACACTGCACTGACCCACCTCGAACACAAGGGGAGCTATGTGAGGATGCTTTTCATTGACTTTAGCTCCGCTTTCAATACTATCATCCCCAGCAGACTGGTCACCAAACTCATGGATTTAGGACTCTCCCAACTCATCTGCCTCTGGATCAAGGACTTTCTGTCTAACCGCCCCCAGACCGTCAGATTGGGCCATCACCTCTCCACCCCCATCACACTCAGCACTGGCTCCCCACAGGGCTGTGTGTTGAGCCCACTCCTCTACGCCCTCTACACCCACGATTGTGCCCCCGCCCACTCCACCAACACCATCGTCAAGTTTGCGGACGACACGACTGTGGTTGGACGCATCTCAGGAGGAGATGAGACAGCCTACAGGGAGGAAGTCCAAAGACTGGCAGCGTGGTGTTCAGACAACAACCTCATCCTAAACACCACAAAAACAAAGGAAATTATCATAGACTTTCGTAAGAACAGTGCAGCCCTCAAACCCCTATACATCAATGGGGACTGTGTGGAAAGGGTCTCAGACTCCTGGGCACACAATTTATGGAGGATCTCTCCTGGACTACAAACACCACCACAGCAGTCAAGAAGGCCCAGCAGCGACTCTACTTTCTGAGGATCCTCAGGAAAAACAACCTGGAGGAGAAGCTGCTGGTGTCCTTCTACCGCTGCTCCATCGAGAGTGTGCTGGCGTACTGTATAACCACATGGTATGGCAGCTGCTCTGCAGCGGACAGGAGAGCCCTTCAAAGGGTCATCAACACCGCACAAAAAATCACTGGCTGCCCACTGCCCTACCTGAAGGACATCTTCAGCTTTCGCTGCCTTGGCAGGACAGCCAACATCCTAAAGGACCCTTCCCACCCTGGACACAACCTGTTCCACCTGCTGCCCTCTGGCAGACGGTACAGGTCTTTCAAAACTCGCACAAACAGACTCAGAGACAGCTTCTACCCCATAGCCATACGTGAACTTAATAATGGAAAATAAGAAATAACACTCACATTCAACTGAATGGCTCTACCTCAGCTGCTATTGTTATTTATCTGTAATTTTTTTAATTTTTTTATTATATGTATGTATTTTTTCCTTATCTTATATATTTAAACTGCTCTTGTGAATCGCACTGTGGGATTGACTTTTAAATTTCGTTGTACCATGTGCAATGAAAATAAAGAAATTCATTCATTCATCAGTGGTGGACCTGTATATGATTACAATAAAATTATAGCCTCAATTTACAATCCATACATCTATTTAAAAAGTGAGGTTTCTGTTAAAGCCTTTCCATTTATGGGTGCCCAGCCCATTTTGAGACAAATTGTTTCAATCTGGCAGGGCCAAGAGGCATAACAGATAGTGTTAACGGGTACTAACATCCTTCATTACACCTAATGGCTATTTAGCACTAAGTTTGGACACATTCCACTTTTATTAATATTCTATCACTGGGATTAAAGAATTGGAGGTAGAGAATCTAAGAAAAATTATTCAGGAAATGAATCATACAGGTTTAGTTTTGTTTAGTTTAAAGATACAGAACGGAAACAGTCCCTTCGGCCCACCAAGTACGCGCCGATCAACGATCCCCACACATTAACACCATCCTACTAGGAACAATTTAACACATACACCAAGCCAATTAACCTACATACCTGTGCATCTTTGGAGTGTGGGAGAAAACCAAAGATCTCGGAGAAAGTCAGAGACTGGGGGAACTAAATTTATACAGAATTATGACTTCCCAATGATACCAGGAATTATTTCATATGATATTAAAGGCACTTATTAAGGCATAAAGTGACATGAAATGAGTTTCCACTCCCTCAATGTTAAGAAGATGTGCACAAGAGATGGAAGGAAGCTATTGGTCCCATTATGCCTGTCAACTCTTTGAAAGTACTCTCTAATTAATCCCACTTCCATACTCTTTTCCCAAGCTCTGCATATTCTTCCTTTTAACGTGCAAACTAATAGCAGGCAGTGATCTACTGACCCAAGATATGCACGGCTGTGGTGCAGCGGTAGAGTTGCTGTCTTAATGCACCAGAGACCTGGATTTGATCCTGACTACGAGTGCTGTCTGTACGGAGTTTGTACGTTTTCCCTGTGACGGCATGGGTTTCTTCTGGGTGCTCAGGTTTCCTTCCATTGTCCAAAGATGCACAGGTATGTAGGTTAATTGGCTTGGTGTATGTGTTAAATTGTTCCTAGTAGGATGGTGTTAATGTGTGGGGATCATAGTGTGTAGGATAGAGCTAATGTATATATGATTGTTGGTCGGCGCGGACTTGGTGGGCCGAAAGGCTTGTTTCCACACAGTATCTCTAGAACTAATATCTAAAAACAGGGAACTGCAAATGTTGGTTTACCAATAAAAAAGACACTGTGCGGGAGTAACTCAGCCGGCATTTCTGGCGAACATGGATGGGTCGAGACTCTTCTTCAGACTGATTGGAGTAGTGGGAAGAAACATCGAAGAGAAGTGTGGTGAGACAAAGCATGGCAAATGATAGATGGATCCAGGTAGGGGAATTTTTATAGGCAGATGCTTAGACAAAGACTAGAGATACAAAAAACAAAAAAGATAGAGAGATAGGGAGACAAGGAGAGAACAGGCATGAAAATATGAAGCCTAGACAAAGGAGTATAGGTGGAAGGGGGCAGAGGAAGAAGGGAATGGGAGAATAGGTGTGCATCCAGGTTGGGCAGAGAGAAGTGAAAGAAAGGGTGGAGGGGGATGTTCCTACAGGACTAATGCCGGAGAAGTAGAACAGGCATGATCATGGAGCCATCACAGTATTAATGAGCCACTCAGATACTTGGTCAAATCTGAGCCTGAATTTTAATGCCAAATATAATAGCCCTGAGCAACGCAGTGACTCCTGAATGTCTGAACAGGAGGTAGATCTAAAGCCATGGGAACAGCAGACAAGGGATGTGGCTTGTTGACAGGAAGCCAGGTTATCAAAACACTACTTCTAACATTCTCGTGCGGTCATTGAGTTATTTTCCCAGCAGAGGTCGCAAGATACAGGCACTGCTCCCTTAAATGTACTTAATTTGAAAAATACAAATTTATTGCTTCAAATGAAAGTATAGAAGAGCACATTGGATATTGCATAAATGGAGAAATATATTTACTGTAATTCTGTTTATAAAATGTGAAGACCAACTTACTTGAAGAAACAACTAAAAAGATTGCACTGCTCGAAACCTGATTGTAAACACTGCAAATGTTCAAAACTTTGCATGGTCAGTGCAATATTTCTCATACATTAACACTTCCATCTCGGTAAAAGAAACATGTAATTAAGTTTATTAACATAGGACGGAAAATGTAAAAAGGAAGCATTATAGGCCTAAGGAGAATGGAATAAAGGGGAATTCAAATAAGATTATGAATCTGAGGGCGGAGTAGGGTCCCCAGTGAAGAATAAATAATTAAGCTGCATGGACTATTTCTGCCTCGTACATCCCAGGAAATGTAGTGCAGGCAGAGGCACATGGTCGTGAGGCTCACAAACCAGCCAGATTGCTTCTGGAATTCACGGCAAAGAGGAGCGGTGGCAGAGATAAGGTTAATGATCAGCCACATCTTCCGAGTCATTCGATCAGGTCATAATTCATAGGTGAGCCCTTTATTCAGTTAGTCCCCTGCTCCATTCCCCCGCAACACTGGAAAAGGGAGGAAAGTGCTAAAATATCAATATCCAGTGGTTGATAATCCTGGTTGATAATCAATATCCCGGCAGGCCGCTGCCTACAGGGGGATGCTCGGAAGACCAGAGATTTGAGGAGGGAGCCGCTGACAACTACTGATGTGGGGAATGGGCTGGTAGGAGAGGGACCTGGGTATTGCCCTCCAGCACCTTCAAGGTCGGCTGCAGGAGGTGGCCCCGGGACACATAGGCAGTAAGGCAAGGAGAGGGATGTCGGGTTGTGAGCCTACAGTAGTCTGGGACTTACCGGAGCTCACCAGGATCAGGGGCGCATCGGTATCTCCAGCATGTGGACTGGACTTTAGACTTTGGATTTTGGACTTTGGACATTCTTTGTAAACAGCACCAATATATGGTGACTGTGCATTTGTGGATTGTACAAAAGAATTTCATAGTGCAGTGCATACTTGAGAACCGTTGAACCATTGATCATTGATTGGTCTATGCAACACCTTGTGTGCCTCTCAACCAGCACAGTGGTGCAGCAGGTAGAAGTACTGCCTCATAGTGCCACACCTGACCTCGGATACTGTCTGTGTCGAGTTTACATGATCTCACTGTTGCCACGTAGGTTTCCTCTCGGATCTCCAATTTCTTCCCACATCCCAAAGACTTGCGGGTTTTTAGATCAATTTGCCTACGTAAAATTACGTCTCATGTGTAGGGAGCGGATGAGAAAGTGGCATCACACGGAACTAGTATGAGTGGGTGATTTTATTTCAAAGTCACGTGAGTGACTACGTGAAGAGCCCGCCAGCCCGCTGCGCATCAATATGTCGACGCATGAAGGCTCAGCTGGAGCTGACGGCTATAAATAGCTGCTGCCGGTTCGGCCGAAGCAGCGACCGCGGCCAGGACTGCCGCGGAGGCTCAGGAGGAGCTGGCATTTTTTAAAATCATGGCTACCGGCTGCCGGGTCAGCGACTACGGCGGAGGCTCGGTAAGGAGCTGACGGTTATAAATAGCGGCTGCCGCAGAGCTCAGCAGGAGCTGCCGGTTTTATAATAGCGGCTGCCGGCTCGGCCAGTTCTGTGACTGCCGTGGCAGAATGGGGCTCCACTGGAGCAAGCGACTGTTCGGAGCATTTGACGTTCAATGCCTGTTGAGATTGCTGCTCCGAAATTGAGTCAGCCAGAAGCCTGAGGAGGCAACACCTGGTTCAGGGTTGCGTTCTATTTCCTCCCCTAAGAAACGCCATTGAGGATCCAGATGGGAGCAAGGACTCGGAGTCACTAGCAGGAGCTCCTGTCTAGTGAGTAATATAAATAAACAAACAAACAAATAAAGAAAGAAAAATAAATGGATGAATAAATAAATAAAATGGAAAATAGGAATGTGCTCCTAGTTCAGGAGACATTTACAGGCTGTGTCAGTCAGATGCCTGTGGGAGCAACACCTGGTTCAGGGTTGCATTATAATATCTCCCGCTCAGAAGAAGGGAAGCAAAACCTGGCTCAGGGTTGCGTTATGATATTTCCCGCTCAGAAGAGGGGAATGTTGGAGATTCTTACAAAGGTGACTCCAACTATGTGGATATCGATAAGGAAATCGAATCCCTGAGCTAATGGGGGATATGCTTCATTTTTAATCATATGAAGGAGCTACCGGCTCTTGTCACATATTTGCCATCCCTTTGGGGATAGGAGATGCACTGGAGGAAGATCTGGCTAAAAGTATCCGGGGAAAATGACAGCAAATAGCTGCCAGATTTTTAGATGTTCCATACGTCAATTTTATCAGTTGAGATATCCCTGTGATGATGTGTAGGCAAGAATTATGTCAGCAAATCCAAAAAACAACTCTGGAGTCATTTCAGCCTTTTGCAACCCAGAAGATGGGTCTCATTTCTCGGAAGTGAGGAAGCTGTATTAACACTTCTCTGTAATACACAGTTGGGGCTATTGCCTTCGCAAAATGCTATAAGGCAAGAGATAATTCCCAAATTCTCATTTTTACAGGGCCAGTAATGTGCTGCCTGCATAGTATCTCTTCAGAGAGGACGTATGTAGCAAGTTGAAGATTTGCAGGGGTAATTTAGGTGGCTGCGCGGGTGGAGTACCATTCTATGTGGGTAAAGCTCCAGTATTCCGGTGGGTTTTCACCCTGTATTCAAGGAGCAGGAAGCGCCGTTGAAGCTCCGGAAAGGAGCAGTTGGGAGTCACTAGCTGGCCTCGCAAGAACTGCTTACTGAACCAGATTTGCAGTATGGCACGCATGACCTGTCCAGTGAGCCCCGCTGAGGCTCCGAAGGAGCAGCTGGCCAAAGGAACAGCCTGTAATTCATCTGGGAGAATCTGGCAGCATGATCTGCACAGTCAGCTCCAGCAAAGGCTCCAATAAGGATGAAGGCCGCAGGAGTAGCCTGTCGAGGCAGGCTTGGAGTTATGGCAGGCGTGGCCTGTTCAGTGAGCTCCACTAAGACTCCAATGGTGCAGAAGGGGCTGAAGGAGCGGCCTGTCAAACCGGGCTGGGAATAACTGGTAGCGTGACCTGCACTGTAAAGCTCCAGCAAGGCTCTAAAGAGGCGGGTAGGCCGGAGAAGTAGTCTGTCCCATTGGGCTCAGAAATGCTGGCAGGCATGCCTTGCACAGCAATGTCGCTTTTGAGCTCCGGAAACGAGCTGTTTGGCAAGCGTGGGGCTGACGATGTGGTCAGACAGGGTCTGCAATGGAACTTCGCTGATGCTCCAACAAGGAGGTCGACCTGGGCTCAGAGACGCTGGCAGGTGAGGTCTCTTTATTAACCGCCATAAAACTCAGAAATGGAGCAGTCGGTTGCCCCAGGTTTGGATTCACTGGCAGCATGGGCTGTCTGGTACCTTTGACTGTCTCTGGAGAAGATCAGGTTGATGCAGAGACATTGATAGGGTGCCTTGCAAGGCAACCTCTGTAAGCGCCAAGTTGGAAAAGCTTGGCTACCCTGGTTCAGGGTAGACCATCTTGGAACTGGTTGGTCATATGGAACATATTGACCAGGGAAGCTCTGCCTCAACATCTGTGATTGAAATTATCAAGGTGCTCAGTAGAGTGAGGTATTTTGAGGTTTCCCTCACCACATGTTTAATTATTTCAGCTCAGTTAGCAGAGTTGCCAGTTCATTGGAAACATCATTGCCATCCTCTCTGGGATAGGTAGCTACCAGCAGGAGCGGGTCTGGCATGTAGCAATTTATCTGACCTGCAGTTTCATGTTGTGAATAGAAAATATATATATAATAATCTGTGAGCTCTCAATACCAATATTCAATATTGAGTGGCTGGTCGAAGAGAGAGTGTTGCGCACACTGGCAACTGAGACAGGTGGTTTTAGTCAGAGGACAGAGGAGCAACTCCTGGTTCAGAGTTGCTTATGCTATTTTCCACTCTGAGGAAGAAGGCTGAGGATTTGTGGTGACTCTGACAGTCAAGAGTTGACAGGGAACTCGTATTCCCACATCAACTGGATGTTGTGTTTCAGCTCTAGTCAACAGGATCTGATTATATGTTATGAGCGAAATAAATAAATAAATATAAACATAGAAACATAGAAATTAGGTGCAGGAGTAGGCCATTCGGCCCTTCGAGCCTGCACCACCATTCAATATGATCATAGCTGATCATCCAACTCAGTATCCCGTACCTGCCTTCTCTCCATACCCCCTGATCCCCTTGGCCACATAACTCCCTCTTAAATACCAATGCACTAACATAGATAAATGCATTAGCAATTCTTCCGCGGCAAGAGAAGCCAAAAATTTCCGTCCATACGGTCAATAAAGGAAATGATGGTTATCCAAGTGGAAACAGAGACGTCTCACAAAGGATGAGTATGCTCAAGGGGGGTGTATTTCTGATATTTCTCCAGGTTGTAGGGAAGTGGAGCATGCCAAATCAGGTTAGGGTTTGGCTAGTCTGATCATGTGTTTGGTTACCCACTTTAAGAAGGATAATTGTATTTCAGCAATTTAGCTGATTCAGAGGATTAGGGCCTCAATTGATTTTGAAGATGCATACTTTGCCATATCACTGCACGAGGGGCACAGATATATCTGGTGTTTTGATGACAAAGCCAGTGGTGGAACGTTTAGGCTCTACCTAGGGGTTGTCTTCAGGCCTAGGCTATTTACAAAGATTCTAAAGCTAAATCTGCCCTACTCAGATAAAAAGGGCATTGTGTCATGAAGTTTATAGACGGCACGCAAATTTTGTAGCTGATAAGACTCAGGGGGTTATCAGTAGATGCCTCTTACGATATTACGGATCAGGCAACATGAAATTTAATAATGCCAAATTTGCCCACTCATTCAGAGTATCCATGGTAAAGGCGGCTGAAAGAAGCTCCTATTTACTTGAAGTCGTGAGTGATGGCTAGCTCAGCCTATTTCTCATGCAGCTAACTCTGCACGATTGTATGGGAAGTTTGTGAAGAAGACATGTGAGCTACTTTTAAACAGAAGTAGCAGAGGTTTGTGTTTCTTTCAGTTTGCGCTTAGAGAAATGATTATGTTATAGCACAATTGACACTGCTTGTGCTGCTTTGTCATTTTCTATAGTACCATAAGTGTGACAATAAATGATTGGTTATTCTCCCGTTTTTGGCTAACATTATGCAAGGTGTCTTTCATATGACCGCTCTAAAAGCCAACTCATAGTAGTTTGGAATGTATATCAGTAAATTATTATGCAGATATTCATATACTGTATTCCTAATGGGAGCAGAATATTTTAAGCTGGTTATGCTTTACCAACTGATTTCAGTACAAAGAACACAGTCTTTACTCAATCTCTGGCTTGGTCTCTGGGTCATAACTGACATGAGGGTAGCTTTTTATGGGAATGATCTCATAAAGCAAAATGGGCATGGTTGGGTACAAGTTGGAGTTGACAGCATATCCACCAGATCGGAGATTGGGGATGTTATTATGTATACGGGTACACTGAGCTTGCTAGTACCTATGTGATGAAGGATACTTTCTTCATTGTTATTTAATTGTTTCTCAAGAGATTGTTGGTGGCTCATTAACAGCCAATAGAATGGATATTCCCATTTGATCATCTTGCAACTGCAGGAGGTTTACATAGTGCACCTTTAGAAGTTATAACATTTTGGTTGAATATGCCTGGATGATTGCAGATAGAACTCTGAACAGTGTTGCATAAGTTATTGTCTAACTCAAAGCCAATATGGTCTGTGGTCCGGTTAAGGCCAATGGACATGTATGCAAGTTAGCATCATGTTGTTAATAACCCATGTCTTTTCTACCATTTATGGTTTTATCTGTTTAAGTGTTTCACACACAGATTGGGTTACTGCATGAAACCATATAGCTTTGAAGTCTTCACGTAGTCACTCACGTGACTTCGAAATAAAATAGAAAGATTAAATTGAAAACTTACCGTTTGAAGTTTGATCTTTATTTTATGAAAAGTTGAAGTGAGGGATTACGTGCCCTCTACTCCCAACCCTGAATCTAATAAAGATCATTCAGTAACTCAACGGTTATTAACCTTTCTATAGTTTAAGATTGTGCAAGTGATTTGTGATTTCATACAGTTGCTCTGAAGATTGACGCGCATGCGGGCTGGCGGGCTTTTCATGTAATCCCTCACTTCAACTTATTATAAAATAAAGATCAAACTTCAAACGGTAAGTTTTTGTTTAATCTTTCTATTAATGATCGGTAAGGACTTGATGGGTTGAAAGGCTTGTTCCCCTGTTTTACCCCTAACTATACATTGCTTCCCAAAGGCCTAAACGGCTGTATACCCAATGCAGTGTGCATTGCATATCTGGCTTTAGCATGGTGCAGGAAGTCTGATTGTAGCTAGAATAATGAAAGTCTTTGATAGAGAGGATGTGGAAGGATGTTTCCGCTGGTTGAAGAGACTTGGACCAGAGGTCATAGCATCAAAATTAAAGGGCGCTCTTTTAAAAAGCTGGTGAGGAGGAAGTTCATTAAGGGTCTGTCCCACTTGGTGATATTTTTTGGGCGACTGCCGGCGTCATATCAGTGTTGCTAAAAGATTTTGATCATTTCAAATTCCAGCGCCATTTGAAAAAACACCACGCGTCATACGTCATCACGCCGCGTCACCGCCGCATCACGTCGCAAATTTTTCGGTGACCTGATACGTCAGTCAATGATGCCGGCAGTCGCCGTAAAAATCGGCAAGTGTGACAGGCCCTTTAGTCAGAGGGTAGTTAATCTGTGGAACTCATTGCAACAGAGGGCTGTGGAGGCCAAGTCAGTGGATATTTTTAAGGCAGAGATAGACAAATTCTTGATTAGAACGGGTGTCAAGGGTTATGGGGAGAAAGCTGGCAAATGGTATTAGGAGGCAGATCAGCCATGATTGAATGGTGGAGTAGACTCAATGGGCCAATTGGCCTAATTCTACTCCTATAACTTGTGAACTTGTGAGAACCAATGAAAGTGTAAGGAGAACAAATATGCAACTGGAAGTATCAACTATTCACCACAAGGTGGACTTCCACTGAATATAACATTTAATTATTTGTATTGAACCTTTAAAGAAACTTTGGAGTGATACAGTGGTGCAGCGGGTAGATCTGTCGCCTCATAGTGCCAGAGAGCCAGGTTCGGTGCTGTCTTATGTGGAGTTTGCACATTTTCCCTGTGACTTTGTGGGTATCCCCTGGGACACTTCAATTCCCTTCCACATCTCAAAAGACGTACAGGTTGTTATGCTAAGTGGCTTGTGTAAGTTGTCCCCAGTGTGTAGGTGAGTGGTAAAATCTGGGAGGGAGTTGATGAAAATGAAGGGTGGTTAAAACATGGGGTTAATGTAGGTTAAGTGAAAAAGGGTGGTTGATAGTCAGCACGGACTCGATGGGCTGAAGGGCCTGTTTCCATGCTGTGTATCTCTATTACACTAGTTTTAACTTATCTGTTAGCCCAGTATCAACCGAGACAATGAAATTAATATTTATTATTCAGAATGATTTCAAGTACTTAAAACAGGCCATGTATAGTTCAAACTGTGGTTCTTCCATAATCATTCTAGGGCTTAATACAGGATATCCTTGTAAGATAACATGATATCTCCTCTCTTAATAAGAACAGGATGTACTGAGGAGCAGGCAACTGTAGGTTATTGTTAGAGCTACTTCAATTTGCAAGCAATTATTTTTGCTTGGCATTTAAACAAGAAGCTTAGAATGCTTAAAGGCGATTTGAGGAAGTATAAGAATTTTGAACGCGTAAAGTGAAATGAAAGTTTTTTAAGTTATGCTTATTCTTGACTGCTACCCTGCTATTCTCTCGCAGACATGGTGGAGCTACTGCCTCAGTGCCAGGTTCGTATGGGTGTCGGGGGCTATGGGGAGTTGGCAGGAGAATGGGGTTAGGAGGGAGAGATAGGTCAGCTATGCTTGAATGGCGGAATAGACTTGATGGGCTGAATGGCCTAATTCTGTTCCCAGCACGTATGACCTTATGGCACATATTTACCTTCTAAAGTATCTTATTTGGTACATTGCAATGCCGGGACTACTTGAAAAGGCTTGATTGAGGCAGTATTTGGGCAAACATTTGTCTTGAGAGATCTGGAAAAGTCATCATGGGCAGTGATTTTAACAGAAACAACATTAAGAAATGTATGGGTTGGGATGTAATACTGGTTCTATGGCTGCCCTGAAATTTGAAATTTGACCTGTAAGCAAAGGTTAGTAGTACATGATTACAATCGATTTACCCTCTCAGTAGAATATTGTGATAGGATATTGCAAATGGATCTTTATTTGAACGGGTGTCAAGGGTTATGGGGTGAAGGCAGGAAAATGGGACAATGAGGCAGAGATCAGCCATGGCTGAGTAGATTCGATGGGCCAAATGGCCTAATTCTACAATGTGATCAATAGCTTTCAGATGTAGAAAGCAAGGGGCTGGCACCGATCATTGTGGAACGTAAGTTGTTAGGTGTGTGAATGAAGGTTGAGAATTGAATGGGGTAGATGGCTGGGATCAATTGCCTCCCTCCTCTGCAGAATCTGACCTCTATCACCTCCTCTGATCACCCACGAGATTGCACCAAATCATTCACAAGGGCCACGTGCCTGACATAGAGAACCTTGCAGGATATCCAGAGCTCACTTGCTGGACTCATTATTGCCAGCGCAATACTACACCAGGTTGAATCTGGACCAGAGTTAGCAGCTGCCTGAATCCTGAATGGAGTGGACGGATCTCCCAACAGTACTCTGACATCTGCACAAAGGCAGGTGCATCTATTTCATTTTTTTTTTCCCCCAAATGTCTTTTAAAATCTTTTAACAGTCGGAATAGTTATCTGAGCTTGTAATAGTTTATGAATGCCGGAGTATAGAGATTGCAAGTTCTTGAATCCCAAGTTCATGCCTGTTAGTCAATCCAATTTAATTTGAAGATGATGAATAATGCCCCTGTCCCACTTTGGAAATCTGAACAGAAACCTCTGGAGATTTTGCGCCCCACCCAAGGATTCCATGCGGTTCCCGGAGGTTGCAGGTGGTTGCCGGAGGTTGCAGATAGTAGAAGCAGGTAGGAAGACTGACAAAAACCTCCGGGAACCGCACAGAAACCTTGGGTGGGGCGCAAAGTCTCCAGAGGTTTCCATTCAGGTTTCCTAAGTGGGACAGGGGCATAAGTGAATAAACTTGGATCATCATGCAATTCTCTCCTGCTAACTCCGCGGCACAGACCACCCAGGCCTATGCTCCCCAATCTGCCAGGATCAGAGGTTTAACTGCCCAGGGTCTTGGCAGCAGCACTCTTCCCAACCTCTCTGCTAGTCCAAGCATGTCAGTTCTCTCTTATGATCAATGATTTTCATAAATGTATTACAACCTGATCGCTTGTCATCGCGAACTCAGTGGGCCGAAGTGCCACTTTCCGCACTATATCTCTAAAGTCTAACATGCCTCTGTCCTACACAATCTCAAATATCGCTTCCCAGGAAAGTTCTAATGCAGGATTTGGTCTCTAATTTCCAACGCAAACTTTCCCATGCATGCATGCATGCACGCACGCACGCACGCACACACACACACACACACACACACACACACACACACACACACACACACACACACACACACACACAAAAATACATAAATGTCTGTGTGTGCATGCACAAACTCACATGCATGCATCACACACAGACACACTCAACCACACATGGACCCCATATCTAAGAGCACGAGAGGGTCCAGAGGTTTATGCGAAAGATCTCAGGAATGAGTGGGTTAAATATGATGAGCATTAAATGGCACTGGACATCTACTCTATGGAGTTTAGAAGGATGTAGGGGAACCTCATTGATGTCACCAAATAATGAAAGGCATGGATAGAGTGGATGTAGCGAAGATGTTTCCATCAGTGGGAGAGTCTAGTGCCAGAGGTCATAGCCTCAGAATAAAAGGACGTTCCTTTAGGAAGGAGATGAGGAGGAATTTCTTCTGACATAGGTTTGTGAATCTATGGAATTCATTGCCATTCATTGTGGAGGCTAAGTCAGTGCATATTTTTAATGCAGAAATAGATAGATTATTGATTAGTACTGGTGTCAGGGTTTATGGGGAGAAGGCAGCAGAATGGGGTTGAGATTGAAAGATAGATCAGCCATGATTGAATGGCTGAGTAGATTTGATGGAGCAAATGACCTAATTCTGCTCCTATCACTTATGAACATACACACCATGAACTTTTAACCAACATGACTCAAAGGTACCAATCATTTCTAAGGGCGTTTTATGTATTTAACAACTCGGGTTGCCAAAAATCTTTTTCTCCCCTTTGTGGCAGGACTCCACTAAACCAACCTATCTGTCATTGGATTACAGAAGATCCTCTCAGCAAGTAATTTGGCTGGCTTTTCTCTCTAGGTTCCTGCCAAGAGCATTACACTAGTTATGTATTAGCTATCCAGAGGTCAGAAGCTGACTACGGTACCTGCCCCATTTAATTTCTTGCAGCGATGCATTCAGACCCAAGATAGCAGAGGTGCTGAAGGCTGTGAACAATCGGACTTTTTGTAAATGGCACCAAAATATGGCGACTCATGCATGTGTGAGCTATGCAAAAGAAATGTCACTGTGCAGTACACATGTGACAATAATCATAATCATAATCATCATAATCATAATTGTAATTTATTAGCCAAGTGTGTTTTGCAACAAACGAGGAATTTGGTTTGCCATACAGTCATACCAAATTAGCAACAAGACACACTACATAAAATTTGACCTAAGCATCCACCACAGCGGCTCCTCCACATTCCCCATTGTGATGGAAGGCAATAAAATCTTATCTTCTTTCCTCCTTTTTCTCCCGCGGTCGGGGCAGTCGAACCATCCGTAGTTGGGACGATCGAAGCTCCTGCAACCGGTGATCGAAGCCCCCATGTTGGGGCGATCGAAGCTCCCGCGATCGGGGCGGTCAAAGCTCCTGTGGCTTGGTGCTCCCTAAGTCAGTCCCGAACCAAGGGGCCGTGAGTTCCATGATGTTATAGTCCACAGGCTTCCGCGGTTGGAGGTCCCAGCAAGAGGTCGCCAGCTCCACGATGTTAGGGCCACAGTGCCGACAGAGATATGACATGAAAAAAGTTGCATCTCCGTCAAGGAACACAGAAAACCACAAACTTTGGAAATGGTGCAAAAAGTTAGAAGTTGGCAATGGAGTGAATGGAAACAAACTTCAGATGAATAGATAAGTTAGAGGCGGACACTTGAAATGCATTGCAATGAAACCACAAATTATTCTCTTTAGTAGGAAGAGGGGAGGTGATATAAATTTAAACTCTGCAATTTTAAGGTGGGATACAGGTGTTTGTCATGGGTGGGAAAAGCAATCAATAAACACGAACGCCATCTTTCACTTTATAATAAGAGCCGAAGAGTACAAAAGCATGAAGCTCAAGGGGCTGTCCCACTGCGGCAACATAATTGGTAAGTTTAGAAGAGTTTGCCCTCGACTCATACTCGCAGCATGGTCGACACAAGGTTCTAGGAGGTCTTTGTAACTCTCCTTCATGTTCGAGAGTAGTTGCCGCATACTCGAGGCCTCAGCTAGGTTGCGACGTATTTTTCAACATGCTGAAAAATGCCCACGAGTAAAAGAGTTCGCCATGGAAAAAAATCGATACTTTTTTTACTCATAGGTTTAGTCGAAGTAGGTCATAGTAGGTCGGCATGTTATTCGTAGGTAATCGAGGGTAGTCGAAGGTAATCGAAGGTAGTCGAACGTAGTCGAATGTAGTCGTAGATAGTCTTCAACATAGTCGAAGGGAGGTCGAAGGAGATGGAAGGAGGTCTTCTTCACTCTCCACTATTCGGTATCCAATTTTCCCGAAGCTAGTCGAAGCTAGTCTTCAACATAGTTGAAGGAGATTGAAGGAGGTCTTCTACATAGTCGAAGGAGGTCTTCAACATGACACTTTTTCAAACTCTCCTAAACTCTTCTAAATTCGCCAATTAGGTTGACGCAGTGGGACAGCCTCTTTATGCTAAATCTTTATGAATGTTTGATAAACCTGGATACTGTAATTTAGGAAGAATGTCAAGGTCTTGAATAGAATATTAATTTCAACAATACCAGAGATGAGGATCTTCCATCAGATTGAAAGATAACAGCAGGTGAGTTTTCATCTTAGTAGGGAGACAATTATGGGGCAAATTGATGCTGTTCAAAATCATGAAAGCATTTAAAGTGCGAATGGCTGGTAACCAGCTGACACAGATTTCAGGAAAATGATTTTTTTTAATCAATGTAACACAAGGACAAAATAACTTACATTAGCAGTTGTGTAGGAAGGAACTGCAGATGCTGGTTTACACTGAAGATAGGCATAAAATGCTAGAGTAACTCAGTGGAACAGGCAGCAACTCTGAATAGAAGGGATGGGTGATGTTTCGAGTCCAAAGAAGGGTCCCAACCTGAAACGTCGCCCATTCCTTCAATCCAGAGATGCTGCCTGTCCTGCTGAATTATTCCAGCATTTTGTGTCTAAATTACAATAGGGATTGTTTTGATCTCGAATTTACTTCCCAAAGGCTGCTGGAAGCAAAATCAATAACAACTGCTTGGTTAAAATTGGGGAAGCACTTGGAAGAGCAAGACTTGCTCTGTGGGAAGAGGAATGGTGTAGGACAAATCGAATATCTCTTTCAATAGGCCAACACAGTCAAGATGACCTGAAGTTTATTCAAGGAGTAATCAACATTGAAGAGGAATAGTGAAGCATCCTTGAAGATTGGTTGTGGAAGAATAGAAGAATGATTGGCTTGTCCTTGCTACCATTATAAAATAATGGTGCAATGTTAGCAGTCATCCAGTCTTCCGGAATGTCACCTGTGGCTAACATTGTTGCAAAGGTCGCTGCAGGAGCCTCTGCAATTTCCATCCTATCTTCCCATATTAATTCCAGCTTAATAAATGGCGCAGGACCTTTTTCGGTTTGTCCGAGCAACTGAACAAAGAATAGGGAAAGGAATGGCAAGCCAGCTGAAGTACGTCAATCAGAGAAAGGTAATGTTCAAGTGTGATCAGATAGGCCTATTTCTCTATTAAGTGTCAGTGAAAAAGAAGAAACCACAGTCCCTTGGCCTATTCATGGACAATGAACTGGTGGACACTGCAGCTGAGAGTGTGTCCTGCTGCAGCTTGTAAAGGGCCTGTCCCACTTGGGCATCATTTGCGCGTCACGCAGGTGGCTCACAAAGATTTTGTGAATCGCAAAATTCCTGGGGCGCCTCGCGCGACCGTGCGTCACTGCCTATGTCACCATGCGCCATGCACCCGTAATGCACTCCATTCGCGCATCACATGCGCATCATGATGCGTGCGTCGTGATGTGTAAATGATGTTGCGTAAATGACGCGCAAATTACGCCCAAGGTGGACAGGCCCATAAGGAGCCAGCGACATAAAGAGCCTAGTTCCTCATCACATGGGCAGATTGTTCAACAGATTTTATTTTATGGCTGTCACAACTCTGTAATCGTCTTCCTGTTAACACACCTAACGCACACACGCACTCACACAAGCACATGCACATGCATACGCACGTGCAAGCACAGACACACGCACACGCACCACACGATGAACCAACAAAGAACTCTCAATTCTAAGAATATTTTATGTATTTACAGCTGAGGTTGCCAAAACTATTTTTCTCCACTTTGTGGCAGGATTCCACTAAAGCAACCCACATCCCATTGGATGACAGAAGATCCTCTTAGCAAGCAGAGCCTTGCTGCTGTGCATTTGGCTGGGTTTTCTTTCTAGGTTTCTGCCAAGAACATTACACTAGTTTTGTATTAGCTATCCAGAGGTCAGCAGCTGACTGCAGTACCTGCCCCATTTAATTTCTTCATGCATTCAGACCCAAGATGGCAATGGTGGAAGATGAAGGGGAAAGTCCACAAACTCACCTCCCGTGTCCTTGCAAAGCACCACAATGTTCTGTGATCAGTTCACGAAATGAGGGATTGACGGCCTCGGTGTACAGAAGTGGAGGGACGGCTGCCGGAGGGGATGAACAGCACAGTGGCGGTGGTCGCGGTGCGTGCTATGGTGAAGGTGCCCATGGTGCTAAAGCAGCTCAGTGAACGAGTGGACAGAGTGCAGCACTGGCATGGAAGGGCAGTGAGAGGAGCCCGCACTGGCATCAATTCAAGACATGGGAAATGGCCGTCCCAAAATGCAGTGTTTGGGCTGCTCAGTTATTGCCAGACATCTCAGGTCAGTATTAAATAAATAATGTCTAGTAGAATACAAGTAGCTCACAGATATTTAGAACAAATCTTTCATATGTTCTTCTTCTCCAAGTGTTGGAAGAGCACTAAAAGCAATTCCCTACTGTAGTATACTTCCTGTTCAGAGAAATACAAAGTCCTTTACATTGGAATCGAGCACAACATTTGGGCACATACTGTATATAGGTAATCTTGCCAGCAAAAATGAAATAAGCATTAGTTAACCATAGTGCACCAAGGAACCATATAATAACCATAACCATATAACAATTACAGCATGGAAACAGGCCATCTCGACCCTTCTAGTCCGTGCCAAACACATAATCTCCCCTAGTCCCATATACCTGCGCCCAGACCATAACCTTCCATTCCTTTCCCGTCCATATAACTATCCAATTTATTTTAAATGATAAAAAACGAACCTGCCTCCAGTTCACTGAATCATTCCAACAGCTACCACTCTCTGAGTAAAGAAGTTCCCCCTCATGAACCCCTAAATTCAGTCCCTTAATTCTCATCATGTTCCCTTGTTTCTTCCCTAGTGTTGGGAAAAGACGCACTCTGTCTAAGCTCTCATCATTTTTCCCTACTGTAGTAGTACTTCCTGTTCAGAGAAATAAGCCCTAACTCAACCTTTACTCAGTTGCTGAATCGAGCAACATTCTAGTAAATCTCCTCTGTACTCTCTCTATTTTGTTGACATCCTTCCTATAATTAGGCGACCAAAATTGTACACCATACTCCAGAATTGGCCTCACCAATGCCTTGTAGAATTTTAACATTACATCCCAACTTCTATGCTCCATGCTCTGATTTATAAAGGCCAGCACACAAAAAGCTTTCTTTACCACCCTATCTACATGAGATTCCACTTTCAGGGAACTTTGCACAGTTATTCCCAGATCCCTCTGTTCACCTACATTCTTCAATTCTCTACCATTTACCATGTACGTCCTATTTTGATTTTTCCTGCCAAGATGTAGCACCTCACACTTATCAGCATCAAACCCCATCTGCCATCTTTCAGCCCACTCTTCCAACTGGCATAAATCTCTCTGTAGACTTTGAAACTTCTTCATTACCCGGCCCCCCCTAAATCTCTGCATACTTACTAATCCAATTTGCTCCAGATCCTTGATGAAGCCTTAGAAACTCTCAATAATTTCCAATTAGCTCAAAATGTTACCATGCTTCCTACATTACAGAATGTTCCTTGGTGCCAAAAAGATTTAGAGCAATTTCTAGGTTTTGCTTTTCCTTCCTTCTATTCACCCCATTAACTTACACTAGATATCTTATAATTCCCTGTTCCATTAGTAAAAGTTAAGGGCCTGTCCCACTTGGGCGACCTAATCTGTGAGTTTAGAAGAATTTGCCCTCGACTCAAACTCACAGCATGGTCGAAACGAAGTCCTAGAAGGTCTTATGAGGTCGCTAGAACTCTCCTTCATGCTCGAGGGAAGTTCCCGAATAGGTTGCGGAAAAATTTTCAGCATATTAAAAAAATTTCCACAAGTAAAATTTGGTCGGCATGGTTCTTTTGAACTCGTAGTGCAGTGGAGTGGGGTCGCTATTTGGTTACAAGCAGTCGAGGGCAGCTGTAGGCAATCTCCTTTGCTGACCGGGCATTTTTAGTGGCTCATTGGAGTTTCCAGGAAGACATACCGGTAGGTAAAATGCCCGCTAAACTTTATTATACTTCTTAAAAATGGCTCCTATTTTTTCACTTAAATTTTTATTGATTTTCAAGAGATATTTTCAAAACAGTGCAACATCATCACCATAAATAAAACAAAGTAAGAAAAACAGCAATCAAAATTAAAAAAGTAGATAGGGGGGGAAAATGGAAGTAAATAAATTAAAAAAATTGGGATAAAACCATGTGGTTCACTTACCAAATTAAAATAAGAAAAAACATTACATTGATTAGTTATCTGGAGATAATTTAACATTCATACAAACATACCATCTAGTTCTATATAACGCAATCTTCCCATATCTAGCTCGGCATTTATCTAATTGGTGTCATGGCTCAAATAAACAGTCCATTTTTCCCAGATCTTCTCAAATGAATTCTCCTTGACTCTCAAGGAATATGTCAATTTCTCCATATTAAAGATGTCTCGCACACTTTCTAACCACTGTTCCTGTTTTGGACTTTTTTCATTAAGCCACTGCCTGGTAATGGTCTTCTTACTTGCTGCAAGCAAAACATTAATCAAATATGTATCTTCTATTTTTACACTATCTTTAATACGCCCCAGATACATCACAGGGCAGGTATTTGGGATTTTATAACCCAAGATATTATTTACAGCTGCATTAACATTTTCCCAGTATGGCCTTATCTTTACACAGTTCCAGAAAATATATGAGTGGTCTGCCTCTGTACTCCCACACAGCCTCCAACAGTGTTGTTGGACAGCAAGTTATCTGCTTTTTATTTTGGATGTTATAAATAAGCGAGATAGATTCTTCCAGCAATATTCTCTCCATACTAGTGAGCTTGTGAATGAACATTGTGTTTCACACATTTGTTACCATTCTTTTTCTGTTATTTGAATCTTTAATTCTGCTTCCCATTTTGTTTTTATGTAGAGCGTTGATTCTCCCCCGCTTTCCACCAGAGCTTGGTAGAAAGCAGAGATGACCCGAGACTCCTTCTGTTTGTATGCATCCACAATCACCTTGATCACATTATTTGAAGTTCCATCTAGTTCTGGCCGTATCTCTTTTATAAAGTAGTCTCTTAATTGCAAGTATCTAAAAAAATCTTTGTTTTCGAGACCATACTTTGACTTTAAATCTTGGAAGCTCATAAACTCGCCATTTTCTGTAACTGTATACATTGCCGTTATGCCTTTTTGTGCCCATTCTTTGAATTTTGAATCATACACCCCTGGCTTAAACTTTGAGTCATATGCGAACCACTTCAATACATGAACCCCTCTTTTTAATTTGTATTTTTCCACTATAACATTCCATATTTCTAACGTAAATGCTACTATTGGATCCATAGCATGTCTCAAAGCCCCTCTCAGATATTTGTCTCCCACCAAAATCTGGGTCTGGTAACCCTGTATCCCCCTTTCCATTTCTTTCCATTGAGATTCATAATCAGGTCTACACCAACAAGCCAGAGGTCTGACTTGAGCTGCATAAAAGTATTTCTTCAGATTTGGTAAAGCCATTCCACCCTTGCTTTTCGGCAGTTGAAGTGTTGTTAATTTTATTCTTGGTTTTTTGCTATTCCAAATGAATCTAGAGATCATTTTATCCCAGGCTATGAATTTATCTCGGGGAACATTAATTGGGAGAGATTGGAATAAATATAGTAGTTTAGGTAGGATATTCATTTTTACCGTTTGTATTCTGGCACTGAAGTCTAGAGGAAGGGTCGACCACCTCTCAACATCCTTTTTGATGTTTTCTTCAATTTTGTTATAATTAGTTTCAAACAAGTTGGAAAGTGTTTTGGTTATAGTTACACCAAGATACTGCATTGTTTTAGAGTTCTAGAAGTCAAAAGAAACGTGACGGACGAGAAAGAAAGAATTCACCGGAGATGGACAAAGCTCAAAGCTCAAAAGATGACTCAGCAGAAACCGTGCGCTCAATGCTACACAATATCAGTAAGGAAATACATGACTTCAGGACTGGATATAAAGTGGACTTACATAAATTTAAAGAAGAAATCAAAGAAGACATGAAAACCGAAATCAGAGTACTGAAGCAAGAAATTTATCACAAACTTTCTGCAAACTCCAAATAAATCCATGCCCATGAAACTAGACTAAACAAAGCTGAAGCACAAATTGAAGAGGCTGAGACAAATGGCTGTGAAAAATGTGCTGTTTAAATCTATGAAAAAACAGAAAGCCATGCATGAAAAAATGACTGATTTGGAAGGACGGTCTAGACGAAATAACATTCACATCTATGGCGTACCTGAAGAGAAAGAAGGCAAATCCATGTCTGAATTTGTGGAGCAACTTTTAAAAACTGAACTCGTAATAACAACGGACACCAACGTACGGATCCAGCGCGCGCACAGAGCTTTGGCTCGCAAACCGGAAGGTAATTCACCACCTAGGTCTATAGTGGTAAATTTCCTGGAGTTTAATACCAAAGAAATGGTATTGAAAAAGGCCTGGGGAAAGAAGATAATGATTGACGGGCGACGTCTATCATTTGACCACGACTATGCAACGGAGGTTGTCCAGAAGCGCAAGGCATATAAGGGAATAAAGAGGGCCCTGAAGGAGAGAGGTGTCCGCTTCCAGACCCCGCTGGACAAGATGCATATTCACTGGGACTCAGGAACATGCACATATCATAGTGCACAAGACGCAGCGCAGGAATTGAGGAGGAGAGGCTACTCCGTGGAGACACCTGATTACAGCGCTGAGGAGCTGGCGGACCCAGAGATGGAGCGTCTTCTCCAGGCTTTGACATGGCAGAGAGTTGGAAAGAGGAGCGAAGATGAGAGTGAGACAGCAAGAGAGCGACTACAGGAGTCTGAGCAAACCCCATCCAACTAGCTTTTATTGTGTCACAAATTCTTTTGGCCTAAAAAATAAGTGCTATCGGATGACGTTGGACGATACTAGGATGCGTGAAATGGAGTGTTTCACCTCTAGTGAGGGGCCCTCTGGGAGGAGGCTTTCCCCTATACCTGCCAACGGGGACTCAGGGTGGAAAGGAATCACCCTTACTTGGAAGTCAACTGTTTTTTCTTTTCTTTTCTTTTTTTTATTTGGCACATGTTGTCCAAATGTTCAGACCTGCACAGTTTCAAGTTATCTGGAGATTTATGAATGCAAGACAGGAGTAGGTAAATTAAATGTCACGTAATACTATCAAATTGGTGTCACTCAATGTAAATGGGATGAATAATCCAGTTAAAAGGAGCAAGGCCCTGGCTAAACTGAAAAAAGAAAAGGCCTAGGTACTATTTTTACAAGAAACCCACCTGCCTCAACAAGAACATGAGAAACTAAAACGCTTTGGCTTTAGAAATGCATTTTATAGTTCCTATAAAACTAGCCAAAAGAGGGGAGAGGCTATCCTTATTACAAATGCAGTCCAATTTGAATGCCATAAAGAAGTCAGGGACAAAGAGGGAAGGTATGTATTAGTTAAAGGAAAGTTGGAAAACAAAGTCGTGACACTGATCAATGTATATGCCCCCCCAGAGAGTACCAAATGTTTTTTCAAAACTCTGTTTGACATTATTGCTTTAGAGACTGAAGGTATTTTGATATGTGGAGGGGACTTCAATGTGGTCATGAATCATAATTTGGATACAACAAGCCTAAAAAAATCCAAGATGCATCTGACCAAGTTTACTAACACATCAGTACAGGAAATGGGCCTAATTGATGTTTGGAGAACTTCACCCTTTAGAAAGGGACTACACACACTATTCAGTACCTCACTCAGTCTACTCCAGGATTGACTACTTTTTAATGAATACGGGTGAAAGTCACAGGATCACAGAGTGTAAAATCGGGGTGGCAGATGTATCTGATCACAGTGCGATCAGCTTGACAGTACACCTGAATAGTAGAAAAATAAATACTGTTTGGAGGCTCAATGTGGGTATTTTGAATAATAAGGCAAATGTGGAACAAATAAGGGAAGAGATAAAAAGGTACATAGAAGAGAATGATAATGGGGATGTGGATCCTGTAATACTGTGGGATGTTATGAAGGCAGTTATACGTGGAAAGCTGATCGCCCTGACATCATCACAAAAAAAGGCCCGGCTAGCTACGTATGAACATAAAGTAGAAAAACTGAAAGAATTGGAGAAAAAACATAAAAACATACAGGATCAGTTGGTACTAAAACAGATTAAGGAAAAAAGGGGGGAGATAGATGAGATCCTCAGGGGAGATATGGAAAAAAGGGCAAGATTTGTAAAGCAGACCTATTATGAAGCAGGTCCAAAAGCAACTAGACTCCTGGCCAGATGCCTGCGTAAACAGCAGGCCTCTAATACAATTCATAAAATAAGAGATCCTAAAACCAATCAATTATCACATGAGCCAGATGAGATAGAAAGAATATTTGAAGAATACTATAAGAAACTCTATTCTAAACCACCATCAGCTGACGAAAGGACAATGAGAAGTTTTCTTAACTCACTTGATCTGCCATCAATTGGTGAGATACAAAATAATACCATTATGTCACAATTTACGGTTAATGAGCTGGAAGCTGCAATCAGCAGACTCAAGGCTAGTAAATCACCAGGCAGTGATGGGTTTCCACCAGAATGGTACAAGGCCTTTAAGAAAGAGCTAACACCTCTGCTCCTGTCTTGCTTTAACTGGACCCTTAAAGAGGGCAGGGCTCCTCCATCATGGAAGGAAGCAATTATTACCATTTTACCCAAGGAAGGCAAAGACAAAGAGCAATGTAAAAAATTCAGGCCAATCTCAATTTTAAATGTAGACTACAAACTATTTACCTCAATAATTTGCAAAAGACTCGAGACTTTCGTACCAGATCTGATTAATGAAGACCAAACTGGATTTATTCGGGGACGTCAAACACAGGATAATATTAGAAGAACCCTCCACATTGTGGATAATGCTCAAAAAAAGGATACAAATATGGCCCTGGTCAGTTTAGATGCAGAAAAAGCCTTTGATAGTGTTAGTTGGGTTTTCTTATATGAAGTACTGAGGAGATTTGGTTTCAATGAAGATGCAATTCGGTGTATTAAAACAATATATCAGGAGCCTACAGCTAGGATTAAGGTAAATGGAAACATATCAAAAAGGATCCAGTTAGAGAGGGGCACAAGGCAAGGATGCTGTCTTTCTACTACTCTGTTCGTTTGTATATCGAACCCTTAGCACAAGCAATAAGGCAGAGAGAAGACCTGCAGGGGGTCAAAATAGGGGGGAAAGAACATATAATCGGTCTTTTCGCTGATGATATCATTATTTTTCTTGAACGACCAGATATATGTCTCCCAAATCTAATGAACCTATTTGAAACATATGGATACTACTCAGGGTATAAATTGAATATAACAAAAACACAAATTATTTCATTCAATTATTCTCCATCCCAACAAATCAGAGATGCATATAATAGTAAGATTAAACGAGAACTTACCAGTTTGAAGTTTGATCTTTATTTTATGAGGAGGAACGTTGAGGGAATACGTGAAGAACCCCGCTTACGACGCATGCGTGTCATCCTTCAAAGCAGCGGTGTGAGGTCACAGATAAACTATAATGACCTAAAATAGTAAGATTATTAAAGAGATACCAGTTTAAGATATGACCATTCGAGGGTGGGAGCGGAGGGCACGTATTCCCTCAAAGTTCCTCCTCATGAAATAAAGATCAAACTTCAAACTGGTAAGTTCTCGTTTAATCTTACTATTTTACTTCGGAGTCACGTGAGTGACTACGTGAAGATTTCAAAGCTCTGTGACCTCATGCCGTGGAACGAGTCCATGCTTCACAACTGCTTGGTAGTTTAGGAGAAATTGTTAATGATATTCAAAACATTCATACCAATTATTTAACGTAAATGATAAATAATATCTTATTAATTCAAATCATAACCCTTGTCTTCTTCAGGGATAAATTATCATACAAAACTTAAAATTTTTCCCGAAAACGTTCCCTTACTGCTAACTGGTTTGTTATAAAATTTCTGAAACGTTTTCTCCGACGACTATCCTGCAATCCTGAGGATTTGGTCCATGGATACATCAAGGCGTTTTGCTGCGGATGTAGCTGCAGCCCTGGTGGAGTGAGATTTAAATATGTTAGTGTCCACTTTCTTAACCCATATTTCAGCCACCGCGAAATGGTCTGAGTTGACACTCTACGGTACGGTTTCTTATGGCTGATTTAAAAAAATAAAAAAAAAACATTTCCTTGCCTCTGATAGCCTTTGTCCTTTCAATGTATAACAAAACGTGCTTCACTATACAGAGGAGTTCGTCCTCCGGGTAGGCCATAAATTCTACGACCTGCCCCGCTGATCCTGGTCTATTTTGTTTAATAAGGTCCTGGATCACAAAAAACAAAAACTTCCTGCCGCCATAGTCAAGCCATCCAGTCTTAATATTTGCAATAACTGGACCCTTTGCGCTGTGACCAGCGCCATCAGCATTACAATTTTCCTAGTTAGTTTGTCCAGAGTTAATGATGTAGCCACTACCAATTCCTTAGCATGGTCAGAACCACACTTACATCCCAGATTTGGTTGTATCTTGTTTTGGGTGGCTTAGTGTTAAAAATGCCTCTTAAAAGTTTAACTACCAGAGGATGTGATCCCACAGACTGTCTTTCTGTTCCTTGCTACAAATAACTTGACAATGCACTTCTGGCACTATTCACAGTGCTGTAACTAAGTCCTCCATAGTGCAGGCTGGTGAGAAAAACTCTAGCGCCGCCGGTACATCCTTATTTCTGTGGTCCAGAAGGCAGTAATTAGTCCATTTTCTAATATGACCTAAATACTGTTTTTGTGTAGACCTTCTTTGTGCTGCTGTGATCATGTCCATAGTTCTTTTTGATACCCCATGTCCCGTAGCGGGTCTTTTAGAGTCTACAACCCAATAAATCAATATTTTCTATGGCATGGATGGCTATCCTGAGTTACTGGATGCACCAGTAACTTAGGACTATGTCTTAAAGTTATACATGGTTCCAGCACCATGTCCTGTATCACAGAGAACCATGGTTGGGTAAGCCAATCAGGTACTATGAAAATCCAAGATGCCGAATCCTGTTGAATTTCCCTTAGTACCCGATTGATTAGGCAGAAAAGGAGGAAATGCATAAATGAACCATTTCCCCCAGTGCAGTGAGAATGTATCTGTAGCTTCTGCCCCAGGATCTGGTTCCCATGATACATACCTCGGTAACTGGTGATTTAAGCTGGATGCAAAATCAATATCCGGCCTTCCATACTTGACTGTGATTTCAGCAAATAACGTTCTATCCAACATCCATTCAGTACTTTCATTAAATTTTTGTGACCTGGTGTCTGCCACTGAATTAGTATCCCTGGTAGATACGTAGCCGATAACCAAATATTCCTTTGGACACACCATTGCCAAATTGAGTTTGCCAATTCATCACAAGATGTTGATATATTTCCACCCATATGATTTATATATGCCACCACCGAGGTATTATCTATCTGCAATCTAACATGCTGCTGTTTCATTCCTGAGCAATAAGGTTTTAGCCCATAAAACACACTTAACATTTCTAAGTAATTTATACCCTTAGTGTTAAGTAGGTTTGCTTCTTGTATATTCCATCTCCCTCCACAGCTCGAGATGGTATCAGTTGCACCCCCACCAATTGCACGGGCATCTGTTTGTAATACCACAGACGGGTTGCCAATAACTATTGGGTTGGAGCAATACTAACATTGTGTTCCCACCATTGTCATTCTTTTATGGCTTCAATTGTTAGCTCCATTGGCCATCAAAAAATGGCCTCTATTAATTTTGAGTGCTCTAATCCTTTTGTAACTCTGTGGCTTTTCCTATTAGTAAAGTCATTAACATATTAAATGTGTTAATGGTGTCAATTTTGACAATTGGATAGATAATGAATCCCAGCTCTTCAAACAATTGTTTAGTGGCAACCACTGCCTGACATGCCAATTCATAAGTTATTCCCACAATAAGTATATCATCCAACTATGCCATTACTCTATGATTTTGTTGTTGCGGCAATCCCAAAGCTGGTTTAAGAATTTTACCTCTGATGGGTATTGTATAGTAAGCATCTTTAAGATCAATACTTGCCATAAAGTAGCCTGTTGAAACTAACTCTTTAGCAGTGCTAAAAGTGTCCATTTTAAAATGAACATATTGCACAACATTGTGAAGCGTTGATAAATCAATAATAATACGGCAACCCCCATCTTTCTTATTTCTTATAAATATGTTTGAGACAAATTCCTGTTGTTCAGGTTTGGTTTGTTCAATTACTCCTTTAGTGAATAATCTCCAAATGCACCTGTTAACACTGGCTACATTAAGAGCACCACAATTTCCCGGGGGTAAATGCCTTGCCAAACACTTCAGCAAAAGTATTGGCTTGAAGTTGATGGGTGGACATATATTCAATACTTACAGCCATCCTGTCCTCGAGATCATTCTCAATGTGTTCCTGCTGGAAGTACTGGCCCACCATGTCCAGCAGGTTGTTTTTCTCCCCTTCAATAGGGGAAGGTGGCTCCATCACCTGCTCAGATTCTGACCCAGTCAGACCTTCAATACCCTCCTCAGAGGCGTCTGATATTTCATGCAGCCCTTATGGGAAACTGCTGTGGGACTTATATTTTGCCCACTGTGGCTATCCTCCAATCCCGGAGCCTGCCACTCTGGAGAATTTCCTCCAGCAACTGCTCCAGCCGACTTCCATGCTCTCGGGCACTAGTCGATCGCGGGTGCTTTAATATATCGGACCGCTCCTGCCGACCTTGGTGGTCTCGGGCACTAGTCGCACACGGTATTTCCCGCAGCCGGTCCCCATGCCTACGGGCACTGGTCGCTACCGGCCGCCCGATATACTCATGCCACTCCTCACGGTCCCGGTACTCACGGGCACCTCTACCCGTTTGGGTTGAAGTTTGGCACTTGTTCCCTTATGGGAGATGCTGGTTCCGACATTCGTTGCTGCCTGCTGCTGTTCAAAAACGGCAGCGACGTCTGTGGCTCTACACTGCCGTCCGTAGCTGGCTGTCTGCTGCTGTTCAGAAACCGGCAGCGAGGTCTGTGGCTCTGTGCTGACGTCCGTAGCTGGCTGCCTGCTGCTGTTCAGTAAACGGCAGCGACGTCTGTGGCTCTGTGCTGACGTCCGTTGCTGGCTGCCTGCTGCTGTTCAGAAACGGCAGCGACGTCTATAAAGAAAAGGTAAGGAAACATTTTTCTTACCTGTGCTGGTTCTCAGCCTGCCGTTTGGGAGGAACGTCCTTCCTCCCGCAGCCCCACGGACCCCGTAGCGTAGGTCCTTGGGCTGTTGTCCGAGATGTCGGGCTGACGGCTACAGGGTACTCCTGTCGGCGTTCTTTCCCCCCCCCCCCAGCTGAAGTTGCACCAACTCCTGCTAAGGGACTATCATCTAGTGGCCGTTTGCTGGTTACCTGCTGCTTGCAGATACCTCCCTTGCCAGCTTTAAACTGCCTTCCTGTGGGAAAAAGTAAGGAAATAAATGACGTTCCCTTACCTTTCTATTGCAGGTTCGAAATAACCCTGCCATTTGGGAGGAACGTCCTTCCTCCCAACAACGACGAGTTGCAATGCGTGTAGCGATATGACACGCATGCGTCGTAAATGGGGTTCTTCACGTAGTCACTCACGTGACACCGAAGTAAAATCTGAAATGGAACTTCTGGCTCCTTAAAAGTGGAAAAACTTCTCTCCCCTTAAACGCGGACAGTCGATCCAGCTCGAGCTGGAAGGTCGAAGATACTCTTTTTAACTCGCCGATTAGGTCGCCCAAGTGGGACAGGAACTTCAATCTTCAAAACACAGCTAAAATAATGCCAGCTTCAAACATTATTCCACATAACAAGTTATCAATGGTTATTGCCTTAATATCATGTTCCTTTATAACACAAATTTAAATTGTTCTTCTGCTCCTTCTTTTCCTTTTTTTCCTTCTTCTCCTCCTCCTCCTCCTCCTCTCCTCTCCCTGTTCTTCCCCTCCATCTTCTCCTCCTCCTCCTCCTCCCATCCCCACTTCCTATCCTCCTTGTCTCCTCTCCTTCTTCCCCTCTCTCCCTCTTCTCCTACTTCTCTCTCTCTCTCTCTCCCCCCCCCCCCCCCCCCTCCTTCTCTCCTTTTCCCCCTTCTCTCCTTTTCCTTCTCCTCCCCTTAGATACTCAGGATTGAGTATTACTTGATTCTTCCCCAGACTAATAAAGTCAATGTGACAACCGTACACTCTACTGATGCTTTTGGAGGTGTCGTGCTCCATCTGACACTCACAAAGGTTTGCTACCTTCTCACAATGCATGGCCTTAAGGTTCTCAATATCACTCTGAATGGACTTTCTTCACCTTGAGCTGGCATGGGTCAGAGATTTCAAGATTCAGTGAGGTGTTGCATATTTTTGCCAAAGAGGCTTTGATTATTCTGCACATGAATAATACTGGACTGCACAGAGTCCAATTTTAGAATGACAAAGTGATTTGTAGCTGTCATTTTAGATTAGTTTAGAGATACAGCGTGGAAACAGGCCTTTCGACCCACCGGGTCCGCGCCGACCAGTGATCCCAGCACATTACACTATCCTATACCTACTAGGGACAATTTTTACATTTACCAAGCCAATTAAACTTCATAACTGTGCGTCTTTGGAGTGTGGGAGGAAACCGAAGAACTCAGAGAAAACTCACGCAGATCACAAGAGTCAAGAGTCAAGAGTCAAGAGTCAATTTAATTGTCATTTGGACCCCTGGGGGTCCAAACGAAATGCCGTTTCTGCAGCCATACATTACACACAAATAGACCCCAGACACAACATAATTACATTTAACATAAACATCCATCACATAACTGTGATGGAAGGCCAAAAAAACTTATCTCTCCACTGCACTCTCCCCCCCCCCCCGATGTCAGAGTCAAAGTCAAAGCCCCCGGCTGGCGATGGTGATTGTCCCGCGGCCATTGAAGCCACGCCGGGTGGTGCGAGGTCGCACACCGGGTCTTGGTGTTAGAGCCCCCGGTGTGCGCTCGCAAAGTCCCGCGGCCGTTCCAGCCGCGCGGGGCAATGGTGTTAGGCCCCGCTCCAGGAGCTCTTCGACCCCGCAACACGGGCAGGAGAATTCGCCGTTGCAGGAGCCCGAAAAGCGGTCTCCCTCCAGGGAGCCGCGCGGGGTCGTCCGAGCCGTCCGCAGACCCGCAGTAGCAGCCTCCGACTCAACAGCAGCAGCGGCATCGGCAGCAGCAGCAGCAGCAGCAGCAGCGGCAGCGCTCCTCCACCGCTCCACCCGCTCCGGTCTCGGCCAGCTCCGCGACGGCAACGGTGAGTCGGCACCAGAGTCCCCGGCTTCTTCCCGTTGGAGGCCGCTCCTCGTTGCGGCCTCAACGCCACCTGAGACCCGACGAGAACAGGTCGGGTCTCCAGTGCAGGGAGAGATTCAAAAGTTTCCCCCCCCTCCCACACCCCAACATAAAATAAATAACAAAAACTACACAGAAACACAGACAAAAAATAACAAAAACGCGGACACGAGGAAAACGTACAAACCCCGTACAGGCAGGATCGATCTCGGGTCTCCGGCATTCGCTGTAAGGCAGCGCTGTCATCTGTTTCCCTGATCAGCCCAGGAGAAGAGTTAGATAAAGGCTGGTTAGATCCTGCAGACAAAAGTTCATTCACTGCTTTTGGTGAGGTTCACCACACTAAAGAATAGTTTTGGAGTTATCAAAAGAAAAATAAAAATGATCCCTGCCAAGGTTTAGAATATTTTACATGACATCAGTCATCTTCAGAGTGTGAAGTGTATAAAGTGTGATTTACAATTGGCAACAGTGATGAGAAACACAGTGTGTACATTCATGTCAATTGTAATAGAAATTAACAGGATATTTGTCATTGCTTTTGATAATGTTTGAGAAAAGGAATAAGAATAAGAATAACCATATGCATGGACAACTATCTCTCTGATACACTTTGTGTGGAGATAACATTTTTTAAAGAGTATTAGTATAAATATTATGTTATGCCTGGATTTAAAATATAGATTACTTCACAAATTCATGGGTGGTTGTGGCATTCTGCCATTAGCAAAGGGCACAAAACAGACCTTCTATTCTATGCCTTTTCCATGAGCAAGATGGACTTTTCAGCTCTAAACAGATCTCGGATATCAACGTGGGACTAAGTGAAGAAAGTCTCTGGAGCCAGGCCCTGGCATTTGTTCCACAGGTGGGGCCCACCCGCAGAAATTCTTGGACTTTATTTCATATGTGAAGGAAAATAGGGCTTCTATGATCTGCAACAAAAACAGAAAACGCTGGAAACACTTGGCAGTTCAGAGTATATGTGTGGACAGAAGGGTTTAGGTAGTTGCTTTGTCCACACGCTATGGCCTACGATGTCTATGAAGGCGGCTATGGGTTTTATTTGTTTAGTCTGCCATTTGTCCGTAAAGAGCCCTGTTCCAGGTAATATTATATCGCTTCAATTATTGCTCTGCAGAAGAAATTGCTGTATCACCATACCAACCAATAGGCCTTCCCCCTATTTAATCCATTTTCTTCTACAAATAGAAACTACTTTTCCATGAGCAGGATAGACTTTTCAGCTCTAAACAGATCTCAGATATCAATATAGGATGAAGTGAAGAAAGTCTCTGAACACGCTAGAGGCAGGAAACATGTTCCCAATGTTGGGGGAGTCCAGAACCAGGGGCCATAGTTTAAGAATAAGTGGTAAGCCATTTAGAATGGAGATGAGGAAAATCTTTTTTCACACAAAGAGTTATGAGTCTGTGGAAATCTCTGCGTCAGAGGGAGGTGGAGGCTGGTTCTCTGGATGCTTTCAAGAGAGAGTTAGATGGAGCTCTAATTGGGCCTGTCCGACTTAGGTGACTTTCTAGGCGAGTGCAGGAGACTCTGCGCTCGTCACATGATCGCCACATGGTTGCCACATGTTCGCTGATGGTCTCTGGTGAGTCTCCTTCATGGTCGCAAAGAGTTCCCGCATTCTGGGAACTAGTCGCGACCTCAGAATGGTCGCCGCAAAATTTTCAACATCTTGAAAAATTTTCTACGACCAAAAATTGGTCGCCATGGAGAAGGTAATCCTGCAGTCGTAGGTGCCGTTGTAGTGGGATCGCCATGTAGTTATGGGTAGTCACGGTAATCGTAGGTAGTTTCCGTTAATCGCCTTTGCTGACCGGTCATTTTCCTTGGCTCATTGGGGGGAAAAAAAACGTAAGCAGGACTTTTCAGAACCAAGGATAACCGACCGGTAATGTTAAATGTCTGCCGAACTTTACAGCTATATATCTCTGACCTATTAAAAGTTGTCTGCCTTCTTGAAAGTTGTCTCCACTCCTTCTCCCTCCTTCTCCCTCCCTTCTCCCATCTTCTTAAAGATCTTTTGTGTGTGTGTGTGTGTGTGTGTGTGTGTGTGTGTGTGTGTGTGTGTGTGTGTGTGTGTGTGTGTGTGTGTGTGTGTGTGTGTGTGTGTGTGTGTGTGTGTGTGTGTGTGTGTGTGTGTGTGTGTGTGTGTGTGTGTGTGTGTGAGAGACAGTCGCCGTTCCAGTTCCTGGTTTATCAGACGACAGCTGGCAACTTGACAGTTGGCAGCAGTCCGCTGAAAAGAGGGACGGGCACATTAGGTATAGCGGAGTTAAGGGATATGGCGAGAAGGCAGGAACGGGGTACTGATTGTGGATGATCAGCCATTGAATGGCGGTGCTGGCTCGAAGGGCCGAATGGCCTACTCCTGCACCTATTGTCTATTGTGCTGTCTTTTACAGTGTGTTCAGAAATGTCTGAAACTTTGATCATAAACCTAAAGACTATCAAACTGAATTTAAAAAGTGATCCATCAACATCATAGTATAAGCATAACTGCTAAACGTAGGGCTGTAGGGCATCCATCCATTAGGCACTGTCTGGGTTCTCAGTTTGAAAGCTCAGGGTAAGTCCAGAATGTGAGCATGGGCACAGGATCCATGAATTGCAGGTCTGGCATTGCATCCATGCTTTTCAAAGATGTAAATATCTGAGATTAGTTTAGTTTAGTTTAGTTTAGTTTAGTTTAGTTTAGTTTAGTTTAGTTTAGAGATAAAAAACGGAAACAGGCCCTTCGGCTCACCAGATATGCACCAGCCAGCGATCCCCACACATTTACACTTGGGACAATTTTTAGAGTGTGAGAGGAAACCGAAGGTCTCGGAGAAAACCCACGCAGGTCATGAGAAGAACTTACAAACTCCATACAGATGGCACCCAAAATCGGGATCGAATCTGGGTCTCCGGCACTGCAAGTATGTCACCATGCCATCTAGTTAGTAACCAGGCAATAAAATGGAGGTCCAAAATGGAGCTGAAGGTGCTAGAGTCTGGACAAATGGAGTGCTGTTGGAAGAAACCAGCAGGTCAGGCAGCATCTGCAGAGAGCCAGTATAAATACCCCCCTCACATCTTTTGGTCCCGAGGAAGAGGCTCAATCCAAAATATCAATTGCCATTTTCCTCCACAGATGCTTCTTCTTCTTGCGTTTGAGGCAGTAGCAGGGTGATGCCATCCGGTTTGACATCCGTAGGTGCCCACCCTAAAAAAGGTGCATGCAGCAATAAGCGGCGCTGCTGTTGTCTTTTTTTTTTACTGTCGTTCGCCTGAATGAGGTCAGTTGACAGGGCTCACCACGGGGAGGTCGACAACATGAGCCCCTCCACCGATACCAAAGATCCGATAGCAGAGCAAGATGGGTTACTCTCACGCAAAAGTGTAGTACGCTCATGGGTGGATTCATGGGTGATTTTATGACTCATTTTAACAACCTGCCTCCGCCATCTTGTTCCGCCATCTTGCTCAGCCATCTCGCTTCCGGCTAAAGATTGGATCCGCAGCGGGGAGAGGGAGTGTGGGGTCCGGGGCAGCGGGAGAGGGAGTGCAGGGTCCGGGGCAGCGGAAGAGGGAGTGCGCGGCCCGGGGCAGCGGGAGAGGGAGTGTGAGGTCCGGGGCAGCGGGAGAGGGAGTGTGAGATCCGGGGCAGCGGGAGAGGGAGTGTGCAGGTCCGGGGCAGCGGGAGAGGGAGTGTGAGGTCCGGGGCAGCGGGAGAGGGAGTGCGGGGCAGCGGGGAGAGGGGGAGACATTGTAGTGTGGGGGCAGGCGAGGGAGTGCCGGGGGTGGGGGATAAGGCCTAGTGTGTGTGAAGTTGCGGGGAGGTTTCTTATTTACAATGTTTCTTATTTAATGTCCCTTGTCTAGTCTGAAATAAAGTTCATCATTGGATCAGAAGAAATATAATTGTTTGTGTTATATGATTATTTACATTTATATCACATTCATGTATGTGTGTTTATAAACATTTTATTCTTTAACAAGAATTAACAGAATTATGAACTAACAGAATTATGAATCTAACCCTATATCACACACAAAAAGTTCCCCCGCTATGTCAATTACCCTGCGAGTCGGGTCGGTTCCGGTTACTACAAAATCAACTCAAACACTGTTTGTGAGCCATTTAAAAAGAAATGATTTAAAAAACATTAAAAAAGACAATTACCAGAGTCAAATTTTATTCTTGACAAGAAGTTTGAACTGACAGATTTATGAATCTAACCCACACAAACCGTTGCCCCGCAACATTGATTACACTGCGAGTCGGGTCAGGTCAGGTAGGCTCAGGTTGCTAAAATGGGCGGGGGAAAAATGCCCAGGATCGCCTCTATAGTGTACTACACGTCAGCCCATTGCATTTAGCAGCAGTAGCCTATCTTGCTCTGCTATAGGATCTTTGCCGATACTGTCTGGCCCATCGAACATAGAACATAGAACAGTACACCATAGGAATTGGCCCTTTGGCCCACAATGTCCGTGCCGAACATAATGCCTAGTTAAACTGATCTCATCCGTCTGCACATAGAAACATAAAAACATAGAAATTAGGTGCAGGAGTAGGCCATTCGGCCCTTCGAGCCTGCACCGCCATTCAATATGATCATGGCTGATCATCCAACTCAGTATCCCGTACCTGCCTTCTCTCCATACACTCTGATCCCCTTAGCCACAAGGGCCACATCTAACTCCCTCTTATATATAGCCAATGAACTGCCCTCGACTACCCTCTGCGGCAGAGAGTTCCAGAGATTCACCACTCTCTGTGTGAAAAAAGTTCTTCTCATCTCGGTTTTAGAGGATTTCCCCCTTATCCTTAAGCTGTGACCCCATGTCCTGGACTTCCCCAACATCGGAAGCAATCTTCCTGCATCTAGCCTGACCATTCCCCTTAAGAATTTTGTAAGTTTCTATAAGATCCCCTCTCAATCTCCTAAATTCTAGAGAGTATAAACCAAGTCTATCCAGTCTTTCTTCATAAGACAGTCCTGACATCCCAGGAATCAGTCTGGTGAACCTTCTCTGCACTCCCTCTATGGCAATAATGTCCTTCCTCAGATTTGGAGACCAAAACTGTACGCAATACTCCAGGTGTGGTCTCACCAAGACCCTGTACAACTGCAGTAGAACCTCCCTGCTCCTATACTCAAATCCTTTTGCAATGAAAGCTAACATACCATTCGCTTTCTTCACTACCTGCTGCACCTGCATGCCTACTTTCAATGACTGGTGTACCATGACACCCAGGTCTCGCTGCATCTCCCCTTTTCCTAATCGGCCACCATTTAGATAATAGTCTGCTTTCCTGTTTTTACCACCAAAATGGATAACCTCACATTTATCCACATTATACTGCATCTGCCAAACATTTTCCCACTCACCCAGCCTATCCAAGTCACCTTGCAGTCTCCTAGCATCCTCCTCACAGCTAACACTGCCCCCCAGCTTAGTGTCATCCGCAAACTTGGAGATATTGCCTTCAATTCCCTCATCCAGATCATTAATATATATTGTAAATAGCTGGGGTCCCAGCACTGAGCCTTGCAGTACCCCACTAGTCACTGCCTGCCATTGTGAAAAGGACCCATTTACTCCTACTCTTTGCTTCCTGTTTGCCAGCCAGTTCTCTATCCACATCAATACTGAACCCCCAATGCCATGTGCTTTAAGTTTGCATACTAATCTCTTATGTGGGACCTTGTCGAAAGCCTTCTGGAAGTCCAGATACACCACATCCACTGGTTCTCCCCTATTCACGCTACTAGTTACATCCTCGAAAAATTCTATAAGATTAGTCAGACATGATTTACCTTTCATAAATCCATGCTGACTTTGTCCAATGATTTCACCACTTTCCAAATGTGCTGCTATCCCATCTTTAATAACTGACTCTAGCAGTTTCCCCACTACCGATGTTAGACTAACTGGTCTGTAATTCCCTGTTTTCTCTCTCCCTCCCTTCTTAAAAAGTGGGGTTACGTTTGCTACCCGCCAATCCTCAGGAACTACTCCAGAATCTAAAGAGTTTTGAAAGATTATTACTAATGCATCCACTATTTCTAAAGCTACTTCCTTAAGTACTCTGGGATGCAGCCTATCTGGCCCTGGGGATTTATCGGCCTTTAATCCATTCAATTTACCCAACACCACTTCCCGGCTAACCTGGATTTCACTCAATTCCTCCAACTCCTTTGACCCGCGGTCCCCTGCTATTTCCGGCAAATTATTTATGTCTTCCTTAGTGAAGACGGAACCAAAGTAGTTATTCAATTGGTCCGCCATATCCTTGTTCCCCATGATCAACTCACCTGTTTCTGACTGCAAGGGACCTACATTTGTTTTAACTAATCTCTTTCTTTTCACATATCCGTGATCCATGATCCATATTCCTCTATTCCCTGTACTTCCATGTGCCTATCTAAAAGTCTCTTAAACACGTTGAGTTTCTCTTTTTGTGGCATCTGACAATAAACCTTTTTCAGATCATAGGATGGAATAGGTATGTGGGCGTTTCTATTGAGGTCATGTCAATAGAAAGAAAGGCAGATATTTATAGGAGTTTGTTGACACCTAGTTTTCCAGCGTAGGTACTTTGGAAAGTTTCTCAAGTGTGTCCCTTCCACTAAAAATAAGACCAATTTATTCTGACCAATTCTCACTTACTCAACTTCATCTCTATCACTGCAAGGTAATGGAAAGTGGCATCACTGCAGTTACATGGCAAGAGCAATTTAAACAATCTGTGCATGAATGGAAAACGGTGCACAACTTTAAATGCTATGCCAGAGAATTATTCAAGAGTCCCCCCCTCCCTCACTGAGGACAATCGCCCATTACATGCCCAGTTGATGGGTATGGGTACAACTGGATTCCGCAAAGTAATAGCGGAAACAGCTAAACGCTTCCCAGAACCGAATAAAAGACATATTACTGTATCCATCTGAAACCAATTAGCTAACTACCCTGGCACTCTAAGACTAAAAATATTCAATTCTTTGAATGTTGCTCTCTACTTGACAAGCACAAGAGCTACAAATTAAGCTCAAGGGCTCTGCAAGAGCAGTGCCAGCCCTCCCAGGAGCTGACAGTAAAACAGGAAGGGCTTTCTGGCTTTGGCACCAGAAGTGTGCATGTGTCCGTGCTACTTTGGGTTTAACTTGGAACAAATTTGCTGCGTGGCTGGTATTTTAATTCTTTCCCTTAAATTGTGGCGCTCGCAATATATTTGAGCACCTTTCTCATTTCAATAAAAGAGTGGCCACACACTTGGCTAAGTTTTTAAAGGTTCCTTTCTGTGTTCTCCCATTCCACTTTACAATGATTCCCTATTACGTTCCATTACAGTTAAATATTTAACGTAACCACGGTTAATTTACCTTGCAAATACAGTCTTAGGCACCCAAACTGGTGAATTTAATTAGTTATCAATTTTGTATTCAGAATCTTGGTGTGGCCATAAAAATGTTCACTGATTACAATGGTCTAATACTGAATAAGCTAAATATCATCCTATAAGTTTTTTTTGTATGGTATCTGATGCTTTTAAATAGCATTGATTTTCTCCCTGGAAGATTTAATTGTCTCAAGATTAACAAACTGCCTAACTTGCAACTCCCACAGTATGTTTTATTTTCCACAAGCAACTCCTGATAATTCATTTATCAAGTCTACTCCACCATTCAATCAAGGCTGAACTATCTCTTCCTCCTAACCCCATTTTCCTACATTATCCCCATAACCCCTGACACCCATACTAATCAAGAATCAAGAATTTGCAGTATCTATCTCTACCTCACCATTTTTTTTATATTCAAAGGCATAAGATCCAATTTTCAACTGCCTTTGTTGGGAATAAGTTGGGTGGTGAAAGATTAGCTTTCACCCAATCATTCATAAACTGAGACACAAGTCATTGCAGGTGCTGGAATCTGGACCAAGACATTAACTGGTCGAGAAGCTTTATGGATCAGGCAGCACATGTGGAAGGAAATGGGCAATCCATATTTCAGCTTTCTCCAACAGCTTGATTCATAAGCTTACTCTGTTTCATTTTCTGGAATCAGTATAATTTACGATGTGTGGGTAAATTTCTCTCACTGGACCTTCAATCATTAGTGGGAGTTCAATGTGCTGTGGCATTTGCAAACATCACAACATCTCCTGTTACATGGAGAATTGCGTCTGATCACGTGGGTTTTCTCCAGATGTTCCAGCTTCCTCCCACACTCCAAAGAAGTACAGGTTTGTAGGTTAATTGGCTTCTGTTACCTGTAAATTGTCCCTGGTGTACAAGATACTGCTGGTGAGTGGGGTGATCGCTGGTCGGTGCTAACTTGGTGGTCTGAAGGACTTGCATCCACGCTGAATGTCTAAAGTAAAAACTAAAGTAAAGAATTATTATAAAGTGTAGAAAATTAAAGAGATGGACCTATTTTGCAATTCCAGCAAGTTCTGTTTAAAGGTCATTGACATAAAACCTTAACCTTTTCCTCCACAGATGCTGCTTGATTTGTTGAGATTTTTGAGCACTTATATTTCTATAGCAGCCCAGAATGTAGATCATTAGAGAGTTAGCTCATGCTCCACTTCTGCTCAAGGAGAAAGAGATGCCAGAGACTGAATTACATAGTGGATGGAAAATAAGTGTCAGGACTGAGATTAACCTATTCCTGTTAGAATTACAGGTGTTGATTTAAACCAAAGATATACACTAAATGCTGGAGTAACTCAGCGGGACAGGGAGCATCTTTGGAGAGAAGGAATGGGTGACGTTTCGGTTTGGGTCTGAAGAAGGGTCTCGACCCGAAACGTCAACCATTCCTTCTCTCCAGAGTTGCTGCCTGTCCTGCCGAGTTATTCCAGCATTTTGTGTCAATCTTCCTGTTGGACACATTGCAGGTTGCACCAAAGACATCCGCTGCTTGTCCACTATCATGATTTCATGGACCGGTTAACAATGACTGCATTGTCTTTTGCCTAGCAATGGCATCACAAAGCCCAAATTGGTGAGTAACATCAACTGGTGACATCTATGAGTTGTTACTCCTGTGTATGGGTCTCATTACACAACAACAATTAACAGATTGTCTTTTGTTAGCAGGCAAGCAATGGGGTTTGCCATTGACCACAAATACATCCGAGGACAATGGTTGTGCAACCTCCAGGCAAAGGGCAATACTTCCAACGGAGCTCCGGTATCTCTGCCATCAATGTAGATGGACACCAAATCACCCCAAAGACTTCTCACGTACGGCAATGCAAGAAAAGAAAAAGCAGCACTTTGTAACTAACTTTATGATCATTTTAAAGAGATCAAACTAAAGAGTGGGACACTTGCATGAGATTTAAAAGTGGAAATAAGATGATTGAAAGCAAGCTTTAAAAAGTAATAAATATATTTATTTTATATTTGTAAACTTTTGAAATTTGAAATAGTAATGTGAGAAAAGCCCGATTCACACACATATCTATTTTTAAGCGCTGCGGTTTTAAGCAGCAAGCTACCTGACAAATTTTCCCCTATATAATGGCAAACATGGCTGGCCTCCCTTTATTTCATCACAAGTTCCGAGTCATATTTTGAATTGAGGAGATGAAGATAATGACTACCTATATTGTCTTGTTTTCAATTAGCACTGCTACAGTCTTGCTTCCTGGTAAGACATTTAATGCACCCTGTCGATGTTTTCAAGGCATGTATTGTATTTCAGGCTCTGGCTACTGAGTCTAACCATTGTTTATTTTAAAGACTTTAACATGTGGTGTGCACATGCTTAGAGTCAGTTTGACAATTATTGATTAATACCAATGCGGTTGACTCCTAAATGTCCTCTGAAATGGCCAAGCAAACTGGTCGTACCAGAGATGCTCTAATCACAAATAATATTAGAAAAGGGAAAGGACTGATTTGATGTCTCATTGTGCTCTGTGTGATAACCAAGGCATGACTATGATAAAAATGACGATTTAACTAGCAAGATGAATTGGATTCCGTAGGTCTGGGAGGTGTGTGTGTGTGTGTGAATTTGAATGTGGGGAGAACAATAAATTGGATTAATGCAGAGTTAATAGATTTTTGATAGTCAGCACAGACTTGGTGGGCTGAATGGTCTGCTACTGTGTGGTACGACCCTAAGAATTTTTTTTATTGGTGTCTGTGATTTTTGTTAGCACTATCCAATATTTTAGTTTCTCATTGCTGGTTTATAGTTTAGGCCTACTCTCCTAAAATGGGACAACAGGAGGACAGGAATTTTAAACAATTGAAAATCAATATTACAGTTTATGTAAAATGTAATTCCTCATGACATATAGACCTGTATACAATATATGCTTCTGGAATTTACAATATAAAGATGTCTAACATCACATTTTATTTACAATGTATTATCAAAGGACCAATGTTTTACCAAGTTCATGAAAGTGATGATGAAAAATATGAAGTGAATTCTCATTGGACAAGTTAGATAATATTACGTTGCAATCATGTGTAACTTTACTGCTCAATTTCTTGCAGCTAACATATGCTTTGATATTTTTCTGGATTTTTCATAAGAATAGTTTTTAAAAAAAATGAGAATTAACAATTTCAAAAATACGTTAAAATGAGAATTCCAGCCTGATCAATCCCAATATAACAATCTGAAACCTCGAACCTGGCTGCGACCATGCAATAAATTGACAGAGTGGGGTTTCTATGCCTGTTTTGTGTGAGGCACCCAACTCGTGATAGCCTATTGCACACGGGACACAAGGCTTCTTGCAGAGCGGAACAGAAGTTGCACAAGTAAACACATTAAAATGTATTTCATCTGCACTTCCCCGTAGTTGAGGAGTTCATAGAGCAAGTGAGTTGGGTTTAAGATTGCCTCTGTGTGTGTGTGTGTGTGTGTGTGTGTGTGTGTGTGTGTGTGTGTGTGTGTGTGTGTGTGTGTGTGTGTGTGTGTGTGTGTGTGTGGAGGTAAGATAAAGAGGGCTGGGGATCATGGCGGTTGCAGTCAACCATATCATACCTTCTGAATAACATCAGGCCTTGCGGTCCATTCAACTGACATATCAGTAGGCATAATCAAACAGAGGGAAAGAAGTTTGTAAAATGCACACATCTCCACCTTGTCTTTTGACTCCTCAGATTACGTGTGAAACAAGAAGTCCAGCAGAGTCTCACCTTCATCTAAAATTAAGAATATCTATTACCATGATCTTTATTCTTCATTAGAAACCCTCTTGGTGCCATTAGCGGTATCTCATTCAACTGGCTCAGTCTTTTCAGACATTTACAACCACAACAGATTATTCAACCCTGAGTTGAGCATCTGTTCCTGCATCATCACCTCCATCACAAAAGCTGCTTTTTTTCTGCCTCACTAATATTGCACATCTCTTTCCCCATGTAACATTATGATGTCCCCAATAGCTGCTGTTTATTTAGATAACTTACCTCTTGTCTCACTCCATGGGTTCTTTACAACACAAGTGGATAGGATGGTAAAACATGGGCATCTGGCTTGTTTGCCTTCATCAGTCGGTGTGTGGAGCATAAAAGTGCAGTAGTCATGTTATAGTTGTATAAAACCTTTATTAAGCCACATGTGGAGTATTGTGTGCCGTTCTGGTCACCTTGTTACATGAATAATGTGGAGGCTTTGGAGAGGGTACAGAAGATGGCTCAGATTAGAGGTTATGAGGAAAGGTACAAACTTGGATAGTTTTTTAATAGTTTCAGAGGCTGAGGTGTTATCTGACAGAAGTATATAAAATTATGGGAGACATAAATAGGATGGACTTTTGGATGCTTTTTACCAGGGAGCAAATGCAAAATACTAGAGGGCATAGCTTTAAGGTGAAAGGGGGAGAGTTTAAAGGAGCTTTATAAGGCAAGATTTTTTACATGGAAACATAGAAACATAGAAAATAGGTGCAGGAGTAGGCCATTCGGCCCTTCGAGCCTGCACCGCCATTCAATATGATCATGGCTGATCATCCAACTCAGTATCTTGTACCTGCCTTCCCTCCATACCCCCTGATCCCTTTAGCCACAAGGGCCACATCTAACTCCCTCTTCAATATAGCCAATGAACTGGCCTCAACTACCTTCTGCGGGAGAGAATTCCAGAGATTCACCACTCTCTGTGTGAAAAAGGTTTTCCTCACCTCGGTCCTAAAAGATTTCCCCCTTATCCTTAAACTGAGACCCCTTGTTCTGGACTTCCCCAACATCAGGAACAATCTTCCTGCATCTAGCCTGTCCAACCCCTGAAGAATTTTGTAAGTTTCTATAAGATCCCCCCTCAATCTTCTAAATTCTAGCGAGTACAAACCGAGTCTATCCAGTCTTTCTTCATATGAAAGTCCTGGCATCCCAGGAATCAGTCTGGCGAACCTTCTCTGTACTCCCTCTATGGCAAGAATGTCTTTCCTCAGATTAGGAGACCAAAACTGTACACAATACTCCAGGTGTGGTCTCACCAAGACCCTGTACAACTGCAGTAGAACCTCCCTGCTCCTATACTCAAATCATTTTGCTATGAATGCTAACATACCATTTGCCTTCTTCACTGCCTGCTGCACCTGCATGCCTACTTTTAATGTTTAAGAAGGAACTGCAGATGCTGGAGAATCGAAGGTTACACAAAAAAGCTGGAGAAACTCAGCGGGTGCAGCAGCATCTATGGAGCGAAGGAAATAGGCAACGTTTCGGGCCGAAACATTGCCTATTTCCTTCGCTCCATAGATGCTGCTGCACCCGCTGAGTTTCTCCAGCTTTTTTGTGTAACCTGCCTACTTTTAATTACAGGTGTACCATGACACCCAGGTCTCGTTGCATCTCCCCCTTTCCTAATCGGCCACCATTCAGATAATAATCTACTTTCCTGTTTTTGCCACCAAAGTGGATAACCTCACATTTATCCACATTATACTGCATTTGCTATGCATTTGCCCACTCACCCAACCTATCCAAGTCACCTTGCAGCCTCCTAGCATCCTCCTCACAGCTAACACTGCCCCCCAGCTTCGTGTCATCTGCAAACTTGGAGATGTTGCATTCAATTCCCTCGTCCAAATCATTAATATATATCGTAAATAGCTGGGGTCCCAGAACTGAGCCTTGCGGTACCCCACTAGTCACTGCCTGCCATTGTGAAAAGGACCCGTTTACTCCTACTCTTTGCTTCCTGTCTGCCAGCCAGTTCTCTACCCACATCAATACTGAACCCCCAATACCGTGTGCTTTAAGTTTGTATACTAATGTCTTATGTGGGACCTTGTCGAAAGCCTTCTGAAAGTCCAGATATAACACATCCACTGGTTCTCCCTTATCCACTCTACTAGCTACATCCTCGAAAAATTCTATAAGATTCGTCAGACATGATTTACCCTTCATAAATCCATGCTTACTTTATCCAATGATTTCACCACTTTCCAAATGTGCTGCTATCCCATCTTTAATAAATGATTCTAGCAGTTTCCCCACTACCGACGTTAGACTAACTGGTCTGTAATTCCCCGTTTTCTCTCTCCCTCCCTTTTTAAAAAGTGGTGTTACATTAGCTACCCTCCAATCCTCAGGAACTACTCCAGAATCTAAAGAGTTTTGAAAAATTATCACTAATGCATCCACTATTTCTGGGGCTACTTCCTTAAGTACTCTGGGATGCAGCCTATCTGGCCATGGGAATTTATCGGACTTTAATCCATTCAATTTACCTAACACCACTTCCCGGCTAACCGGGATTTCACTCAGTTCCTCCATCTCAT
This sequence comes from Leucoraja erinaceus, assembly GCF_028641065.1. Classification (NCBI taxonomy): domain Eukaryota; kingdom Metazoa; phylum Chordata; class Chondrichthyes; order Rajiformes; family Rajidae; genus Leucoraja; species Leucoraja erinaceus. Next base: position 66,565,607 of record NC_073380.1, on the reverse strand, counting down.
TTGACCCCCGGTCCCCTGCTATTTCCGGCAGATTATTTATGTCTTCCTTAGTGAAGACAGAACCAAAGTAATTATTCAATTGGTCTGCAAGCCCATTGAGGGCTTTGTAGACATAGAGGAGGGTCTTGAAATGTATGCGGAACCGCACAGGGAGCCAGTGGAGAGAGGCCAGGATCGGGGTGATGTGGTCCCTTTTTCGGGTGCCCGTCAGGAGTCTCGCTGCGGCGTTTTGGACCAGTTGCAGGTGGGACAGGGAAGATTGGCTGATGCTAGTGTAAAGAGAGTTGAAGTAATCTAGGCGGGAGGAGATAAATGTGTGGATGATCTTTTCGAGGTCATCAAAGTTGAGGAATTGTTTTAATTTAGCTATAGTCCGAAGCTGAAAGAAGCTAGCTTTTACCATGGCATTGACTTGTTTGTCAAATTTCAGTGCTGAGTCAAATATCATGCCGAGGTTTTTGATGTGAGGTTTGAGTAGTGGGGTAAGGCTTCCAAGACTGCCTGCTATCATTTTGATTGAGTCCGAGGGGCCGAGAAGGATGACCTCAGGCTTACTCTCATTTAGTTGGAGGAAGTTCTGGGCCATCCAGCACTTTATATCCTCGAGGCAGCGGGTAAGGTTAAGCAGATTTGATTGGTTTTTGGGCTTCAGGGGGAGATAGAGTTGTGTATCGTCTGCGTAGCAATGGAAGGAAATGCCGTGCCTTTCAATGACTTGGCCTAAGGGGAGCATATACAGGGAGAAGAGAATGGGGCCAAGGATGGAACCTTGTGGAACCCCACAGCAGAGATTAGCTGACGGAGGAGAAAGAGTTGCCTATGTTAATAGAGAAACTCCTACCTTTGAGGTAAGAGATGAACTATCTCAGGGCAGTGCCATCAATACCAACCCCATACCGGAGATGGTCAATTAGGATGGTGTGGTCGACAGTGTAAAATGCTGCGCTGAGGTCAAGAAGGAGCAGGATTGCACAGTCGCCGGAGTCAACGGTGAGCAGTAGGTCATTATGCACCTTCAACAAGGCAGACTCTGTGCTGTGGTGAGCCCTAAAACCTGATTGGAAAGTTTCCAGGATAGTGTTTTGGTGAAGGTAAGGCATAAGTTGACTTAAAATTACCTTTTCAAGGGCTTTTGATAGGAAAGGCAGTTTAGAAATGGGTCTGTAGTTGCTTGGCAAGGTGGGGTCGAGGTTAGGTTTTTTCAGGAGTGGCTGGACCACCGCATGCTTGAAGCAGATAGGTACAGGGCCAGTGGCCAGAGAGCTGTTGAAGATGGCGAGGATGCTGGGACCGGCTGTTGTAATTACATCCTTTAGGAGGGCAGAGGGGACAGCGTCGAGGGGGCAGGTAGTAGGTTTCCTAGTGGTGATCAGTTTTACAAGGTAGGGTAGAGTAACGAGTTGGAAACAATCTAATTTTGAAGAGCAGACCAATGAGACAGCCAGGTCACAGGTGGGAGGGGAAATATTTGTTCTTATGTTTTTTACCTTGCTGGTGAAAAATGTAGTAAATTCCTCGCACTTAGCAGGGGACCCATATAGGCTGATGCTGGGGGGAGGACAAATGATGGAGGTGATGGTGCCAAAAATAACCTTGGAATTATGAGCGGTTTTGGAGATGAGGGTGGAGAAGTATTTATTTCCAGCAGATTTTACCGCTTCCTGGTAATTGTGAAGATTGTTCAAAGGACATGTGAAGCTTATCAGATTTGTACTTCCGTTCTGATTTTCTGCATTCTCTTCTTTGGGCTCTGGTGGTGTCATTGAGCCACGGATCGCCTTTAGTCTTAGGCTTTTTCATTTTAAGAGGAGCAACATAATCCAGGATGGAAGAGCAAGTAGTATTGAATAGAGAAATTAGGTCGTCGGTACTGAGATGGGGGGTAGATGCCTCAATAGTGCAGATGACGGGGGCAGCTATGAGAGCCTGAGAGAACTTACTGGCAGTCGTGGAGTTAATGTAGCGGGAGTAGTGAGCAGGGAGATGGGATTTTGAGGGAGAGAAAGGCAGAGATATATTGAATATAATAGCACTATGATCAGACAGACAGGCATCAATAATATCTGTGTTACAAGTTGGGAGACCAGACGAAAGCACTAGGTCCAGTGTATGGCCAAGCTTGTGCGTGGGTCCAGTGGTGAGTAGAGACAGATTGAAGGACTCAACCAGGTTCATAAATTCACTCACAAGAGGCTTCGTGGGACAGCAGACATGAATGTTAAAGTCACCACGAATCAGGACCCGGTCAAATTTGGTCAACAAGCTAGCGATAAGATCACCAAACTGTGAGATAAAGTCCTTATTCATTTTTGGTGGGCGATAGAAAAGAACAATTAAAAGTTTAAATAGTCGACACACACATTGTGGGCCAAAGGGCCTGATCCTGTGCTTTACTGTTCTATGTTCTATCACATTTCTGAGCTTCTTACAAGTCTGCCATGTAGTCAACCTCCATCCACATCCTCTGACCTGGAAATGCTTCAGGTTCACAATGGTGGAATTACCAAAAGCAGGGATATTTTACATTCTTCCTTTCATAATTATTTAAGGTATAGTATTTTCAACATCCAAAGCACAATGATTCCATACAACGGTTGTTCCAAGAAACCCAAATACATTTGTCTGCATGAATGATTTTGCAATATAACTATTTGTAAACTAATTCTAAAATCTCAATACAAGTTGCCAAATGAAAAACCTTCTCCTCCAGCAGGATGCAGGTTGTATCTAAGTGGAATATGTGGCTGTAAATGTGGCTGTAAATCCTGCAGGATGTATCCAACAACTAATAGTTCTCCCAGACTTGAACATAATTGGTGCCAATTAAGCGTGGCCTGATTGAGTTGCAGGATTTTGCTCTGTTGTGTAAATTGCAACATATTCTCCATTAGCTTTTTATTTGCTTTAGTCTTTTAAGTCTTTTCTACAATTGCTAACTATTCCTGTGGCATGTAACACCTTCAACAGTCCTTCCCTTAGAGGACTTAGATCATGACTACTAAGCTTGTTACAAATATAATTGTAGACTTTCACAACTTTGCAAATGTCGATGGTGCTATTCGAGTTGAAATGAACCATGCAGTGTATCATACTCGACCCATTCTTGATAGTAACACCTGTTTATTTAATATATCTTCCTTTTCACATTCATTGAATTCATGATGAGCCAGCCGTATTAAAAGGTTTTTCTCTCAATAATAACATAAACCTGTCGTGTGGTCAGCACCATCTTGTCAACACCATCTTGTCACCACCATTAGACCTGGAAATACTTTGATTGATTAAAAGCTACAACTTGGAAACAGGCTCTTTGGCCAATCAAGTCCATTACTCTGATTGATTTCCCATTCACACTAGTTCTGTGTTATCCCACTTTCGCATCCACTCCCTACACCCTTGGGGCAATTTACAGAGGCCAATTAACCTCAAACCCTGCGCGTCCTTGGGATGTGGGAGGAAACCAGAGCGTGTGGAAGAAATCTGCACAGTCACAGGGAGAACGCATAACTCACTACAGACAGCATCCAAGGTCAAGATTGAATTAGGATCTCTGGTGCTGTGAGACATAAGTTGTACCAGCTACACGTTGCATTGATATATTAGTGCCAATGTATGCACATTTCTTCCTTTTCATCTTTCATTGGACAAAGAGTATTCAGATATCAAGCCCTTCCAAACCAGAATTTTCACTCTGCATTTCTTGTCCTCTCTACTTCCCTTAAGGTTAAAGGCATCTTAATTTATTTCAGTGGATGATTGGTTATTTTTCCTAACTTCTCCTCTCCCAGTTCAAGATCTGTGTTTGTGTTATGTCCATGTTTAAATCACTTTGGGATATATCTCAGTCCTGAGTTACCAGCCATGGTTCACAAATTATGCAGGTAGAAAGTTCTCACCTCATCCCAGAAATATAAGCACATAACCCAACAGTGCTTCCACACTTCAAAAAAAAATTCCTTAAATAGAATCCCAAATTTCCTGGAATTTGATGGTATTTCCTGAAATTTTCTAAGCCTTCCGCAACTGCGCATGTGCGACTGCTGCCCCAACTGTGCATGCGCGGATACCGGGCCCACGGCGCACGCACGTGGATACGGTGTCATTTTACATCCCTGCTGTGTCACTGGCGTCATTTTCAATTGTGACACAGCTGACGGGCCTCCCCCAACTATCGTAAATATACTTTTTTCCCCCTAATTATCCCGCGGGCCTGATTGGACCCCATCGCGGGCCGGATGCGGAAATTTCCTGAAATTATTTCATTTCCCTAAAATTACCCTAAAACCAGAATTTCCTGAATTTCGGGTAATTTCCTTCAAAGTGGAAGCATAGTAATCCAAGCTACACTCTGAAGGACTGGTCATGCAGTTCTGCAGCATTAGAGGTGGTATATTTTGGATGAGGTCTCAGATGGAGAGAAGCGCAAAGACATGCATCAATAGAAACAATGAAGACATTTCAAAGGTGGACTATAATCTGGTGAGAATTGGATGTATTCTTGATCAATTTAAAGTACTATAATTAAAGTCTGTTTCCATTCTATTTTGATCAATTTCATGGCAATATTTTAAAATGGGAAAGGAACTCAATTTACATTTATCAATGAGATCAGACATATGTTGGTGTTCTTTGGTGTTCATGGGCAAGAAACACAGAAAATAAGCATTCAGGTACAGAAAGAAATTGGGAAGGCCAATGGAATATCCGAATTTCTGGAAAGAAGGATGTCGTACCATAATAGTAGAATCTTATTACACCTCTGTAGGGGTTTGTTGAGACCACACATGGAGTACTCTGTACAGCTTCAGTCTTCAATATAAAGATATATACTTTAGAACCAATGTAGTCAAGGTTTTCAAGACTGTTTCTCAGGACAAAGGCATTACTTTTCAGGAAAAGATAGCTTGGTTGAGCCTCTACCCTCTGAGGGATTTTTGGTTGAGCCTCTACACTCTGAGGATTTTTTGTGCGGTAAATGCTGTGAAATTCTTCTCCTCATAGAGATATCTTGAAGCAGCGTCATAGCCTTGGGATAACTGGGATTCCATTTTAGACGTAGATTAGGAAGAGCTTCTTGCATTGGACGGCTGTGAATCTTTGGGATTCTGTAGCAAGAGGACTTAAGATACTGAGTCATGTTTAGGTAGTTTTTTGGACTTTAATGTAATCCAATGTTATTGAGAACAGGCAGGAAAATGAAGATGAGTTCAATGATCATCAGGCCAACCACAATCGTATTACTACATCTGCTCAAACAAAGCTTTCACTACCTTGGTGCACTTGACAATAATAAACCCAAGTGTAAGTCAAAACTTTTGTGAGCAAAAAACTGATATCAAAAGCCGATCCTCACACAAGTACAAATTATGCCGAAAACCGCCCTGTATTGTATAAATGTAATGGAAATTATCTGAGCTAACTTAGCAGTCCATTATTCCATAGCTGTGCAACTTTGAATCATTTGAGCATGTGCATTGTTTCACATCTTCCAAGGAAAGGTTCATCTTAAGTGAACAGTCAAGCTTGCTCTTTACTTTGCTCTGATTAAACCATTTTAAAAATCTATCGTGTGCCCTGAAGTATACATGTGACCCTTTGCCTGATCTCATGTTTGCCTTTGGCTGGATGAGGACAAGGTTGATCTCTGGCTTTTATAAACATATGGGAGTAATTTTCTAGACAGGCTGTAATTTGGATGGAATCTAATGCAGCTGCATCACACTATGTGCAGACGGTTTGTTGCGGACTCATTTCAAATTGGTCAATGTGCAAGAATTATGAGCTCAGTGCTTCTTTAAGCTGTTTCCATATCCTTTGCAGGACCTCAATTTATCTTAAAAGGAACAGTTTTCTAAGGAGGAAGAATGACTCTTTATAGATACATTTGTCAGAGTAAGGTGGAGGACCACAGTTTAGGGTTCTTCCGCTGCTGGACTTTCGGTGGAAGATGTGGTGGAGACGCCCATCAAACAAGGAAAGGGGGCCACAAGAGTGGCAAGGGTGCCAGGTAAAATGATATTTCCATGAACTCCACGATATAACGCTAATGAATGTATACATAGCCTCTGAGAATGTTGGACGAATTTCTGCACAGTAGAGTTTAATTTAGTTTAGAGATACAGCGCGGAAACAGGCCCTTCGGCCAACCAAGTCCACACCGACCAGCGATTCATGCACATTAATACTATCATACGCACACTGGGGACAATTTTTTTACATTTATACCAAGCCAATTAACCTACAAACCTATACGTCTTTGGAGTGTGGGAGAAAATCGAAGATCTCAGAGAAACCCAACGTGGTCACGGGGAGAACGTACAAACTCCATACAGACAGCACCCGTGTCTCTGGTGCTGTAAGCAGTAAGATCTGGCGCTGTAATCTATAAGCGGGTAAGCATTGTAAGGCAGCAACTCTACCGCTACGCCACCGTACCGCCCTAAGTTCTAGTTTTGTATATTTTTTTATTCTGAATAAAATTTATTTTGAGTTAAAAAAAATTCAAACCTGATGTTAAATCCGAGTTTAAAACTGCATTGCAATCAGATCCTCTGGCACATCACTCTTTATCATTGCACAAAACTATTAAAACATTCGGAAAGTTTGAAACTGTGAGAAAGAACATTCGGTCCATCGACTCTACCATTCATTACAATTATGTCTGAACATCTATCTCCATGCCATATTCCAACTCTTTCCAATTACATAGATGCCCTTTGTGTTTCAAAATCTATCCACCTCCTTCATAAATATATTCAGTGACTCAGCCACACTGCCTTCTGTGATAAATATATTTAAAACTGGGGCGCCACATGATTGGCAGCCCCGCCAACAGCCTGTCTATTCTTTCGTCTTTTTTAAATTTTTATTATGTGTTAAAAGTCTGTGTAAATGTTCTCCGGTTTGATTTATGTGTGGGGCAGGGGGGAGGGGTCTGGGGAGACTTGTATTTCAGTGTCTTACCTTGCCGGAGATGCAATTAATTTTCGGGTCGCATTCTCCGGTCGCTCTGCGGCCTACCATCGATCGAGCTCCTCAGACTGACCTTGGGCCCCACCGCGAGGAGTGGACTTACATCGGAGTCGATCCCTTGCCTGCGATCGCTCCAACAGTGGCCAGCGGACTTTGCATCTGGAGCACGCAGTTTTGGGAGAAGCCGTGGATGTCGGGAGCACCAATGATGCAGAGGGCTCACCACCAGCTGCGGGAGTCAAGATCATCCCATCAACGGAGGGCTCGAGGCCCCCGACCACGGAAGAGCAAAGGGAAGAGATTGAACTTTTTTTTTACTTCCATCACAGCGAGGAACATGGAGGAGTCACTGTGGTGGATGTTTATGTTAAAACGTGATTAAATTTGAAAGTTCAAATTGAAGCTGTACAATATCTGTATAATTTTATATGCTGTTGGTTTTATTTTTGTACATTTGCTTCTAATAAATAAAAATATATATTAAAAAAAAATGGGTTTTGTGTGTTCCGTTGCGTTTTCCTTGTATGACTGACTTGGCAAATGAAATTCCTCGTATTCCTCGAATATATCCTGCAAAACATACTTGGCTAATAAAGTATTATTGTGATTGTGATTGTGAATTCCACAAGCTCTCCACCCTCTGAGTGCAGAAATGCCTCCTTATCTCAGATGTCTATCCCATATCCTGTAACTCCTAAATAAAACACAATATTGTATTTCCATCTGTTTCCATGTAGTATCTCTAAACTGAACTAAACTAAATTTCAGATCAATAACAGGAGTGCAACAGAAACATACTGTGATAAAACCATGCATTAATCATTTTTTACAATTTATTTGCTATTTGTTTTTTGCAATTTATTTTGATTTTGGAAATATTCAGTAAGCCAGTCCTCACTCAAGCACAAAATACAACTTTAGTATTGTACAAACTCTTTATTCTCTGCATTGATGCTGCCTTCCTTAACGTTTTCATTATTTCAGATTTCTCAGCATCCGCATTTTTTTGCTTTATGCTCACTTTCATTCTGACTTATTCGTTAAGGCTGACATACAAATACGGGGCAAAGTAATTAGCTGGAGAGCAGTGAAATAACTCAGAGTTTGAAGAGAAACCTTTCTTCACTATCCAGTATAATAGTAAGGTTAAACGAGAACTTACCAGTTTGAGGTTTGATCTGTATTTTATGAGGAGTTACGATGAGGGATTACGTGAAGAGCCCGCTCAGCACGCATGCGCGGCATACTTCAAACCAGCGGTGTGGAATCACAGATAGACGCAGTTATTGAAGTAAACATAGTAAAGATAAGGAGACATCAGTTTATGAATTTGACCCATATTATTGAGGGTGGGAGCGGAGGGCACGTAACTCATCGTAACTCCTCATAAAATACAGATCAAAAGCTGGTAAGTTCTCGTTTAATCTTACTATTTTACTTCGCAGTCACGTGAGTGATTCCGTGAAGATTTCAAAGCTCTGTGATTTCAAACCGTGTAACAGTTATTACTACATCACTGCCGAAGTCTTTGAGGGAGGAAGTGTGTTATCGTAACCAACCATTGAATCTGTTTGTAGAAAAACACAATGGTATTTTAACAATAACAACAAAGAAATTAAATTGCCCCCCTGGGCTTAAATTAAATATTTGCAGTCTGTAAAATCTTTCCTGCAAATTAAACAGGTTTTGCCAACGGCTTATTATACCATTTCTGAATGGTCTTTCTCCCCACCATCCTGCTATAGCTGGATGTGGTTTATAGGCTATTTTTTTAGCCGTCGACGTGGATGCTGCCCTAACCATATAACCATATAACCATATAACCATATAACAATTACAGCACGGAAACAGGCCATCTCGACCCTTCTAGTCCGTGCCGAACACGTATTCTCCCCTAGTCCCATATACCTGCGCTCAGACCATAACCCTCCATTCCTTTCTCGTCCATATAACTATCCAATTTATTTTTAAATGATAAAAAAGAACCTGCCTCCACCACATTTACTGGAAGCTCATTCCACACAGCCACCACTCTCTGAGTAAAGAAGTTCCCCCTCATGTTACCCCTAAACTTCTGTCCCTTAATTATCAAGTCATGTCCCCTTGTTTGCATCTTCCCTCCTCTCAGTGGGAAAAGCTTATCCACGTCAACTCTGTCTATCCCTCTCATCATTTTAAAGACCTCTATCAAGTCCCCCCTTAACCTTCTGCGCTCCAAAGAATAAAGCCCTAACTTGTTCAACCTTTCTCTGTAACTTAGTTGCTGAAACCCAGGCAACATTCTAGTAAATCTCCTCTGTACTCTCTCTATTTTGTTGACATCCTTCCTATAATTAGGCGACCAAAATTGTACCCCATACTCCAGAATTGGCCTCACCAATGCCTTGTACAATTTTAACATTACATCCCAACTTCTATTCTCATGCCCTGGTGGAATTAAATTTGTACATGTTAGTTTTTATCCCAGCAGCTTTTAGCACCTGCTTGAGCCATCTCGAAATGGCTCATCACCCGACCATAAGGTTTTTTATGACTGACCCACAAGGCTTTTCATCTCCCTCGAATATTTTGGTTGTGTCTATGTAGGATAATATTTTCATGGTACATAACCGTGTTTCTGGCGGGAAAGCCTGGAATTCCACGACTGGATTAGGTGTTCCTGGTCTGCTCTGTTTGATCATTCCCTGGATAACGACAGAGATCTGGTCTGGAGCTGTGAGCATGGTGTCCAGTTGCAATAGGTGTAGTGACTGGACCCTCTGTGCAGCTACAAGTGCCATCAACATGAGTGTTTTGAGCATGGATGGTTCCAGGTTGAGGGATCTGGCTGGTGGCCATCCCCTGAGGTATGTCAGGACCACACTGACATCCCATATATGGGTGTACCTTGATCTAGGGGGTTAGAGTTGTAAATACCCTTCATTAGTTTGACCACCAGCTGGTGGGACCCCATGGCCTGTTGTCCTGGAGCTGGTTTTAAATAGACAGGCAGGGCACTTCTAGCTGTGTTGATGGCTCTGTAGCTGAGTCCTTCATCGTGGTGAAGGTTCGCCAGGAATTCCAGTACGTTGGTAACTTTAGCGGTTGAGTAGGTGGTCCCTGTATCCAAGCAGTACTTCTCCCATTTTTTGATGCTGGACAAGTGCTGTTGTTTAGTGGATGTTCGGAGGGATGCTGACATGGTGTCGACGGTTTGTTATGATAATCCCAGTCCCAGAAATGGTTTGTGCAGAATCTGCAACCCAGGAGTTTGATTTTTTCATGGCACGGGTGGCTTGTGCCCGACACTGGGTGTTAATAACTCTGGGTCACTGGGGAATACCATCGGAGTTTCAACAACCATGTCATGGAGTATTGGGAACCATGGCTGTGTAGGCCAGTCGGGTACTATCAAAATACCTGAAGCAGAGTCCATTTGTATTGTGCGTAGTCCCTGACTGATGAGGCAGAAGGGAGGAAATGCATAGAAGAAGAATTTCCCCAATCCAGCGCGAACACATCTACCACCACTGCTGCCTCAGGGTAAGGTTCCGAAGCGACTTACATAGGTACCTGGTTGATGCAAATAAATCGATATCTGGCGTGACATATTGCTTGATAACTTTTGTGAAAAAAAAAATATTGGAGGGTTTTACGTCAGGCTTTTAACGGCCTCCCGCACGTGGGGTTTCCACGTAGCTGTCCACCACACACCACACCTAGCAGCTCTTCCTGTTCCTGCACCCCTTGCATACTCCCGAGATCTTCAGCCATTGCCCCTGTTCTTGACCAGCCCAGTCCTGGTCACCAAAGCTATCCTCTGGAAAGGAGGAAGCAATGTTCAGTGCACAAGGCACTGTGGAGGGAGTGCCTGACCCCCCTCTGCGAGAGCGCCCCTCCTGGGGTGCACCTCGCTGGAGCAACTGTGCCAAGAGCTGCTCCATGCGGCTCAGGCGGCTGTCTCTCCCCCGCCTGGGTGGAGAGACGTCCCCGTCCGATAAGTCGGAGCCACCGGCCGGACGCCTCTTCCTTGGCTTTACATCCAGCCCGCTGCTCAGGCGCTAGCGGGCTGGGCTCGGCGCGGTGTCGGGGTAGCGGACTGCCCGGTAAGCGGTCCTACCTCCTTGTTGCTGCCCCCGTGAAATGGAACGCTCCTCCGTGGAGTCGAGCGGGGGCAGGTCTGTTCAGGCGGCTGTCTTTACCCCCGGGCAGGTGGAAAGTCGTTCCGTCCGATAAGTAGGAGCCACCGGCCGGACTCCTCAGTGGCGTTACTTACAGCCCGCTGCTCAGGCACTAGCGGGCTGGGCTCGGCACGGTGTCGGGATAGCGGAGCGCCGGGTAAGTGGTCCTACCGCCTTGATGCTGCCCCCCCCTCAGATGGAACGCTCCTCCGTGGAGTCGAGCGGGGGACAGGTTTGTTGTAGAGCCTTTCTTCTCTGCCGGACAGCAGAAGGCTCCCTGCGAAAGAAAAAGCCGACGTCAGCTTACCCGACGGTCCATTCTTCCGCTGTGCCGCTGTTGCTCTGCTGGACGTAATGCCGCGCATGCGTGCTGAACGAGTTCTTCACGGAATCACTCTCGTGACTCCGAAGTAAAATGGTGCGTATATGTCATTGGAACTTCCTTCACTGATTGCAGACTTTGTTTTTCTCTGACAGTGGCCGGCTGCATTCTTGCTCAATGATCAGGGAACAGGTAGCTCCACCCAGGCTGACTGCATGCCCGTCATCTAGGCTGTGTCCACAGACACTTTGGCTTCTTCTCAGGGTTGCAGAGTGCCGCAGAGACCTTAGTGCTTTTTAGGTGAACGTAACAATATTTTGGTTTGATATTTATATGTATATTCCTCATTTTGCATAGATATCTCCCTAGGTGTTTGCTTAGTTTATTGCCACGTGTACCGAGGAGCAGTGAAAAGCTTTTGTTGCGTGCTATCCAGTTACCTGAAAGACAATACGTGATCACAATCTAGCCATTCACAGCGTATAGATACATGATAAGGGAATAACGTTTAGTGCAAGGCAAAGCTAGTAAAGTCCGATCAAGGATAGTTTGTGGGTCACCAAAGAGATAGATAGTGGTTCAGAACTGCTCTCTAGTTGTGGTAGAATGGTTCAGTTATCTGATAACAGCTGGGGAAAAAAATGTCCTCGAATCTGGAGGTGAGGGTTTTCACACTGGGAGTGTTTTCAATGTCATTTTGTGCCTGCAAATAAAATAAACAAAGTTTTGTTTTAAGAAAGTGCTAAACTAACAGTGGCTTGGGACCAGCAGCTTAGCACAGGAATTAGTCTAGTGACTTGATGGTGTGAGAGGCACATGAAGGTGCACCACCTGCGGAGCATCATGTCCTCCACCAGCTGCGGTTTCCCTTGGCTCCATTGCAGCCAAGCTGCAGCTGCCCGGGTGTCAGCATGTTAGTTCTGTGGCAGCCGCAAGGTGTGCACAGGGATCCTGACAGGAAGAACTTTTAGAATAGAATAGAATAGAATAGTTTCTTTATTGTCATTGTAACATGAACCATGTACAACGAAATTTAAAAATGTCAGCCAGTCAGTGCACCATTCAAACATTTCTAAAATCTAACGATACATACAAGGTAAAATATGAAAAGATAAACAACTAAAATAAATATCACGAAAATAGCACGCATAAACACCCAACCCTCCATCCTTCTGTCGATTTCACAGTGTACCACAGTCCCTTAGTCTGTATCGCCCCTGCGTTCCTTGGCGGCTACATTTAGTGCTTTTATAGCAGTGGGGTAAAAACTGTTTTTTAGTCTGTTCGTCCTTGTCCTTGTAGATCTGTACCGTCTGCCTGACGGCAACAGTTCAAACAGGGAGTGTCCGGGGTGGGAAATTTTGTGAGAGTAAGAAGGAATTGCAGATGCTGGTTTAAACCTAAGTGAGGCTCAAGATGCTGGAGTAACTCAGTGGGACAGGCAGCATCTCTGGATAGAAGGAATGGGTGATGTTTAGGGTTGAGACCCTTCTTCAGTCTGTAGAAGGGTCTCGACCCAAAACATCACCCATTCCTTCCATCCAGTTGCTGCCTGTCCTGCTGAATTACTCCAGCATTATCTAACTATCGTGAGAGGTTGAGTAGGCTGGGACTCTATTCCTTGTAGTGCAGGATGAGTGGTGATCTTAGAGGTGTATAAAATCATGAGAGGAATGGATCGGATATACGCACAGAGTCTTTTGCCCAGAGTAAGGGAATTGAGGACCAGAGGACCTAGGTTTAGGGTGAGCGTGGAAAGATTTAATAGGAATCTGAGGGGTAACTTTTCCATACAAAGTGTGGTGGGTGTATGGAACAAGCTGCCTGAGGAGGTAGTTGAGGCAGGACTATTGCAATGATTAAGAAACAATTTGACAGGTACATGGATAGAACAGGTTTAGCGGGATATGGGCCAAATGCTGGCAGGTGGAACTAATATAGATGGAACATATTGGTTGGTGTGGGCAGGTTGGGCCGAAGGGCCTGTTTCCACGCTGTTGGACTCTTATGATTCTTACTGACATTCCACTCTAGTGCAGGAGCTTTAGCTCTCAATGCATTTTGCATTATCTTGCATGTATTTTTGTCATATTTGCAAGATTGTTCAAAAGATTTGACTTGGTGATTGCACTGCATGCGGCAAATGCTTCCTTCCAATTTGTAGGCCATGGTTCTTTTTCTAGTTATTCAAAGGAATGGAAAACAAAACAATCTGATGTTTCAGTACGCTGCTAAAGAATGTTTTGCGTTGTCAGGAATACTGTCTTTCTAATGAGATGTTAAAATCACTGCTTTCCGGGAAGATACGGAAGATACAATGGCAATGTAAAGCAGAGCAGAAGGTCATAAGGTCAGAAGTGATAGGAGCAGAATTAGGCCATTCAGCCCATCAGATTTGATCCGCCATTCAATCATGTCTGATCTATCTCTCCCTCCTAACCCCATTCTCCTGACACCTGTACTAATCAAGCATCTACCTATCTCTGCCTTAAAAATATCCATTGATCTATCGTGTAGGAAGGAATTGGAGATACTGGTTTAAACTGAAGATAGGCACAAAAAGCTGGAGTAACTCAGCCAGACAGGCAGCATCTCTGGAGAGAAGGAATGGGTGACGTTTCAGCTCGAGACCCTTAAAGCCCTGTCCCACTGTACGAGTTCATTCAAGAGCACTCCCGAGTTTAAAAAAAAATCAAACTCGTGGATGCACGTAGAATGTATGTAGCGTGTACGTCGGAGCTCGGGACGTCTCTTAGCGGCTCATAATGCTAGCGGCAGGTACTCAGGGAAACTCGGTAAGCTTGGGAAGACTCGTGAAGATTTTTCAACATGTTCAAAAATGTCCACGAGAGCCCTGAGTACCTACAGGTGGTCATTGCCATAAATCTCCGCGTTCGAATCAGGGCAAACTCAGGAGAACTCTTGAATGAACTTGTACAGTGGGACAGAGTTATTACCCTCCCCAACCAGTCTGAAGAAGAGTCTTGACCCGAAACATCACCCATTCCTTCTCCCCAGAAATGCTGCCTGTCCCGTTGAGTTACTCCAGCTTTTTGTGTCTATCTTCCATTGATCTATCTTTACCTTAAAAATATCCATTGATGATGGATTGTAGAAGAGTCGACAGTTATCCCCTCCAACAGTATTGCTGAAACAGATTGCCTGATAATGTATTACTGTTTATGGGACCTAGATGTTATGCTTTCCTACATGGCAGTAGAGATTACACATGAAAAGTACTCCAATAGCTATAAAAGCTTTGGGGATTCCCAAGGTCATCAGAGGGTTTTATAGATGCAAGGTATTTCGTTATGTCTAGAAACACAAATGCACCACTCTTATAATAATCAAACACAAACATTAAACTGGTGGAGCACCGTCATCGGTGAAAGAACAGCAAACTATGGTTAAAATCAAGTTTATAACGTAGGTGCAAACACAACTTGCCACTTTTTACCAAGCTGCTGCCTTTGGCAGATGCTGAGGCCGCAATTTCATCTCTTACGCCTAGGAATTGCCCAATATTGACAACTCTGGAGGCAGAGTACGGAGCAGGGTAGACTGCATAATCTGCGGTACTAAGCAAATTTACCAAAATAATCAAGACTAGAAAGCAGTGCTTTCTAAAGTACTCTGTAAATATTTGATGTCCTTTGGTAAATATCTCCAATATTGTGAGAAGCTCACTATTAACTCAGCAATTTTTCTGTTTCTGTCAAAGATTTAATTGAAGCTTAATGTCCCATTATTAGCAGTTTTTGTACACCACTGATAGGACAATGAGGTTGGAGGGATTATCTATATATAGTGAAATAATAAAAGGAGGAAAATTGGCTGTACTAAAGACCAAATTCAGAGATGCATCCTGTACCACATTGTGTCAGAAAGACACTGTAAAGAAATTGGGAGGCAATTTCTCAGGTATCTTCGTGAGCCAGTAACCTGCCTTCTGTTTGCAGCTTCACCTTACATGTGATTGGCCCTGCAACCAGCCACCAGCAAAAGGTCACTTGTTCTTTCATTGGACGTGCATCTCCAAGCTCTACGGGCCATCTGATTGTCAAGATTGCACTCCCAGCTCCCCAAATTCCATTGCATCTTGCTGGATTATTTTACGTTAAAGCAGGTATAAGGATTCAAGAGTCAAGCTTAGTACCGCGGATTATGCAGTCTACCTAGCTCAATACTAGCCGTAGTCAAGTGTCAAGAGTGTTTTATTGTCATATGTCCCAGATAGAACAATGAAATTCTTACTTGCTGCAGCACAACAGGATATGTAAACATAATACACTGTAAACAATATAATAAGAGAGAGAAAATAAAAGTTCAGTGTGTATATATATACGCATACTCATAAGTACACACATATACTGTGTGTATATATATGTACACATATATATATACACATACATATACACACACACATACGTACACACAAAAAACAAACAATAGTAGTTCAATAATAATAATAATAATAATAATAATAATAATAGTCTATTGTAGTTCAGAACTTATTTGAGGTTGTAGTGTTTATTACCCTGATGGCTGTAGGGAAGAAGCTGTTCCTGAACCTGGACGTTACAGTTTTCAAGCTCCTGTACCTCCTTCCCAATGGCAGGGGTGAAATGAGCTGCCTTTTTGAGGCAGTGACTCTGATAAATCCCTTCGATGGTGGGGAGGTCAGAGCCGGTGATGGACTGGGCAGTGGTCACAATTTTTTGCAGTCTTTTCCGCTCCTGGACGTTCAAGTTGCCGAACCAAACCGTGATACAACCAGTCAATATGCTAAGAGAAAACGGGGAATTACAGACCAGTTAGTCTAACATCGGTAGTGGGGAAACTGCTAGAGTCAGTTATTAAAGATGGGATAGCAGCACATTTGGAAAGTGGTGAAATCATTGGACAATGTCAGCATGGATTTACGAAAGGTAAATCATGTCTGACGAATCTTATAGAATTTTTCGAGGATGTAACTAGTAGCGTGGATAGGGGAGAACCAGTGGATGTGGTGTATCTGGACTTCCAGAAGGCTTTCGACAAGGTCCCACATAAGAGATTAGTATACAAACTTAAAGTACACGGCATTGGGGGTTCAGTATTGATGTGGATAGAGAACTGGCTGGCAAACAGGAAGCAAAGAGTAGGAGTAAACGGGTCTTTTTCACAATGGCAGGCAGTGACTAGTGGGGTACCGCAAGGCTCAGTGCTGGGACCCCAGCTATTTACAATATATATTAATGATCTGGATGAGGGAATTGAAGGCAATATCTCCAAGTTTGCGGATGACACTAAGCTGGGGGGCAGTGTTAGGTGTGAGGAGGATGCTAGGAGACTGCAAGGTGACTTGGATAGGCTGGGTGAGTGGGCAAATGTTTGGCAGATGCAGTATAATGTGGATAAATGTGAGGTTATATCCATTTTGGTGGCAAAAACAGGAAAGCAGACTATTATCTAAATGGTGGCCGACTAGGAAAAGGGGAGATGCAGCGAGACCTGCGTGTCATGGTACACCAGTCATTGAAAGTAGGCATGCAGGTGCAGCAGGCAGTGAAGAAAGCGAATGGTATGTTAGCTTACATAGCAAAAGGATTTGAGTATAGGAGCAGGGAGGTTCTACTGCAGTTGTACAGGGTCTTGGTGAGACCACACCTGGAGTATTGCGTACAATTTTGGTCTCCAAAACTGAGGAAGGACATTATTGCCATAGAGGGAGTGCAGAGACGGTTCACCAGACTGATTCCTGGGATGTCAGGACTTTCATATGAAGAAAGACTGGGTAGACTTGGTTTGTACTCTCTAGAATTTAGAAGATTGAGAGGGGATCTTATAGAAACTTACAAAATTCTTAAGGGGTTGGACAGGCTAGATGCAGGAAGATTGCTCCCGATGTTGGGGAAGTCCAGGACAAGGGGTCACAGCTTAAGGATAAGGGGGAAATCCTTTAAAACCGAGATGAGAAGAACTTTTTTCACACAGAGAGTGGTGAATCTCTGGAACTCTCTGCTGCAGAGGGTAGTCGAGGCCAGTTCATTGGCTATATTTAAGAGGGAGTTAGATGTGGCCCTTGTGGCTAAGGGGATCAGAGGGTATGGATAGAAGGCAAGTACGGGATACTGAGTTGGATGATCAGCCATGATCATATTGAATGGCGGTGCAGGCTCGAAGGGCCGAATGGCCTGCTCCTGCACCTAATTTCTATGTTTCTATGTTTCTACTGTACCCCTGTAGAGGTTCAAGAGAATCCTCTCTGATATACCAAATCTCCGTAATCTTCTCAGGAAGTAGAGGCGTTGATGTGCTTTCTTTAGAATTGCATCAGTGTGCTGGGTCAAGGAAAGATCTTCGGAAATATGCACGCCCAGGAATTTTAAGTTTTTGACTCTCTCCACCTGTTGATATAAACAGGATTGTGGGTCCTCATCCTTTCTCTTCCAAAGTCCACAATCAGTTCAGTGCGTATGACGTTGAATTGCAGCCTCAGCCTCTGCCAAAGGCAGCAGCTTGGTAAAAAGTGACAAGTTGTGTCTGCATATATGTTATACGTTTGTTTTATTGTCATATGCACTGAAACAGAGAATGAAATTCTAACTTGCAGCATGAGCTCAACAGGTTTGTAAACTATTTTCATCGAACTTGTCAGATGCAATTTGTCAGTAGTCATTTTCAGGCATTGTAGCCTCCTTGCTCGAAATTGGCCACTAATATTGCTCTTCCGCTAAATGCCCCTCATTTCCAACTTCGCAATTCCTGTTTAAAAGCAAGGAAAACAGTACTAGGTTCCTTAATTTTTTAAATATATATTGAATTGGCAGAGATGATAATAAATACATTGATTTAGATGCTAAGAAGAACGGAGGTATAAATTATGGATAACTGAAAGCAGAATAACAAAGAAAGCAGAAACAATTTCATAGCATCCCCTCCATGGCACTCTGGTCAACCTGAGGAGAACCTTCAGCACCAGACTATTTCCATCAAGATGCAGTGCAGAATATAACAGGAGACCCTTCTTCCCTGTGGCTATTAAACTGTACAACTCCTCCCCTTCTGTCATGGGGTAGACTGAGAATGGCTCCCTCCCTCCCCAATCTTCGCACATCCACAATCCTTTCCACTCGTCACTTTAATTTCAAGTTTCATGTATTTTATGTTTTTTATGACTGTTGGCAAATCAATTTCCTTCCTAGGATAAATAAAGTTCTATTGTATTGTATCGTATCGTATAGAGGTGTGCAAATAATGAGAGGTTTAATACATACATAGGAAGAAATAGGTTCCATCATTATTGCTAACAAGAAGGAATCATTTAGATTATTACAAAAAAATATTTTTAAGGAAGGGAATTATTTTGGTTGAAAACAGAAAGTGTTGGATTAACTCGAGACCATATCTTTGGGTAGGAAAATAGTTCATGTTTTCTGTCCTGGACCATTTGTCAGAAAGAGAGAAACAAATTAGTCAAGGAAACAGAGATGGTGGGAGAGGGCAATGAGTGGAACATAATACATTTCTCCAATAAGAAGAAAATAAAGGGCAGTTCAAATAAGATGGAGGCACAAGAGATTGCTGATGCTGGAATCTGCTGGGGGACATAGGTACTGAGGAACTTCATGTGACTGTTTACAAAGCGACTCTTGCTGACAATGTTGTCAAAGAGCAGTGGAAACAACAGTGAGAGAAGAACTCGCCAAACTCCCATCAAAATGGAGAACCTTTTCATAGTTAAAGGCAAGATTAAGCTTTTTTGTTTGTGTAATGTGTTGCTAATGTCGTACAGTCCTGTGTAAACTCACATTGTCTAACTAAATAAAAAGCAGCAAAGAAAAACAAAATGGCAGGCAAAAATAGCCAGTTTCGCACCAACAATACTAGATACCTTAAAGGAACAGCAATTATCTAAAGATAACTGTAGCATTTGATACTAAATCCTGGAGGTTGTGACCAGCCCTGACTGATGTTGAGGTGTTTGATTGAATTGATTGAAAGATACAGCATGGAAACAGGCCCTTCGGCCCACCATGCTGATGATCAATCACCTGTTCACACTACTTCTATGTTATTATCACACATTTGCAACCCTCTCCCGACACATTAGGAGCAATTCACAGAGGCCAATTAACCTGCAAACCTGCATGTCTTTGGGATGTGGGAGGAAGCTGGAGCAGCCGGAGGAAATTCCCACCAGAAACAAAGATTAAAGGGCCTGTCCCACTTAGGCTATTTTTAGGCGACTGGACCCCCCCTTCGACATAAAATTTGTAATAGAATAATTACTTTAACAACAAAAAAAACAGTAGTCAGCACCAGCGACAACCTACGTCACCTGGCGACAACCTACTTTAATCTGGCGTCGACTACGGCAGCAACTACGTCAGGAGAAGTCAAGCTACGCTCATTGGCTGTCTGCGAAATTTTTCAACATGTTGAAAATCCAGCGGCGGCCAGAAAGACGCTACGACTCTTTGGGCGACTGAGGAGTCTACTCACGACCATACAGGCGACTCCCCTGGCGACCATGTGGCAACACCCTAGTCGCCTGTAGTGGCCTAAACAATAGCCTAAGTGGGACAGGCCCTTTAACCGTTAGCAATGAAATCTTTTAAGCAAACTAAATAAATATTAGAAGGTCCGTGAGTTTGAATTGTAAGGAAAAACAGCAGGGGACTTACAACAAGCTTACATCGGTGAGAAGGGCTGAATCACTTTGTTTTATATTCTAAAATTCCATGAAATGGGACCACAAAATAATTTTTATTTTAAATAGATAACCTTAAAATTGAATTTTTCTTTCTCTTGGATAAATGAATGTTGCAGGGAAACATATATGATTGGACCGTTCCAAGGACCAATGCCAATGTCCTCCCAGCAACTGCCTAATCTCTGTTTTCATAATTCCACCGTGAAGCAGGAGAGTTCAGCAAATAATGACCCCTATTCCCCAACCCTGCTCTCACATGTCACAGTTCTGGACCCTGCTCACATGTGTTCCCTGTCAAGAAATTTAAACACTGCAAGGCATTCAGCTCAGAAACTGCGGAGGCAGTGAAAGATGTGTGGCTTGGATCTCTTCATTTGCTTCGAAACTCTTCCTGTATATATGTGCCGGATTAGAATGTCAAAATGCAGAGAAGTTCCCTTGATAAGTCAGAGATCCTAATGTCAATCTCAAGAGCCTGGGATGGAATGCATACAGACTGTAGTTTGCCGCCATGGGGTCAGGACTTAGTTTAGACACTACTTAATCCAGTTAGACACAAAATGCTGCAGGAACTCAGCGGGACAGGCAGCATCTCTGGAGAGAATGGGTGACATTCCGGGTCGAGACCTTTCTTCAGACTTTTTCACATTTAGTTCCACTATGAAACGAGCAAAATTCTTGTGGATGAAGAATGTGGGCACATTTTTCACACAGCCTTCTCTCGCCCTTACCCTGAAGAGTGTTAAAAATGATGTTAGTGATCCTGGGGTTGCAACAATTAAACTCCAAGAACCCCTTGGAATTGTCTTTGAGTTCCAACCATTAAACGATCATATTGCCCCAAAGTTTTTTGACTGTTTTTTGTGAGTTTGGTGAATAGCTCGCGTAATTGTCCCCGACGACCTAAGAATGGAAATAATCGCTCTGTGAAGAAATTGATCATCAATATACATCCTGACTTAATTGAGAATTGACGAATATCACATCATTTGGCTGACGAGGATTTCTAAGTGTCCACTGTGGAGCAAAAATGGTTCACTCTGAACTATAAGTAATCGAGGAACTCAGCAGGTCCGGCAGCATCTGTGGAGGGAATGGACAGATGATATTTTGGGTCGAGACCCTTGTTCAGATTCCAGCATCTGTGGTTCCTGTGTCACTATTCCAAACCATACTAGGAGAATATGCTCAACGTCTCCTCCATAAATGGCCCACCATTTATATTGGAGACATCTAGGTAAATGCTCTTATTCCTCAAATTTCATAATGGTCCTATAATCTCCCATCCCCTCCTATCCCCACACTTGTGAGCGCACAGAAATCTCATCGCAAATTCTAGTTTAGTTTAGTTCAGTTTAGCGATATAGCATGGAAACAGGACCTTTGGCCCAACCCGTACACTAACTTTATCCTACACACACTAGGGACAATTTACAATTTTTACCAAAGCCGATTAACTTACAAACCTGTAAGTTTTGGAATGTGGAAGGAAACCGGAGCACCCAGAGAAAACCCCCACAGATCACGGGGAGAATGTATAAACTCCGTACAGACAGCACCTGCAGTCAGGGTCAAACCCGGATTTCTGGTGCTGTAAAGCAGTGACTCTACCACTGCACCAGTAGCAGGGATAAGGCATTGGGAATTTCAATGCAGTCATACCTAATGCTATTGAGATCCTCTTGGGATAGATGTATGTTTTTTTAATTAATGTTTCTCTGATGTTTTTTATCCGCCCACCATCAACCACCTATCCCCCCCCTCACCACTTGTTTCTCTCCCTCTAAAGTCAAATTGCATCATCAATAAATACCCTTATCTCTTGATGTTGGGAGAAGCTGCTAGCAACAGCTGGTCAGAGTTTCCAGTGCGGCGAGATTTGCTCCCCACAGTGACATTCATTTGCAAGGGACTTGGAGCCAGCTGAGAGGTTGAACAGCAGGGAATGGCACGGTCTGTAGGTTTGAATCTTTTGGGAAACAAGCACAGTAGTGTTCTGTGTGCGTGGCCAGGGGAATGCCAAGTGTCCATGATGCATTTCTACTGTTCACAGCTTGGCTTGAATCCTTCTGAATCAGATGGGATATCAGGGACCCACATACTTGCACAACATGTACAGCATTTCAAACATGGATAAGCTCTGTTGAAACATGGAGATCGAATCTGACTGGCAAAAGTGGCAAGTTGGTCTCGGTGGAACAAATTGCACGTTGCTCTTATTCAGAGTTATATTAAATATGCAGATTTGTGCACAGGTAAAAATCAATTCTAGGACTTGCTTTATGACATGATGTGTGAAAAACGTATTCCAGTGTGATTCTTCGGGGAGTCGTCCCCAGAAATGGTTCAGGCTGCAGATAGCACCAGGTCGAACTTCGTGAACACTATCTGTAGTACCAGAGAACAGAGGAAGAACATAACACACAAAGAAATCAAACCAACTGGTGAGTTGAACATTCAGACCTCATGTCTCTGAACAGCCCCCATAGTCAATCCAGCTGAATGGATACTCTAAAACAAAGATATGCTTGTAAGAAATCTGTCCCTCCATTATTCCTCCTTCAACTTCCAATCCCTTGGGATGTGTTTTCTGCTGAGACACCTGGGTGGCACGGTGACGCAGCAGTAGAGTTGCTGTCTTACAGTGCTTGCAGCGCCGGAGACCCAGGTTCGATCCCAACTACGGGTGCTGTCTGCACAGAGTTTGTATGTTCTCCCCATGACCGGGTTTTCTCCAAGATCTTCTGTTTCCTCCCACACTCCAAAGACTTACAGGTTTGTAGATTAATTGGCTTGGTGTGTGTATGGTAGTGTCAATGTGCGGGGATCGCTGGTCGGTGCAGACTTGGAGGACCGAAGGCTTTGTTTCCGTGCTGTACCTCTAAACTAAACTAAACAAGCCGATGGTATCAGTATTGACCTTGTCTGCTGATTGGCCCTCGTTATGGTGACCACGCAAAATAAAAAGAGATTGTCAGGAAAACCCACCTGGTTAACTAATGTCCTTACGGGAGAAAATCTGCCATCCTTATTCAGTTTGGGCTGTCTTTGACTTTCCATCAACCCAACATTGTTAAGGCTTAAATGCTATCAGAAATGCAAGTCACAGAGAAGGAATCATCAAATGACTGCAGAATTTTAAAAGGGCAACTCACCTCCATATATCAAAGGCAATTTAGGATAGACAATAAATAATGATCTTGCCAACAAACACCAAAACCCCAGAAAAATTTGCAATTAAAAAATAATGCTGCTAGTTGTTTCTAGGTGAGGTGGTAATCCTGATAGTTCAAATTGAGTTTCCGAATACCTAGCAAAGCTTTCATTACAGTTTGAATTATTAGGATTCCTAGTTCTCAACTGCTGATGCTGGAATCTTGAGCAAAAGACAAAGTGCTGGAGAAACTCAACGATTCCGGCAGCATCTGTGGAGGGAATGGATGGGCAACATTTCCGGTAGCAACATTTCCATTTCAAGAAAGGGCAGATGCTGGCTGACAAAAAGTGAACACACAGTGCTGGAGTAACACAAAGACGCAGCAGAATTTTGGAAACGTCATCCCGTCACCCATTCCTTCTCTCCAGAGATGCTGCCTGTTCCGCTGAGTTAAAGAGTGCCCACGGTAGACTCAAGAGTCACTACGGTAAACTCACGGGCTACTACGTTCTGACAACGAGTTTAAAAGTTTAAAATTTTTACTTCAAGAGTAAATTTGACTCGTGAAAATCTTTCATCATGTTGCAAGATTTTCACGAGTTAACAAGTTTCCCGAGTATCTGCCGTTAGAGTTACGAGTTCCGACGTTCCCGCTACGTTAATTCTACGTGATTACCACACGTTTGATTTGTTTTAAACTCGGGATCACTCGTGGGTGGACTCGCACTCTGAGACAGGGCCATTACAGTCTCAACCTTTTGTCACCCACTCCAATAATTTAATTATTAGTCAAGGGCCTGTCTCACTTGGCGATTTTTTTCATTGACTGCCGGCATCATTGGCTGACATATCAGATTATTGAAAATTTAGCTTTGTGATGTGGCATGACGCACGGTGTTTTTTCAAGTGTCAAGTCAAGCGGGTAGGGGAGGATGGTGATGGCCACAGAGGCTGGGAGGTGACAAGTGGAGAACCCTGCCAGATGACCGCACTTAGTGGCCATTCTTTGCCTGCTCTTCCCAGTAAAGGATCTACTATTATCCAATACAAGTAGACCATCAAGAAAAGGTCATAAATCATTAGGTCATAAGTAAATTAGGCCATTCGGCCCATCAAGTCTACTCTGCCATTCAATCATGACTGATCTTTATCTCCCTTCTAAAACCATTCTCCTGCCTTCCCATAACCCCTGACACTCGTACTGATCAAGAATCTATCTATTTCTGCCTTAAAAATATCCATTGACAGCCTCCACAGTGTTCTGTGGCAAAGAATTTCACAGATTCACCACACTGACTAAAGAAATTTCTCCTCATCTCCTTTCTAAAGAAACATCCTTTAATTGTGCGGCTATGACCTCTAGTCCTAGACTCTCCCACTAGTGGAAACATCCTCTCCACATCCACTGTGTAAGAAAGAACTGCAGAAACTGGTTTAGATCAAAAGAATCCTGCACCTCCAATTTTTGGATTCTCGCCCTATTTAGAAAATAGTCTATGCCTTTATTCCTACTACCAAAATGCATGACTCCATACTTTGCACACTACATTCTAACTGCCACTTCTCTGCCCACTCTTCCAACCTGTCCAAGTCCTTCTGCAGTGTCCCTGCTTTCTCTACACCACTTGCCTTCCACCTATTTTCATATCATCCGTAAACTTTGCTACAATGCCTTCAATCCCGTCCAAATCATTAATATACAAATTAGGAGCATTGGCCCCATCACCGACCCCTGCTAAACTCTGCTAGTCACTGGCAGCCAACCAGAAAAAGCCTCCATTCTTGCCACTCTTTGCCTTCTGCCATCCAGCCAACCTGCCATCCATGCTTGTATCTGTCCTTTGATACCATGGGCTCTCAATTTCCTTAGCAGCCTCACATGAATCACTTATCAAAGGCTGTATGAAAATCTAGGTAACCAACATCCACTGACTTTCCTATGTCTGTCTTGGTATTTAGTTCTTCTAATAATTCCAGCAGATTCGTCAGGTAAGATCTCCCCTTCGTAAAACCATGCTGACTTTGACCAATTTTATTATGAACTTCTAAGTACTCTGGAAACCTGATCCTTTATAATGGAGTCCAAGTAGACCATCATTTCTAAATGTTACAATGTTGAGAATTATATTCTGTACTGTGTTTCTTCCTCTTTCCTCTACCTACTGTACCTTTGAGTTTGAGGATTGCATTTATGTATACTATTATCTGATCTGTTTAAACAGCATGCAAAGCAAAGCTTTTCACTGTAGCTCGGTATGTGCGACAATAATAAGCCTAACCCTAAACCTAAACAAATGGCTTCAGTTTCTGGAATGTGACAGGGAAGGAGAATGAGGATTGCAACTCGATGAGGGGTGCTGGTAGATGTAAACAACAGCAGGAGGGGTGGGGTGAGCAATGGCGGGGGATATCCCCCCACCCCTCTTCTTCAGACTGAAGACTTCAGTCCGAAGCAGAGTCTCAACCTGAAATGTCACCTATTCCTCTATCCAGAGATGCTGCCCGCTGAGTTACTCCAGCATTTTGTGTCTAACATTTAGAAATGAAGGTGTTCCAGTTGGAGGAGTGAGTGGGGGAGGGAGAGAGGAAAGGAATAAGGTGCTATGGAGCTGGGGGGGGGGGGGAAATAAGTGGGAAGAAAAGGTGTGTAAAATAGAACCAGGATAGGCAGCAAGAGAGAAATTGAAGAATTCATTGTTTATGCTGATGGGTTATAGATTATCCTGAAGGAATATCAGGTGTCACTGGAGAAGGCTAAAGACAGTGAAATCTTTGTGGGAATGAGAAGGGAAATCAAATGACTGACAAGCGGAAGATCCAGGTGACCACAGCGGACTGAGTGCAGGTGATCAGCACCACAATCTCCTAGTCCGCAATCGGTCTCGCCGATGTAGATGATTAGCTGGATCTCAGTGATTATGAGGTAATTTCTCAGGCAGGGGCCTATTAAATCCTCACATGCTTTTTCTTAATTAGGGCTGACACAGTGGCTCAGCTGGCAGACCTGCTGCCTCACAATGCCATAGACCCAAGTTTGATCCTGATCTCGGGGACTCTGCATGGGGCTTGCACATTCTTCCTGTGACCGATGTAGATGTGGCAACATCATGAGCACCAGATGTCGTATATTGAGGTTGGATGAGGTGCAGGTGAACTGTCGGCGAAAACGGAATTTCACTGCCCTTTGGTACCTTGGTGCACGTGATACTAAAAGAACCATTGAACATCTGTCTCACCTGGAAGGGCCGTTTACAACTCTAGATGGAGGTGAGGGCGGAGGTGTAGTGGCGGGTGTTACATCAGCTACAGTTGCAGAGGAAATTGGCTGGGGAGGGGGAGTATTGACACACGCGGGGAGAGTGATCTGTGCAGAAGGCAGAAAGGGGTGGTGGATGAAGAGCAACTGCAATTAGTTTTAGTGCCCGGCACGTACCACCATGGTCATGTAGTGTATTCAATTTCAGAGATGCTAAACTCTTTAATACTTCCTCATTGACCATGTTCATCCCATGCAATATTTCACACTCTTCTTCCTTACCTATTATGTCATAGTGTGACAGTGTGAAAACAGGCCCTTCGGCTCAACATGCCCACGGCGACCAACACGCCCCAGTTACACTAGTCCCACCTGCCTGCATTTGATCCATCTCCACCTAAACCCATCCTATCCATGTACCTGTCTAAATGTTTCTTAAACTTTGCAATAGTACCTGCCTCAACTACCTCCTCCAGCAGCTGATTCCTTACACCCACCACCCTTTGTGTAAAAAAAAAATCATGCCTCAGGTTTCTGTTAAATCTTTTCCCCCTCACCTAAAACCTATTGTAACTACATAAAGATGTAATCTTGGTGTGGAGACAAAGGATATGAATAAGATTCTTGAAGAATATTTTGTGACTGAGCTTATGAAATAGAGAGTGCAGGCAATCAGTATTGTTTCCACAAACATCTGGCAGGTGATACTTCCCACAGATATACTTTAATTAGGTGTGTAGCTAATTCTCAATCATTTCAAATATTTTCCAAAGATGGCAGATCAAATATTGCTGTTCCAAATCCAGAAATCTTTAGATTAACCTTTGCTCTACTGAAACAAAGAAACATAGAGAATAGGAACTGGAGACGATCATACACTCTTCATGCTTTCTCCTCATCATCCCCCAATCCCTTTTCCATTGAGTAATATAACTCACCTCTTCTTGAATATATTTAATAATTTTTCCTGCACATCCTCCAATGTTGAAGAATTCCACAGGTTTACCACCCTTGGTGAAGAAATACCTCATGATCTCGTTTAAAGTGGCAAAGCCTTCGTGAATGATGGTTTGCCACTGTAGTGCGTGGGTCTCAAAAGGAAGCACGAAGTCCAGTGTTTTGAGAGGCACCATTAATTATGTTCCTCCCGGTTGTAGGGAAGACCAAACAAGAGAAAGATGGCACCCAAACCCCTGCCTTTAAACTCTCTGGCTCAGGGCCGCCTCTGGACTGAACCACTCCCGTGCCGAGGGGTTCGACAGTATGATGGCACGACCCTTGGGAGCCACCACACCATCCTCTTAAGCAGTGGAAGAAATCTCAAACAGTAGCCCCAAACAGGAGAATGGAAGAGATATAACCTGCAATTTCTTTAAATTGTCAAAACTCCTGTCGTCAGATATTTACCAAAGAGTGCTTGCTAAGTACTCTGAAGAAGTGTCCCAACCCGAAACGTCATCTATCCATGTTCTTCAGAGATGCTGCCTGACCTGCTGAGTTATTCCAGCATTTTGTCTCTTTTTTTTGTAAACCCGTATCTGCAGTTCCTTGTGTCTCCTTAGTAGATTCCTGCATAAATGCATCAGCCAGGTGATGGAGGTAATTAGAGCATTGAACATTAGTAAAAGAAAATATTGATTCAGCTGTTCACTGTGCAATTACAGATTCCCTTAAATAAAAATGTTTTCCGTTTTGCCAAAATTGCATTGAATATCAACCCGTAATATCAATTCTCATAGCATATATCCATTCAAGCACATCTTTCAGGAAAGAAATGGATGGTGCAGGGAGGACAAAAATTAACAGTGAAGGAAAAGAAGAGAATGGAGAAAAGAGAATGAGAGCAAAATTGGGAAGGTAGACAGCAGCAAAATAGAAGGGCTGGGAAAGTGAAGTCATGTTATGTCATGAAAAATGGACCTGGCTGTTTTGCTTCCAGAATTTATATCAACCAATTTCACATCAGGAATGAGCACGAACAAACTCCGCTTCTGAATCTTCAACAAACTAATGCAAAATACAGAGAAAAATCCAGGCTTGAGCAGCCTGTGAGATTCTCATGGCATGTCCAGCAGTGGAGACTTATTGGATGTTGCCTCTTGGCCAGTCCATAAGTAGAGGGAAGGACTGGATAGTCAAACCTGCATAAATCAAGGAGCAGATGAAGCAAACCAGGACATGGCTTTATCTCAGAAGATGACAAAGAACAAAACAAGCATTGTAGATTGTAGAAATGGCTGCCTGGTTCGAAGTACCAAATGGGGACTGTCATATGCCTGGGATGCAGCAACAACTAAATAGTATAATTTGAAAACTGCTCTGCATCTCCAAGAGTAGCAAGAAGAAACAAGCTCTATAAACCATCAAGAAGACATTATTGAAGATTTCATTTTGATCTACTGCAGATTACCAGGATCTCAGTAATTATGAGGTAATTTCTCAAATAGGGGCCTATTAAATCCCACTTTTTCCTTAATTCCAGGTGACACAGTGGTTCAGCTGGTAGACCCGATGCCAGGGACCCAAGTTTGATCCTGATCTTGGGTACTTTGTGCTGAGTTTGCACATTCTCCCTGTGACCACGTAGGTTTCCTCCTAGTGCTCTGGTTTCCTCCCACCACCCAAAGACGTGTGGGTTTGTAGGTTAATTGTCCTCTGTATATTGCCGCTACTGTGTTGGGAGTGGATGCAAAAATGGAATGTTAGAACGAGTGTGAATGTGTGATGGTCAGTGTGGACTCAGTGAGCCGAAGGCACTGTTTCCCTGCTGTATCTTTCAATCAATCAATTCAATTTAAATGGGAGGAAATCAACGATGTTCCTTTATCAGCATAAATTCCAGACACCCTGTTCTTGGCATTCACGATTCATGGGTGATCCAATAATTCAGGACACAAACCAAAGAAAATCTCCCTTAATACGTGTGGGTTTTGGGGGATTTCCAAAGTGCTCAAAACTGGAAATTGAGTGGGCACTCTGATGTCACAGAATGACCAAACCCAGACCGTCTTTGAATGTTTCTGAGACTATTTTGTCTTTGAGTCTCAGAATATTCAGACTCAAAGACAAATTGCAAAGTCTAGAGATGGTATGGCAGTAAACTGACTTCAGGGTAGTGGTGACCCTCAAAGGTCAACGTTGCCACCATATGAATGATCTACGACTAGAATTCTAAGATCTTTCATCTCAGTATTCAATTCAACTCGATTTCTAAGATATTCTTTCATCGATTTCAAATCAAACTCCACTAGTTCATTGCTGTTTCTTTCAATTATGCCTGTACCACTAACAATAGTCAAGTGTAACAATCTCATTTGGGTACCATCGCCTTCACCTTACATCTCATTGTTTCTCCATCACTGGTCAGTTGTCAGAGGCTTCTTACCTCGGGGCAGAGCCAGTTCAGTGAGAAGGTGCTTGCTATCCCTCAAAACACCAGCAACAAGTTCAAGTTCAAGTTTGTGTTTATTGTAAAACCCCTGTCTCACCGTGCGAGTCCACCTACGAGTGATCCCGAGTTTAAAACAAATCAAACTCGTGGTAATCATGTAGAATTAACGTAGCGGCAACATCGGAACTCGTGGATGTAACATAGCGATTCGTAACGCTAGCGGCAGGTACTCGGGAAACTTGTTAACTCGTGAAAATCTTTCAACATGATGAAAGATTTCCACAAGTCAAACTTATTCTTGAAGTAAAAAATTTAAACTTTTAAACTCGTTGTAAGAACGTAGTAGACCGTGAGTTTACCGTAGTGACTCATGAGTCTACCATGGGTTTGGCCCGAGTGCCAAAGTGAAATGTTGAAGATTAGTCATCTCTAGAGAACTTGGATAGGTGATGTTTCGGGTCAGGACCCTTCTTCAAACTTTTGACCCTTCTTTCACCCGAAATGTCACCTGTCCATGTTCTCCACAGATACTGCCTGACACTTTGAGTTACTCCAGCACTTTGTATTTTTTCAAAAACCAGCTTCTGTAGTTCCTTGTGTTCCAAAATGTAATGCTTTATAAATGTCCAGAGATGCTGCCTATCCCGCGGAGTTAATCCAGCACTTTGCGTCTGTCTCCCTGGAGACCTCGTTTCCCACACAATATGACATCTACCGTACATAAATTGCCAACTGTTGTTTTGGCAGCAATAACATAATCTCCCGGTTAGTACACTCAGTGTTGCTGAGGTCTAGTTTATGTAGAGACAAGAAACTGCAGATGCTGGATTCATGATCATAAAACACACACAAAGTGTTGGAGGAACTCACACAGCGCTGGAGCAACTCATCTGGCTTGAAAAGAAGGGATACAATCCGAAGCGTTGCCTATCCATTCCCTCCACAGATGCTGCCTGACCCGCTGGCTTACTTCACACTTCGTGAGTTCATGTCATAGGAGCAGAATTAGGCCATTCGGTCCATCGAGTTGCTCCAACACTTTGTGTTTCGCTCAACATGCCAGCATCTGTGGGCCCCCATGTCTCCATTTGACAGCTGGAAGAACTCAGCGGGACATGGAGTCTGAAGAAGGACCCTGTACCGAAACCTCGCCTGCCCATTTCCTTCCACCGATTTCATGTAGTCACCCTTCGATAAAACCCCATCGCCCTATTTATTCCAAGTCCATTTAATTCCGCGCGTCTCCATTTCATTCATTAAGTCGCCGGTACTGTCACATCGTTCGTTTTTGGTCAATACAACGGAACAGTCTGAAGAAGGGCGACGATAGACACAAAAAGCTGAAGTAACTCAGCGGGACAGGCAGCATCTCTGGAGAGAAGGACTGGGTGATGTTTCGAGTCGAGACACTTTGACAGACTGGTAAGGGAAACAAGAGATATAGATGATGATGTATTGTAGAGAGATAAAGAACAATGAATACAAAAAAGTAACGATGATAAAGGAAACAGACCATTTTCATTGGGTGAAAACGAGCAGCTGATGCGACTTGGGTGGAGGAGGGATAGACAGAGAGGGAATGCCGGGGTTACTTGGAGTGAGAGAAATCAATAATCATACCACTGGGCTGTAAGCTGCGCAAGCGAAATATGAAATGCTGTTCCTCCAATTTGCATTTAGCCTCACTGACTGGAGGAGACCTCGGACAGAAAGGTCAGCGTGGGAATGGGAAGTGTTTGGCAACGGCGAGATCAGGTAGGTCCAGGTAGCAACCGGGAGAGTCACGATCTGAAACGTCTCCCATTCCTTCTCTCCAGAGATGCTGTCTGACCCTCTGAGTTACTCCAGTTTTTGGTGTCTATCATCAGGGTAAACCAGCACCTGCATTTCCTGCCTACACAACAGAACAGTACAAGGAGTTGTTAATGTTAGAGGCTGCTCACTAACCTTACATCGTCCTCTCTAGCAATGAATAAATATCATTTGGTTACCGTGTTATTGACTACAACCACCCGTTTAAAGTGACTGCTCTTTAATTCTCAACCACTGGATATTTGCCTGGAAACATATTGCATATTTTCGTTCAGTGAGATAATTAAATTTTAATAGCCTGAGGTGTTAAATCCGGTGCCAACAAACTAAATGACCTATAATTTAAATAGAGCATTTAGGATCGATAATAAAATTCCCAAGACTATTTCACATATATAATTCCAGCACCACTTCATACTGAACTGTCCGTGATGTTTAAAGGGGCTGGCATCTGCCCTGATCCGTTGTTCGGATAAAACACTGTTTGTAATAATTTGAAGTTTTGAAATGAATCCTCGCCGCCTAATGTACACTTTGGACTAAGATTTGATCCCTGCACAAAGTGCAATGTAAACGGAATGAAATCTCTATTAACCTTCTGAGGCTCTCTACATAATGGCAGTGATCACATTCGGATCTTCGAGCCAGCATTGCCATTCAATATGATCATGGCTGATCATCCAAAATCAGTACCCAGTTTCTGCTTTCTCCCCGTATCCCTTGATTCCGTAACCCTAAGAAATTTAAACATGGGAGGCATTTTATCGTGTAAAAATAAACTGCATGACATCATTTTTACCATGTGATGATTTTTCCACACGTCGGTAGTCGTTGTTGGCTCAAGAGTAACTCAGGAGAGGAACTTGGTACATCGCAGAAATGAGAAGTAAATGGCAAACTTAGACATACACGTAGGAACTTGTTTAAACTCGTGAACATAAACTTGGAATCTCGTGGTAAACCACGAGTTTGATTTTTTCGTTCACTCGGGATCACTCGTGGGTGGACTTGCACTGTGAGACAGTGCCATTACTTAACCAACTAAGGTACAGTGAAATTTGAGTTACCATACAGCCACACTAACTGAAAAGCAACTATACCATTTAACACAATTTAACAGACATCCACCACACTGGAATCCCATTCCTCACTGTGATAGAAGGCAATAAAGTTCAGACATCTTCCTCCTTTGTGGTCAGGGCCTTTGATCCCTCAGCAGTCGCCACTGCCGACAGTCTGATGTCTGAAGCCCTAGCGCCGGGATGGTGGAAACTCCGATGTCGGTACAGATCGGAACACTCCCCGGCATGGAGCTGCTGAGTCAACCTCTTCTTACTGGAGGTCACGGCTTCACAGTGTTAAAGTCCACAGGCCCCGCGGTCGGAGTGCTTTCGCTGACGATCCTCAGCAAAAGATCACACGCTCTTCTATGGTAAGTCCGCTCTGTGCCTGCAACTTGAAGCTCCGAGCCGGTCTCCAGGAAAGGCCGCGCCAATCCATGTTGTTAGGCCCCAGGAAAAAAATCACATCTCTGTCGAGGTAAGTGGCTGAAAAAAGTTTCCCCCAATTCCCCACCCCACCCCCCACATAAAACATACCAAGAAACACTAAACCATACCCTACCCTCAAGACCCATTCAAAATACCAAAAACAGAGAAGGGACACGACTGGCTGTTGGCGAGGTGGCCATTACGGGCGCCACCAGGCCATGAAGGTGAGATCGCTGTCAACGATTCTAGACCAATAATTAGTTTAAGTTGCAGATGCAAGGAACTGCAGATGCTAGTTTACCAAAAAAGACACAAAGTACTGTAGTAACTCAGCAGGTCAGGCAGTGCCTCTGGAGTATATGGGAAAGCGACGTTTCAAGATGTACAAGACTCAGTACAAACATTTTAAGTTGAATGTAAACTGTAACTGGATTTCTCCAATCTCTTTAAAATTACAGGAGGACGGATTCTGTCCATTCTCCAAGAGGGCAGAAATCCACTCAATGAATTTTGCAGTTGATAACCATTCCCAAATCGTAGAGATGTCTTTAATGCTACATTCAATGCAATTAGTGTAAGAGTAGTGTCACAAGCTTCTGGATTTCAGTAAAGGGCCTGTCCCACTTCGACTCTTTCTTAGGCGACTACAGGTGACTAGGCTGTCGCCACATGGTCGCCGGGGTATCGCCTGTATGGTCGTGAGTAGTCTCCTCAGTCACCCAAGAGTTGTAGCCGCTTTCTGGTTGCTGCTGGATTTTCAACGTTCAAAAATGTTTGCCAACAGTCAGGCAGTGGGTTGACGTCAATGAGCGTAGCTTGACTTCTTCTGAAACACTAAATCCAAGTGTTTGTGCAGGCCAAGCTGAAAAATATCACGAACCCCCTGCTGGACCCTCTGCAGTTTGCATACCGGGCCACTAGATCTGTGGATGATGCAGCCAACCTGGGCCTGCACTTCATCCTCCAGCACCTAAACCGCCAGGGGACCTATGCGAGGATTTTGTTTGTTGATTTTAGCTATGCATGCAACACCATTGTTCCAGAGCTACTACACTCCAAACCTTCCAAGTTGACTGTTCCTGAACTCCTCTGTCGGTGGTCACCAGCTTCCTGATAGACAGGAAGGAACATGTTAGGCTTGGAAAGCACATATCGGACACGCTGACCCTCAGCATAGGAGCAAAGCAAAGCTGCGTACTTTCCCCTCTCCTCTACTCTCTCTACACCAACCAACGAGAAGATTACGGAGAGTCGGATTGTCAAGGAAGACTCTCTCTAACTTCTACAGGTGCACAGTCGAGAGCATACTGACCGGTTGCATCGTGGCTTGGTTCGGCAATT
Source organism: Leucoraja erinaceus (assembly GCF_028641065.1). NCBI lineage: Eukaryota > Metazoa > Chordata > Chondrichthyes > Rajiformes > Rajidae > Leucoraja > Leucoraja erinaceus. The sequence continues at coordinate 66,531,008 of NC_073380.1, read as the reverse complement.
TGAGCGCCCTGGAGAGGAAAAGACTACACAAAGTAGTAAACACTGCCCAGTCCATCATCGGCTCTGACCTTCCTTCCATCGAGGGGATTTATCAGTCGCTGCCTCAAAAAGGCTGGCAGTATCATCAAAGACCCACACCATCCTGGCCACACACTCATCTCCCTGCTATCTTCAGGTAGAAGGTACAGGAGCCTGAAGACTGCAACAACCAGGTTCAGGAATAGCTACTTCCCCACAGCTATCCGGCTATTAAACCTGGCTCAGACAAAACTCTGATTATTAATAACCACTTTCTGCTATTTGCACTTTACCAGTTTATTTATTCATGTGTGTATATATTTATATCATGGTATATGAACGCATTTATCTGTTTTGTAGTAAATGCCTACTATTTTCTGTGTGCTTAAGCAAAGCAAGAATTTCATTGTTCTATACAGGGACACATGACAATAAACTCACTTGAACTTGAACTTGTACTTGACTGCACCTCCACAGACACCTGTCAAGCTTTTCACGTTTGCGGATGATACAACCCTGATTGGACTGATCCAGGATGGGGAGGAATCTGCCTACAGACAGGAAGTAGCACAGCTGCCGTCCTGGTGCCATTGCAACAACCTGGAGCTCAATGCTCTTAAGATAGTGGAATTATTTGTAGACTTTAGGAGAGCTCCCCCTCCCCTCACCCCACCCACCATCAACAACACCACAGTCACAACTGTGGAGTATTTTAAGTTCCTGGGAACCATCATCCAAGGACCTTAAATGGCGGGCCACCACAGTCAAAAAGGCACAACAGAGGATGTACTTCCTGCGGCAGCTGTGCAAGCACAATCTGCCACAGGCAATGATGGTCCAATTCTGCACGGCCATCGTAAAGTCTGTGCTCACCTTCTCCATCATGGTCTGGTTTGGCTCAGCCATCAAGCTCGACATCCGGAGGCGGCAGCGAGTCGTCCGATCAGCTAGAAAGTTATTGGCTGCAACCTTCCCTCCATTGATGAACTCTACACTGCAAGGGCCAGGAAGTGAGTGGGTAAGATCATCTCTGACCCATCTCACCCTGGCCACAAACTCTTTGAATCACTTCCCTCTGGAAGGCGACTCCGGACTGTCAAAACTGCCACAGCCAGACATAAAAACAGCTTTTTTCCAAGAGCAGTAGCTCTACACAATAACCAAAAATCTGTAGCCTCCTTTTGCTCTGGTATTTAATTTAATTTACATGTTTAATCAACAATGTTTTATTATTAATGTTTTATGTGTCATTCCTAACTGGCACTGTATGTCATGATGTCACTTGCGGGCAAAGCACCAAGGCAAATTCCTTGTATGTGAATACTTGGCCAATAAACTTATTCATTCATTCATTAATTAATTCCTAACATATGTGCTGTCATAGGTTGTCACCAGGTGACGTAGGTTGTCGCTGGTGCTGACCGGTGAATTCCATTGGCAACTTCCTACGTCAACCGGCGACAGGTACCGGCGACTGAGTTGTCTTCAGTTGTCGCCGACAAGGTCGTTGCTTATCGTAGCTTGTCGCGGGGTGACATAGGTTGGACTTCAGTTGTCCTTGGTTGTCGCCTGTTTGGTCATAGCTTGTCATAGGTGTAGTCATAGGTGGACGTCCTAATGGGTCGCCGGTTGTCGGTAGCTTGCCTTAGCTTGATGTCAACTAGGTGGTAGGTTGTTGTAGCTTGTCGTAGACATTGTCATGGGGGGGGGGGTCCAGTTGCCGTTTTTTCGGTGACCTGCTATGACTATGACAGTCGCCGGCAGTCACCTAAAAAATCGCCTAAGTTGGACAGGCCCTTAAGATACACCAACCCCAACCGAGCAGTCATTCTTGGAATTACTGAGGGACAGAAATCCAGTGATCTGCACACCATCCCAAAACCAACTGCTCCACAACACCACGCCAAAACTACTCCTTACTATCATTCGCTAAATTCTGAAGAAGGGTCTCGACCCGAAACGGAGTCTGAAGTAGGGTCTCGACCCGAAACGTCACCCATTCCTTCTCTCCAGAGATACTACCTGTCCCGCTGGGTTACTCCAGCATTTTGTGTCTATTCCCTAAATTAGGGCAGTTTAGGACAAAGTTGTCTAGTAATATTATTGAGTTTGTGATTTCACCATCAATACCGGCAGTTGTAACGGTACTACTACAATAGTGGGATTTTAAAAACTTTGGGACATGGATATGCAGGGAATGGAGGGATATGGATTATGTGCAGGCAGAGGAGATTAATTTAACCTGGCATCATATTTGACATGCTCCTGCTCCTCTGCTGTACTGTTCCACATTCTATGTTCTAATGAAGCCCCACCCAAACTCTTCCCATAGTGTTTCAGGATGTTCATAAATTCACATTCATGTAATAGGAGCAGCATTAGGCCATTCGGCCTATCAAGTCTTCCTGCCATTCAATCATGGCTGATCTATCTTTCCGTCTCAACCCCATGTTCCTGCCTTCTCCCTGTGACCTTTGACACCCTTACTAATCAAGAATCTATCAATCTCTGCTTTAAAAATACCCGAAGACTTGGCCTCCACATTGTACTGCAGCAATGAATTCCACAGATTCACCACCCTCTGACTGAATAAATTCCTCCTCATCTTTATAAAGGTACGTCTTTTTATTCTGAGGCTGTGCCCTCTGGTCCTACTCTCCCACTAATGGAAACATCCTCCCAACATCCACTCTATCCAGGCCTTTCATTATTCAGTAGGTTTCAATGAGATCCTCTTCATTCTTCTAAACTCCAGCGAGTACAGGGACAGAGCTGTCAAATGCTTATTAAATGTTAACCCAATCATTCCTGGGATCATTCTCATAAACCTCCTCTGGACCCTCTCCAATGTCAGTGGTGGGATTGGGGCCCAAAACTGCTTACTATACTCCAAGTGCAGCCTGACCATTCCCCTATAAAGCCACAGCATTACATCCCTGCTTTTATATTCCAGTCCTCTCAAAATGAACGCTGACATTGCAAAACACACCAAGTGGCATACAACAGGCACTACACTCCAGGACACACACTCCAAGTATCAAGTGGCAAGCAATCAGCAACTGCTCGCCAGGCAGCATTGTTGACTCTGATCTCAGCTCTGCACATGAATGGCCCTGTTCCAGGCAGCACACGTCAAGTAGCGCACCCCAGCCACAAGACATCAGCCTCTGCACTCCAGACAGCATTTGCCGAGCAGTGCATTCTGGACAGCGGACAAGAGTCCTTCACATCCGAGAGTGAACGCCAAACTCTGCACTCCAGGCAATAGACAACAAATGCTCCACTCCAGCCAGCAGCCAACTATCACTGCACTCCCGATGCTACATCTCTAGCCACAGGATGGTACACACAGGCAATTGTGAACCCAATCCCATATATCAGATGGCACATAGCTGACAGGAAGAATTAGGCACATGTGCATATACCAGGTGACACATACTCAGCATTGACCCACGACTGTTTACCAAATGTCAACTTTTGTTACATGTGCAAAACGTTTTCAGATTCAAGCAAAATTAATTCATTTGACAGGCCCCACAGCAGAAGCATTCACATCGCGGGATGGAAACTGGAAGTATCCTGTGCTAATTCTGCTACCACCATCATCTATTGCGACAAGTGATGGCTTCCACTGATTGTCGCTGGAAGCTTGAGTCCTTTTCAGGATGGACGATGACAGTGAGGTCAACATTTGTAACAAGATGGACACGAAAAAAAGAAGAGGAATCAATTTGACAGGCAGTTGCATTTCCAAGTTGCTGGTTTTCCCTGAGGATATCTTTAGCACTTTCTCTCATCATGACAGCCCTGGCCCTAGTTATCAGAGACTCCCATTGTTTTATCCATTCCTCCGCATTCTCTGTGCAACTTAAATCCAATTACAGTGTAAGAAGGAACTGCAGATGCTGGTTTACACCGAAGGTAGACATAACAGTAACTCAGTAACTGGAGTAATTCAACAGGTCAGGCAGCATCTCTTGAGAAAAGGAATAAGTGACATTTCGGATCAAGACCTTTCTTCATACTGAGTCAGGAGAGTCATCTAGAGGTCCTAGCTTTCCAAGATCTGATGAAAGGTCTGCACCCTGAAATGTTAGCTTTGTTTCTCCTTCCACAAGCTACCTACCTGTGGAGTATTTCCAACATTTTATATTCTTATGTCAGATCACCAGCTTCTGTAATTTAATTTCTTGAATGCCAGCACTTCTGGTTTGAAATTGTCAGTTTGTAATGTTAGTTTGGGTTTAATGAGGGGTTATAAAATTATGTGAAGTTGCAGCCATTAATTTAGAAAAAGAACAAGTCTTTACAATATCTATCTCAATGTACATTGAAACCAGAAATCAGTTTGAAATTAAAAGGACACGGTTGTAGAAAAGAGGTCTACTCACATGGCCATGACTTGTTTTCAATTTAATCAGCTGATTGCAAGACAGTGGGTTATATTAATTGGACCAAATCAAACCAGAAAACAATAGACAATAGGTGCAGGAGTAGGCCATTCGGCCCTTCGAGCCAGCACCGCCATTCAATGTGATCATAATAATAATAATAATAATAATAATCTTATTTATATAGCACATTTTTTAGTCAACTTGCATTGACCCCAAAGTGCTTCACATAATTACATTACATTTACACACAGGCAAAGGTGGGTGAAGTGTCTTGCCCCAAGGACACAACGACAGTATGCACTCCAAGCGGGATTCGAACCAGCTACCTTCCGGTCGCCAGCCGAACACTTAGCCCATTGTGCCATGGCTGATCATCCACAATCGGTACCCCGTTCATGCCTTCTCCCCATATCCCCTGACTCCGCTATCTTTAAGAGGCCTATCTAGCTCTCTCTTGAAAGTATCCAGAGCACCGGCCTCCACTGCCCTCTGAGGCAGAGAATTCCACAGACTTCAGTTTCAGTTATACAATCATAGAGTCACAGAGCCTTACAGCATGGAAACAGACCCTTCAGCTCAACTTGCCCACACCGGCCAACGTGTCCCATCTACACTCATCCCATCTGCCCGCATTTGGCCCATATCCTTATAAACCTGTCCTACCCATGTACCTGTCTAAATGTTTCTTAAACGTTGCAATACTCCCTGCCTCTACTACCTCCTCTGGCAGCGTGTTCCATACATCCACCACCCTTTATGTAAAAAAGTTACCCCTCGCGTTCCTATTCGACTTTTCTCCTATTCAACCCTCATCTTGTCCTATGGTTCTCAAATGGTATTTCTCACCGTTGTGGCAGAGATGAACGAAGATTTCACACCAGACTTATGTTATCACTTGACACATCAAGCTTGGTCATAGGCATATTTCCTATGACCATGCTTGATATGCCAAGTGACCAAATATCAATAATTGGGGTATTTGTGTACTTTTGAAAGTCAGCCCTCATGACACTCATTTTGTTTGTCTGGGTTCTCTGTCTTCAGAAGCATTTAGACCATCCCTATCAAATTGTTTGTCTCAGCAATATGCTCCCTTTGTAAATATATAATTAGACTCATAGTCGTACACCACAGAAACTGGCCCTTCAGCCCAACGTCCATGCTGATCAATATGCTCCACCTACACTAGTCCAACCTGCCCGTGTTTTGGCCCTAAATATTCATCTAAACCTTACTTATCAATGTATGTGTCCAAATGTCTTTTAAATGGTATTTCTAGTACTGCCTCAACAACCTCCTTTGTCAGTTTGTTCCATATACCCTCCACCCTCTGTGTGAAAAGTTATCCTTCCGGATCCTATTAAATCTTTCTCCTTGCACCTTAACCTTAGTCCTCTGGTTCTTGATTTCACCAGCATGAGTAAGAGATTGTCCATTCATCCTATCTTTTCCCCTCATGATTTTATACACCTCTATAAAATCACCCCTATGCACCTCTACAGCAATATAGTCCAAGCCTGCCCAACCTCTATCTTTGTCTCAGGCCCTGAAATCCTCACAACACTGCCGTAATTCTTCTCTGCATTTCTTCCATCTTAATGACATCTTTCCTCGAACAGGGTGACCAAAACTAAATGCAAAGCCCCAAATTCAGCCTCAACAATATGTTGTTCAACGGTAACATAACATTTCAACCTCCATACTCAACACCCTAACTGATGAAGGACCAATGTATCATAAGCTTTTGTGACCACCCAATCTACCTGTCATGCCACTTTCAGGGAACTGTCTACCTGTACTTCCTCCATGCCACAACATTCCCCAGGCCCATACCATTCATTGTGAAGATGCTGGCCTGGTTTGACTTCCTAAAATGCAACACCTCATGCTTATCTGCATTAACCTCCATTCGCCAATTTGCCCAGTTGATCAAGATCCTGCTGTAATTTTTGATAACCATCTTCACCATTTACAATATCTCCCAGTTTAGCATCATCTGTAAAGTTACTAATCATGCCTTGTAGATTCTCATCCAAATTGTTGATACAAACTGCAAGTAACAATGGGCCCAGCACTGATTGCTGAGGCACACCACGAGTCACAGGCCTCCAATCTGAAAAACAACTTACCAACATTATCCTCGGTTTCCTTCCATGAAGCCAATTCTCCCTCCATTTGGCTGGCTCACCCTAGATCCCAGGTGATCGAGCCTTCCAGAGCAGCCTACAAGGCAGATACTTATCAAAGGCTTTGCTGAATTCAACGTAGACAACATCTGCGGCTTTACCATCATCAACCATTTTGGTTACTTCTTCAGACATGACCTTTTATGTATATAAACATGCCGACCATCCCTAATCAGCCCTCGTTTATCCAAATGCATATATATCTTATCCCTCAGAATCCTCTCCAGTAACTTGCCTACCACAGATGCAAGGGTCATTGGTCTAAAGTTCCCAGGCTTTTCCTTTTCCCTTCTTAACTAGAGGCACAACATTAGCCACTCTACAATCTTCCGGAACCTCACCTGTGTCTAATGATGACTCATACACCTCAGTCAGGGCTCCTACAGTTTCTTCTCTAGCTTCCTGCAGTGTCCTTGGATATATCTGATCGTGCTCAGGAGATTTATCTACCTTCACATGCTTTAGGATATCCTACAACTTCTGGACTGTAATACGAACTGTCCTCAAGATATCTCCAAGTTATCTACACTCAAAATGTTAAATCTTAGTAGATAATTATAGGCATTGAAACTGTAATGAATCAGTTATTGTTGTCTTTGTGTACCATTGAAACTGTACTTAATCGTTTATTGCTTTTTTTTTGTTTAAAACAGATATAAACTTGATGTACTTTGGAGATTCTACTAAAAGGATCTCCAAGAGAAAGCCTGTTTCTCTTGAAGTATAAAGATTTTTATATCAACTAGTTCAGCCTCAATGTGACAAAGTTTATAAAAAGTCTCAACAGTGGTTTTGTTTTTGCTTTTACTCGCCACTGATCTTTAATCAAACACATTGGTTTTCCATAGCTGCAGTTATCTGGATTTACATGTTAGAACAGTGACCTTATGGTACAGCAAAGATCAGCAACCAAATACCTGAATGGGGCATAGTATTAACAAAAGGATAGTCAAAGCCGAGACCATTTTCTCACATCATGTTAACTGACCATTTGATTCACAAGTTCACAAGTTATAGGAGTAGAATTAGGCCATTCAGCCCATCGAGTCCGCTCTGCTATTTAATCGTGGCTGATCTCTGCCTCCAAATCCCATTTTTCTGTCCTCGCCCCATAACCCTTGACACCCGTTCTAATCAACAATTTGTCCATCTCTGCCTTAAAATTATCCACTGACTTGGCCTCCACCGCACTCTGTTACAATGAGTTCCACAGATTGACTATCCTCTGACTAACGACTGTCATGGCCGGAAACATTGAACATAGAACAGCACAACGCAGGAATGGCTCTTCAAGTCAATGTCTGTGCCGAAGATGATGCCAAGATAAACTACTCCTATCAGCCTGCATTTGTTCCATATCCCGCTAATCCCTGCATGTCCATGTGCCTATTCAAAACACTCTTAAATGCCCCTATTGTATCTGCCTCCACCACTACCCCTGGCAACATGCTCCAGACACCCACTATCCTCTGTGTAAAAAAACTTGCTCCAGACATCTCCTTTAAACTCCTGCATCTTACACATAAGTTTATTGTCACCTGTACCCAGGTACAGTGAAAAGCTTTTGTTGCGTGCTAACCAGTCAGTGGAAAGACAATGCATGATTACAAACAGGTCATTTACAGTGTACAGATACATGATAAGGGAATAATGTTTAGTGCAAGGTAAAACCAGTAAAGTCCGATCAAAGATAGTCCGAGGGTGATCAATAAGGTAAATAGAAGTTCAGGACAGATCTATAGTTGCGGTAGGATGATTCAGATGCTTGATAACAGCTCGGAAAAATACAGTTATGCTGACAGGTATTTGATATTTTCATCCTGGAAAAAAGGTCCCAGCACAGATCCTTGCAGAACTCCACTGGTAACAGACCTCCAGCCTCAATATCAGTGTTGGTTCCACCAACACTTCTTCCAGTAAGCCAATTCTGAATCCATATGACCACGTCAAAGTGAATCCACGGCATCTTAATCTTCTGGATCAGCTTACCATGGGGACCTTTATCAAATACCTTATTAAAATCCATGTAGACAGCATCCACCACCCTACCCTCATCAATTACTTTCATCACCTCCGCAATAAAAATTGATCAAATTAGTGATACACAACCTGCCATGTACGAACTCATGCTGACTGTCCCTTATTAGCCAATTCTCTACCAAATAGAAGTAAATCCTATCTCGAAGAATCATCTCCAATAGTGACATGAGGCGCATTGGCTGATAATTCTCTGAAAATTCTCGATTTCCCTTCTTAAATACAGGAACAACATTAGCTACTTTCCACTTTACAAAACAAAGATTTCCAAATTTGTCAATCGTTTTCTTTCTACAGTGTGCAGAACCTCAGGAAAGATTACATCTGGATATTAATATTATGAACAAAAAACACAAGCAATCCTTTTCCAACAATAGCAAATAAATTGTGTAGTATGTATTTGAGAACTTCAATGTTATCTATATTCTAAGAACTGAGAATATTGAAGAATGTATCAAATCACTTCCAAAAATGAGTTTGAGAAGACGCGAGTCTAAATGTTTTCTGATTCCATGCGTGCAGGAATATATAATTATAGTGACAGGGAAATTTTCCCTTAAATTGGAGTTGAATGGGACTAATTTATCAAAAACATTGACTTTGTTTCACTAATAAACATGTGTTCATTTCTTACATACACTTTATTCTTCTTACCAAACTAACTTAACCTAATTTGGCTCCTTGATAATGGAAAGTATACCCTAGACCCTAATATTTGTCTTGGCTCATGTATTGTCAACATTGACATCTGTTTATATTATTGCAGCAACTGAGTCTTCAGTAAACCAGTATAGGAACAGGCAAGCCAAGTAAAGCTGAGGTGCAGAGTAATATGATTTAGTTGTTTACAGAATCATATTGATTTATTAATTTTGTTTGGAAGTTAGGCTCGCAAATTCTTTGGTCCCATACACCAGTGTTGTGCTCCTGAGCCGGAATATGCTCCTGCCTACGCAATCCAACAGTCATCCCAATGTAGACTGTAGACTGTGACAACTCATCTAAACGTCCATTGAAACCAGTGATGTAACTCTTATATACCACAGAAGAATAACACTGAAGATCGGGAGCTTCAAATTATAAATATAGAGATCATAAAACCTAAGATTGATCGATGATATTGTCGCTTGGTAATAGAAGATAAAGTCATAGAGTACTTAGCAGTAATAATTAATTAATTCTATAGGAAGCTACTGCAGATGCTGGTTTAAATCGAAGATAGACACAAAAAAGCTGGAGTAACTCAGCGGGTCAGACAGCATCTCTGGAGAAAAAAGGAATAGGTGAAGTTTCAGGTCGAGACCTTCTTCAGAGGAAGGGTCTCGACCTGACATGTCACCTACTCATTTTCTCCAGAGATGCTCCAGCATTTTCTGTCTATCTTTAGTATTAATTAATTGATCAGTTGCTGTCTGTGGAATTTTTGAAACAATTCCAATCTTGAGATGGGGACGAGGCAGACTGGCAGTTCTTAACATCTGTGGGGCTCCTATATATTCCATACTCTGCTGAAGGTTCCTCTAGTTTGCATTTAGCCTCACACTGGCAGTGGAGAAGGCCAAGGGTGGACAGGTCAGTGAGGGAATGGCAAGGGGAATTAAACTGGCTGACAACAGGGAGATCCAGATAACCAGGGCAGACAGGAACTGAGCAAAGCAATCAATTAGTCTGCATTTGGTCACATCAATGTAGAGGAGACCATGTCTTGAGCACAGGATAGATGAGGTTGTAGAAGTTGCAAGGACCTTCTGCTTCGTCTAGAAGGGCTGGTTAGTTCCCTGGATGTATGTGAAGGAGGAGGTGTAGGGACAGATGTTACACCTTCTACTGTTGTCCAAACCCTAATCTCACCAACAAACATCTGGATACTGTCTCACTCACTGATCTCATAACTTCAGAATATCTCCCCTCCACAGCCTCCAACCCGAGTTACCCAACCCTGCAATGCCCATTTCTATCTCCCGCCTCAGATTCACAAACATAATAGCCCTTGAAACCTCACGGTATCCATTTGCTCCTGCCCCACTCAACTGATCTCTTAGTTCAACTGTGGGATTCCTTGCTCACTCTCCACAATTTCAACTGCTACCAATTCTCTGAGCCACACTGCCTCATCTTTACATGGACATCCTGCTCCTATACACCTCTATCCGCCATCAGGAAGTCCTTAGGGCCCTCTGCTTTTTTCTAGAAAGTAGAACCAACCAGTTGCTCTCTGCTTGCTTTCTCCTCCACTTTGCACAACCTTTATTCAGCCTTGACAATTTCTCTTGATTCATCCTGCTTCGGACAAATCAAAGGTGTATCCATGGGCACTCACATGAGGCCAGAAACCTTCTTCAGACCTAAAACTCAGACCCTCTCAGAGATGAGGCCTGACTCGCTGAGTTACACCAGCATGATGTGTTTATCTTCAGTATAAACCAGCATCTGCAGTTCCTTCCTACACATACTACCCAATAATATCTACTGCAAACCCAGAAGCTCATAGCTACCTGGACTACATCTCCTCTCACCCTGTCTCCTGTGAGAACACCATCCCTATCCCATAGTTTTACCATCTCCACCACAACTGGAGGTGATGAGGCTTTCCACTCCGAGTCTGACATGTCCTTGCACCTTGTACCTTCCGAAGAGTCCACCAAGGACTATGCTTGAAGTTGGACAATTTTATACCAGACAATTTTAATGGCCGGTTCTCACGGTGCGACCTGACGCAAGATGTCACCAGAGTGAAGTGGTCGTGGTCCAGCACGAGTTCCGCACGACATAACGGGGGTAGATAAAGAGTTCCCACGGTACTCGGCAATTCTGTCATTTGTGCGAGTGACTTGTCCGTCTCCCGATCTTTCCCGTTAATCGTGAATGACCATCGTGGACTGTAGTGTAGTTAATCACGTGGCACAAATGATGTCACTTTTTTTCACACACTATGTAAATATAAAAAAGGTGATCTCAATATCGCCAATGGACCGCGCAGTATTTCTTTCGACTAACATAACACAATAACAAACACTGAAGGAAACAATAAGTTCCATGTTTTATTAACATTGCTGTGCTCCTGTCACAAAATGCAAAAAAAAGATTACTTTTATACTTGAAATACATTCATTCAAATATTGATAATTGGGTGCTACAATTTACATTATATTAAATCAATTGCTTCATTTGTAAATGTAATTTTAGTACTTTTCTAGAAGACATGGCAATAGTATTAATGCAGCACAGTGCAAATAGATGCAAGGAAGGCATTCAAACATAGAAGCACATTATACATTTATTCACATAACAAGGTATCTCCAAGCCCATCGAGTCATGTAAGACAGTCTGCGACCTGCAGCATGATAAATATTTGGTGATATCAAAACAAATTGTTTGATGCACATGCGATCCAAAAATAAACTTGCAATTTGCCCCTCCATAATATTAGATCTCCGCAGAATGCTGCAGGATGCAATCATGTATTCTGTTCGCCGAGGGTTAAATGGAGAATAACCCAGATTGACAAAATACTGCAGTGTGTTGGTGTAGGAAAATAACATAGTCAGCAAATAGAAAAAGAAGCCAGCATCTTTCCCTTGGGCAAGACTTATGCAGCAAGCCTTGGCCCTATTTTAAATAGACTCAGCAACAAACTTTTATCATATCACTGTTTCATGAGATTAAACTGAAACTGCTTGCAAACAGTGGGTTGTATTGGAATGATCTATATACTGGAACATACACTCAATGTACAGATGAAAAAGTTGTATGAGGCGAGATATTTAACAGTTAAAGAATATAAAGGTGGCATTGATAATACCCTTGATCCAGAAATCCCTGCAGGTATCTGTCGAAGCTTCAATGAGATGCCTGCTTTCAACCCTATGTGTTTCATATGGTTATTGACAGAAGAATCCTATAACAAAATGTCATTGAAAAATAGATACAAAATGCTGGAGTAACTCAGCGGGACAGGCAGAATCTCTGGGGAAGGATTGGGTGATGTTTCGGGTCGAGACCCCTCTTCAGTATTCAGTTTAAGACCATTGTAAAAATTTTGGGTCTAGACCCTGGGTCGCGAGCCGAAACGTCACCCATTCCTTCTCTCCAGAGATGCTGCCTGTCCCGCCGAATTACTCCAGCATTTCATAGAAACATAGAAACATAGAAATTAGGTGCAGGAGTAGGCCATTCGGCCCTTCGAGCCTGCACCACCATTCAATATGATCATGGCTGATCATCCAACTCAGTATCCCGTACCTGCCTTCTCTCCATACCCCCTGATCCCCTTAGCCACAAGGGCCACATCTAACTCCCTCTTAAATATAGCCAATTAACTGGCCTCAACTACCCTCTGTGGCAGAGAGTTCCAGAGATTCACCACTCTCTGTGTGAAAAACGTTCTTCTCATCTCGGTTTTAAAGGATTTCCCCCTTATCCTTAAGCTGTGACCCCTTGGCCTGGACTTCCCTAACATCGGGAACAATCTTCCTGCAACTAGCCTGTCCAACCCCTTAAGAATTTTGTAAGTTTCTATAAGATCCCCTCTCAATCTTCTAAATTCTAGAGAGTATAAACCAAGTCTATCCAGTCTTTCTTCATAAGACAGTCCTGACATCCCAGGAATCAGTCTGGTGAACCGGCTCTGCAATAATGTCCTTCCTCAGATTTCGAGTCCAAAACTGTACGCAATACTCCGGGTGTGCTCTCACCAAGACCCTGTACAACTGCAGTAGAACCTCCCTGCTCCTATACTCAAATCCTTTTGCAATGAAAGCTAACATACCATTCGCTTTCTTTACTGCCTGCTGCACCTGCATGCCTACCTTCAATGACTGGTGTACCATGACACCTAGGTCTCGCTGCATCTCCCCCTTTCCCAATCGGCCACCATTTAGATAATAGTCTGCTTTCCTGTTTTTTCCACCAAAATGGATTTCATGTTTATCTTGGATTTAAATCAGCATCTGCAGTTACTTCCTACACATTTTGTCTTTGAAAAACAATGGTGTGCATCATTGGGTCTTGTAAAAGCTTACAAGACCCCCTTATTCCAACTACAACATTTTGCATATGGTTTTAAAAGTAAAAAAACACACAAATCTACATTGGAATTAAGCGTATATATTTAAATCAGTGCGTAGGAAATTACACCCTCACTTATCCATATACAGTACATACTCAAACAGCTTAAAAAAACAACATTTTTATATTTCACATATGCTGACAGATTTGAGATGAGCTAAGGAAATATGAAAATTACTGAGAGCATACAGCTTCCAAGGGCATCTGCTGCACAAACAAAATAATACATTCAGCCTAATTCTTTCCAGTATATATCCAATTATACTCTTTAATACAGTTTGCAACTTTCTCTGTTGTAAGTCTCAAAAACAACTGTGAATTTATTCATTTTGCCAGATTCAGGCTTTCTGCTCTTAGATACAGTGAACCAATTCATCTCAGAAACGTTGGCTTTTCTGATCAAGAGAGAGTCGCAGTTTTACTCAGTAACTCATAAGTGTATATTGTTATTCCTATGTTGCAACAGAAACATATATAAAGAATGTTACAATGACACGAATATATTGCTAATCCCTATGGTTTCTCTGCCCTGCAGTTTTGTTTGCTATCCTGAGTTCTTAAACTATTAATTTATCTGCAAGTCTTACTGTGAAAAAGATTCTCAAACAATGACAATTAGGTGGGACGTCCTCGATGGACACATGGTCCATTGGCGATATTGAGACCACCTTTTTTACTCACCTTATGTCCCCTCTGTCAAGCTTCCGGGTTTACCGTTCGCAGGAGTTCCCACGGTACCCGCAAGAGTCATTACGGATATCGCACGGATATCGCACTGGCATCTGCGTTCATACAATGTTGCAACGCTCACCACAAAGTGCTCAAGTCACTCTTGGAGAAATTCAAAAACGTTTGAATTTTCTCCCGACCTTACAAAGTTCCACGACTACCTGCTGTTAGCGCCACGGAGGTCCTCGGTGGTCCACGAATGCCGTACTGTTATCGCAGGAGGTTCCCACGATGTTAAACTCTTGTTAAGTCTTGGGTCAGGTCGCACCGTGAGAAAGCCCTTTTACACTTTTAAATAAAAAGGCATTTTTTGGGGTCAATATATAACAATAAAAGTTCAAAGAAATACAAGTTCATAACATACATAGAAACATAGAAAATAGGTGCTGGAGTAGGCCATTCGGCCCTTCCAGCCTGCACCGCCATTCTATATGATCATGGCTGATCATCCAACTCAGTATCCTGTACCTGCCTTCTCTCCATACCCCCTGATCCCTTTAGCCACAGTGGCCACATCTAACTCCCTCTTAAATATAGCCAATGAACTGGCCTCAACAACACATTCTGTGGCAGAGAATTCTACAGATTCACCACTCTCTGTGTAAAAATGTTTTTCTCATCTCAGTCCTAAAAGATTTCCCCTTTATCCTTAAACTGTGACCCCTTGTTCTGGACTTCCCCAACATCGGAAACAATCTTCCTGCATCTAGCTTGTCCAACCCTTTAAGAATTTTGTAAGTTTCTATAAGATCCCCCCTCAATCTTCTAAATTCTAGCGAGTACAAGCCGAGTCTATCCAGTCTTTCTTCATATGAAAGTCCTGACATCCCAGGAAACAGTCTGTACTCCCTCTATGGCAAGAATGTCCTTCCTCAGATTAGGAGACCAAAACTGTATGCAATACTCCAGGGGTGGTCTCACGAAGACCCTGTACAACTGCAGTAGAACCTCCCTGCTCCTATACTCAAATACTTTTGCTATGAATGCTAACATACCATTCGCTTTCTTCACTGCCTGCTGCACCTGCATGCCTACTTTCAATGACTGGTGTACCATGACACCCAGGTCTCGCTGCATCTCCCCCTATCCTAATCGGCCACCATTCAGATAATAGTCTACTTTCCTGTTTTTGCCACCAAAGTGGATAATAGTAAGATTAAACGAGAACTTATCAGTTTGAAGTTTGGCCTTTATTTTATGAGGAGTTACGATGAGGGAATACATGAAGAAGGCCCGTTCAGCCGCACGTGCGTCAATTTTCAAAGCAGCAGTGTGAAAACACAGATAATAATAACAGTGACTGAAGTATGATAGTAAGATGAAAGAAGACTAGAACTACCAGATGAGCTTAACGAGGGCTGGGAGCGGAGGGCACGTATTCCCTCATCGTAACTCCTCATAAAATAAAGATCAAACTTCAAACTGGTAAGTTCTCGTTTAATCTTACTATTTTACTTCGGAGTCACGTGAGTGACTACTGGAAGATTTCAAAGCTCTGTGATTTCATGCCGTGAGGAAACAAGTCTACACAACCACAACTGCCTCATTGACAAAATGAGGGAAAACATTCATAATGCATACAGTCATGACATAGATTTAAACATGCTTATGCTGTTAAATAAACAATAACAATATTCACATCTCTCATCCGGATGGAACCTGTAACAGAACATAAAATAAATTGAGAATACCTCTGGTCTGGCAACGGTTTATTATAACATGTTTGAAATATTGTTCGTGTTACCACACTACAGCCATTATGATGTGGTCCAGCGGAACGTAATTAACCCTTGCTGCTGCTGTTATAGCAGCCTTGGTGGAGATCTGAGCAAATAGGTTCTTATAACGTCTTTTGTAATTAACAATCATAGTTAGCTAAGAGTCTCAAAGACTCTTGGTGACCTTGACGTTTTGTTGTATATGTGTGTCCCCACATAACGAGAAATCCCTGGGTATGTCTTGAGTTATTTTGAAACCCGACACCCCTACTGCTCTGCTTAAATTAATTATAGCATAAAATACTGCACATATATTTGCAGATGTAATCTTCCTCTCCTGTCACCATAATGTAGCGAGTGACCTGTTGCGCTAACCAGCGCCAGGAGGATAACTACCTAATGAGGTCCGATCAAAGCTAAGAATGTAGCTGGAACACCCTGGTTCAAATAGTGTTACACAAAGTCAATCTCCCATACTGCATTGTACTTGTCCTGATAAACCTGTGTAACAGATATCCTTTACTAACTCGATATCAGAGGTGAACCCAACAACTTGGCCCTCGTTAGCTGCAGTAAGTCTGATGAAAAGTCCCTTGGCACAGCTAATGATCCTATAATTCATATTGTCAGACCATTTAAATGAACTGCAAAAACTCAGAATCTGTACCATTTTAAATATAACATGAGCACTTCCCATCTCCTGAAGCAGCAAAGTACCACTTTTTTGATACCATTCCAGCACTGTGAATACATACAAAAATAGGCATGAAAAACCCAAGCCGTAAGCAGTCTATTCAGAATCTGTAGAACATATATTGATTTTATCATGCAACGGCTGATCTTTCAAGCCGCAGGCTGGACCAGCAAGTTACGTTTAAATAACCATATGTTGCATTATTATTATTCCCGCCAAATCAGAAATCAAACTGCATAGGCCAATTCCACAGCTGGAACCTAAAGCGACTCTTGATGACTATTTCAAGACCCGACTCATAAAGAAAATTGGAGGAAGACATAAAAGACCATTCCTCATGCTTGTAGCGAGAATGTATCTTTCGCCAGTATTATGCCACACATTTTTTGCAACCTTTAATTAGCATGAAAACAATATATCTATATTTGGTGTTGCATTAAATCAGAATTTCATAAATACTGCATGGTCCAACACCCATTCTGTGTTGTCATTGATCTGTACTTAATGATACTCCAGTGGCAAATTAGATTATGTACCTTTTACAGGATCTTTCCCTGATTGCACCCTCGTGCTTATCATATGCCACATCATAGTGTATCAACATGAAGTTGAGCATGCACCTATGCACATTCACTCAATCACTCTTTAACCCATAATGCACTTAGGGTCTATAGATAGTTGATATCAATACTGAAGAGTTAATAACTCATGCAAATCCCCTGCACCTCCAACTAGAGATGACATTCACATGTTCCCACCTTAAGCTATAGCATCTTTTTTGCAATATAATGACATATTTATTGATCAACTACTGGAGCAATGATGAATACTGTTTGTCCATCATAGTGGCTTTCTTAGCTTCAGCTGGCAATAGCAAGTTGTATTATCAATGATCGTCATGACCCTTATTGTTTGTCATTAAGCATGCTGTCAGTTCTCCCAAATGCACAGCTGCATCACATCTGTTACATTGCAAGTTAGTCTAATGAATAGGAACTCCTTTATAACCACAAGGCTGTTCCAGTTTTCTATTGATTCCAATCTATTGCCCAGGGCGGAGTCACATGGCAACTATCCATTTGATAACAACCTAATTTACTGGATAGGAGAAACCAATTCCTCAATTAGCTTGAAACTGAGTGAATTTTAGTCAAATATAGCATCAAAGTATAAATCAGACAATACATCACAATTGTTTTTGAACTCCGACTAGTCCTTTGAATGATTTATTGTTATCATACTGTTTAATTTTCCTCATCATAACAATGCCTTCAAACATCTCTGCTGATCATTGTACATGGAAAACCCCCTAAGAAATCAGTTTGATCACCCTTCTTTCTTAATGAACAGGCCACACCTGCCATCATTTCGAGTCTGCCCTGACAACAACTCTGGCCCGGTTCTGATAATCTCACATGTCCCAAGACAATTCTGACCTTGCCTTGAAAGACAATTCCCCATATCTCCGAGCCTGTCTTGAAGGAAACCTGGCTAAAAATACTGGACCTGGCTCAACACTCTTCTGACCAAATTCCAACCTTCTTGGAATACTAGTATTGTCCAGTTACCTGGTTAAATGCCCCCGAGTAGATGACAATGTCTCAGTTATTTGTGTGTTGCCTAACCAATTGTAAATCTTACCAACTTGTTCGTGGTCACTTAGTTATATGGTAACTCTGGTCAGCTTAATGCTGCTACCAGCTTCAGTGAACCGCTTCCTGCCGATGAAGCCGTGGGGTGTGTTTTCCCCCTAAACTATGTGCTTCGCCCTTCAGGTTTTGCCTGTTGAATATGTCTCATCTGAATAGAATATTCAGCGGGTGCTCTAACTCCCCTGATAGTGGTGTTCACTGCATTGTTGTGATGGCAACCTTTGCTGCCAGAATCGTACCTCTGACATGTGCCCCTCATTCCTTGAGGTATGCTCCACACTATACCCTCAGCCTCGGCATCAGATTACACTGACCCGGCATGTTCTCCTCTTCCATAGGGGAGACATTAAGCAGCCCTACTACAAGGTGCTGCTGGCATGACGTCTCCAACAGGTCCACCCTTCAGGATCAGAAAATGCCCCGGTAAGCTCACCTCCTCCATGAGGGAGACATCATGCAGCCCTTCTCCAGGTGCTGCTGCCATACATTTAAACAGCCGTATGCAAGGCGCTGCTGACACGGCTTAGAGCAATAGGTCGGCACTGCCATATATTCGGCATCCCCATTATGCAGCCTTGTTACAAGGTGCTGCTGACAAGGGCTCCCCATCTGCCCAACACTGCCATATCTCCTGATGTTAGGGTGTATCTATCTTGAGCCTCCTCTCAATAATGCTCCATCCTGGCCAACTTCCACATTATTTATTTTTACCGGAAAGGAACCCTCCCGGCGCCAGGACTGACCACTTGGGTTGATTTACCCCATACCTTGGGGACCTCTGGGGTCTGGGCACCGCATAGCTGGTAGATTTCCCCTCCCCCGGGAATCCCAGCACCCTTATATATTACCGGAGAGAAACCCCTACCGGCACCAGGGCTGACCGTTCCGGTCCGTTTAACACCTTTCCTGGGGACCCCTGCGGTCTCAAACCCGCATAATTTCTGGATTCCCCTACCCGGGAACCCCAGCCTCTATAGGGTGATTTCACTAAAGGTCACTGGAGCGTAGATCCGCACCCACGTGACCAAAATTCTCAAGTGGAGGACACTCAAGGGTTCGGTACATGTTAGTGGATGGGAAAAAACGCATTTTCCCACCCGTTAAAAACATAGAAAACGGCGAGGTTGTGAGCTGCAATTTACTGTGCCAGTCGGGGTGACCGTGAGGCACAGCTACCTAGATTTACAGGGGGAAAAAAAAGATAGCAAGTAAGGTAAATTCAAGAGGGAACTGAAGGTGCCAAACCGGCGGAAATGAACAGCCGACATTTGCCGTGGATATTTAAAGGTCCAAAATATCGGGAATTATCGCGTTTGCTCGCTGAATTTATCAAAAGTAAGTTAATAATGCCTCAGCGAGCAAACGCGATAATTCCCGATATTTTGGACCTTTAAATATCCACGGCAAATGTCGGCTGTTCATTTCCGCCGGTTTGGCACCTTCAGTTCCCTCTTGAATTTACCTTACTTGCTATCTTTTTTTTCCCCTGTAAATCTAGGTAGCTGTGCCTCACGGTCACCCCGACTGGCACAGTAAATTGCAGCTCACAACCTCGCCGTTTTCTATGTTTTTAACGGGTGGGAAAATGCGTTTTTTCTCATCCACTAACATGTACCGAACCCTCGAGTGTCCTCCACTTGAGAATTTTGGTCAAGTGGGTGCGGATCTACGCTCCAGTGACCTTTAGTGAAATCACCCTATATGTATATCGGGGGAAAAAACCTACCGACACCCGGCATATATATTTATATCCCGTCCTACTGGAGGTCCCCTCCACGGGAACCCCGGGATTAACTTTCATATCGGAGGGAAAAAGCCCTCAATATTGTCGGAGGGGAAACCCCCTCCCAACTCCAGATCTACTCATATCGGGGGGAAGCCCTCCCCACCTACTGGAAGTCCCCTTCCTCGGGACACCCCTGCATAAATTTTATTGTTGGAGGGGAAACCCCCTATCGGCACCCGGCCTGCTGGAGGTCCCCTCCACCAGAAACCCCAGCATACATATTCATATTGTTGGAGGAGAACCCCCTCTCAACTCCCGCTCTACTGGCGGTCCCAGAATAAATAATCATATCAGAGGGAACATGCCCTCTCGCACCCGGCCTACTGGAGATCCCCTCCCTGGGGACCCCAGCGTTTCTGAGCCTATCGGAGGGAACCCCTCCCGGCACCCGGAGCTCCTGTAAGCCACTGACCATCCGTCAGCGACCCACTTCGTGAAACCCGGCAACCCAGCTACCCGCGCTTGGCGGCAAGAACCGGGGTTTCCCCACAGCCCATAGCTGGTTCCCTCGTCGGGCCTCGCGAATCCACTGACAGAAAGCCTCTGGAACAAGTGGTTCCTGCAGGAAATAAAACAGGTAAGAAACAAGCTTACCTTGAGTTTAAAACTTACCGCGTTGGAGGAGCTTCTGCTCCCCAAGCGGCTGCCTGCACCAATGCGTCTAATGTACTGACGCATGTGCGGCTGAACGGGCCTTCTTCACGTAGTCACACGTGACTCCGAAGTAAAACCTCTCATTTAACCACATTATACTGCATCTGCCATGCATTTGCCCACTCACCCAGCCTATCCAAGTCACCTTGCAGCCTCCTAGCATCCTCCTCACAGCTAACACTGCCCCCCAGCTTCGTGTCATCCGCAAACTTGGAGATGTTGCATTCAATTCCCTTGTCTAAATCATTAATATATATTGTAAATAGCTGGGGTCCCAGCACTGAGCCTTGCGGTATCCCACTAGTCACTGCCTGCCATTGTGAAAAGGACCCGTTTACTCCTACTCTTTGCTTCCTGTCTGCCACCAGTTCTCTATCCACATCAATACTGAACCCCCAATACCGTGTGCTTTAAGTTTGTATACTAATCTCTTATGTGAGACCTTGTCGAAAGCCTTCTGAATGTCCAGATATAACACATCCACTGGTTCTCCCTTATCCACTCTACTATTTACATCCTCAAAAAATTCTATAAGATTCGTCAGGCATGATTTACCTTTCATAAATCCATGCTGACTTTGTCCAATGATTTCATCACTTTCCAAATGTGCTGCTATCCCATCTTTAATAACTGACTCTAGCAGTTTCCCCACTACCGATGTTAGACTAACTGGTCTGTAATTCCCTGTTTTCTCTCTCACTCCCTTTTTAAAAAGTGGGGTTACATTAGCTACCCTCCAATCCTCAGGAACTACTCTAGAATCTAAACTACTACTGTTAGGTGGCCTGTACACAACTCCCACTAGCGTTTTCTGCTCCTTAGTGTTTCGCAGCTCTACCCATATTGATTCCACATCCTCCAAGCTAATGTCCTTCCTTTCTATAGCGTTAATCTACTCTTTAACCAGCAACGCTACCACAACTCCTTTTCCTTTCTGTCTATCCCTCCTGAATATTGAATATCCCTGGATGGTCAGCTCCCAGCCTTGGTCACCCTGGAGCCATATCTCCGTGATCCCAACTATATCATAGTAATTAATAGCTATCTGCATATTCAACTCATCCACCTTATTACGAATGCTCCTTGCATTGAGACACAAAGCCTTCAGGCTTGTTTTTACAACACTCTTACCCATTATACAATTATGTTGAAAAGTGGCCCTTTCTGATTTTTGCCCTGAATTTGTCTGCCTGCCACTTTTACTTTTCACCTTACTACCTATTGCTTGTACCCTCATTTTATACCCCTCTGTCTCTCTGCTCACACATTTAAGAAACCCACCACCTCTTATTCTCTGTTTATTATCTTTTTCTTCTTTCCCCCTTACATGTTTGGTCTGAGTGCTTCACTTCTCTGCCTCCTGCCTCACACACTGTCCACTAGCTTTCCCTATTTGAGTCTCTCCCCCCAACCGTTCTAGTTTAAAGTCTCACCAGTAGCCTTTGCAAATCTCCAAGCCAGGATATTGGTCCCCCTCGGGTTCAAGTGCAACCCGTTCTTTATGTACAGGTCACACCTTCCCCAAAAGAGGTCCCAATGATCCAGAAACTTTAATCCCTGCCCACTGCACCAGTCCTTCAGCCACGCAGTTATCCTCCACCTCGCTCCATTCCTACTCTCACTGTCACGTGGCACAGGCAGTAATCCTGAGATTGTTACCTTTGCGGTCCTTTTCCGTAACTCTCTTCCTAACTCCCTAAATTCTCCATTCAGGACCTCTTCTCTTTTTCTACCCATGTCATTGGTACCTATATGTACCACGACCTCGGGCTCCTCTCCCTCCCATCTCAGGATATCTTGGACACATTCAGATCCATCCCAGACCCTGGCACCAGGGAGGCAAACTACCATCCGGGTCTCCCGACTGTGTCCACAGAGTCGCCTTTCTGACCCCCTAACTATAGAGTCCCCTATTACTACTGCCCTCCTCTTCTTTTCCTTACCCTTCTGAGCAACTAGACCAGTCTCTGTACCGGAGGCCCGGCCACTGTCGCTATCCCCCCCAACAGTACTCAAACAGTACTTATTGCCAAGGTATACAGCCACTGGGGTACTCTCTAGTCCCTGTCTCTGCCCCTTGCCCCTCATAACCGTGACCCACTTGTCTGTCTCCCGTGGTCTTGGAGTGACCACCTCTCTGCAACTCCTCTGTATGACCTCCTCACTCTCCCTGACCAGACGGAGGTCTTCGAGGTGCTACTCCAGGTTCCTAATACGGTCCCTTAGGAGCCCCATCTCGACGCACCTGGCGCAGATGTGGACGTCTGGAGGGCTATCAGACCATGACCTCCCACATCTGACATCCAGAACAGTAAACTGCCCTGGGCCTCATACTCCCCCCTTACCCAGGAAGAAATCAGCAGGGATCCGACTCCCAATCAGCTGCTTCCTCTAGTCTGCTTCCACCAATCAGCGGCTTCCTCAAGCCCACTTGTTTTGAACTGTGAACTGCGAATGGAATGTTACAGATTTGGGTTCCTCCCGCACCAACGGCTCCTGGACTTCTGTAAAGCAAAGCCCCGTGATCGGGTTTTGTACTCACCGCCCGGACGCCGCTCCTCCCGCACCAACGGTTCCTGGGCCTCTGTAAAGCAAAGTCCCGCGATCGGGTTTTGTACTCACCGCCTGTACACTACAGGCATAAGGAATGCTTTGTGTAAGGGATAACTTACATCAGTGAATGTCGATTGGTACTGAAATATTACTAGTTGGACTAATCTGTTTTTGCTCTACATTTTCTTAGTCTACAACTGTGCTTCCAAGATAGGATAATTTTCCACTATTCAAACAGTCTTTCAGCTAATCTGGTCTAAGAAGAGTTTCTGTGCTAAGACAATCTGGAGACATTATTTCCTTACTTTTTAAATGGTGAATCTTCCTAATTTAGTGCATTGCCAGAATTAATGGGTTGATGTTAGTTTTGCACACCGAGTTGAAAGCAGGCAAATGGTCGGCTAAAATTGCCTCCCATAGATGTTTGCATTGTATGATTATTCCATCATTGTATGATCACCATCTTTCTATCTGCGGCTTCAGATTGTGGGACAGCACAGTGCTGCTGCTAGCGGACCTGCTGCTACATGTACCTTGTGCGGTCCAGGTTCAATGCTGATCACCTGTGCTGCATGTATGGAGTTCACACATTTGCACTCTGACTGAGTCATTTTCCTTCCACACCCAAAGATGTCTTCTTCTTGTGTATGGCGTGCACAACCCAAAGTTGTAGGACAACTTGTTCT
This sequence comes from Leucoraja erinaceus, assembly GCF_028641065.1. Lineage (NCBI taxonomy): Eukaryota > Metazoa > Chordata > Chondrichthyes > Rajiformes > Rajidae > Leucoraja > Leucoraja erinaceus. The sequence goes on along the minus strand of NC_073380.1, from coordinate 66,506,834 downwards.
ATTTGATCTTATTTGATTGTGCACGCCAGGTTGATGGCATTCATCGAAACAGGGCGGACCACGTAAAGTTTGCAACCTCCCACCTCACCACAAAGATGTGCAAGTTAGTAAGCTAATTTCCCAATGTAAATTGCCCCTATTGTATGCGAGTGTTGGGATAGTAGTAGAACCTGAGGACAGACGATGGGAATTAGTAAATGGGTGCTTGATGGCTGGCATGGACTTGGTGGGCCGAAGGGACTATTTCACACTGTCAAACTACATGACCATAACTATATTGGCTCAGTATTAAAGGCACCATCAAACTAATATTTGATTATTTAAACCTATGTCAAAATATGCATTGGTAACTTTGTTCAGTTTATTAAAACTGTAGAATATTTAGTTTAATCTTTATTAAGGTAATTAAAGTCCATAGCATTTTTACCAAAAGAGGAGGTAAGTGTCTTCCACTTAGTTTTAACGATGCTGTGCTCAGCAATGGCAGAACAAGTTCCTAACAGCTAATATCAGTATCTCCCTTTTAGATTCAGGGTTTAAGTAAAGAAAGTGACCAATATTTGACAACGATAAACTTGTTTAGTCTATTTCTTAATGAATAATGAGAAAATAAAAGGATTTGTCCAACAGTCTAGAATTGCTCCCAGAGCCGAAAGGGTACAAGTCCAATGTGCCCCTGCTAAAGTTCAGATGAACGTCTTGGCATCTCAAATTTCACGACACCAATGTGTAGTGTACGTGACAATAAATTTATTTTGTCCTTTGTCCTTTCCTTTTGACATCGTTTTTTTTAGTAATTTACACATTCTGAACAATTTGTAAACTCCATCCAAGCAGTACAAGTGCACCACACAGAATTATCCACATTAATCTGTAGTGAGGGAGTAGGAAATGGAAAATCGTGTTGATGCAGGAAGGGCGTTGCCCTGACACTGGCATCAACCACACCACGTCTGTAAAAACATCTGATCAGCTTCTAACTCATTGGAGGGAATAAATAAAGCAATATTGTATGTCATTTTAGTTTACTATGGGAATAAATTCACTCACCCTCAAGCTCTGAGAGGTGAACCACACACAAATGGGAGCATGGGCCAGAGAGAAGGCTCAATGCTTCTGTCCAGATGCTTCAATGGGTTCTCTCACTGAAAGTGGCTCTCACAACAGCCACACCCCATCCCACACACCACCACTTCTCCAAAACCAAGACCTGAAACATGCCACTATACTTGCTGCTGGAATTATTGCCTTTCAGGGATAGACGTTACGTGTTATTTAGATTTAGGTTTAGGTACAGTTTTTGATTTAGGTTTATTATGTCACATATACCATAGGCGTGGGCGTGGGCTACACGGTGGCGCAATGGTAGAGTTTCTCCAGAGACCCGGGTTCGATCCTGACAACGGGTGCTTGTCTGAACTGAGTTTGTACATTCTCCCCGTGACCTGTGTGGGCTTTCTCCGAGATCTTCGGTTTCCTCCCACACTCCAAAGACGTACAGGTTTGTAGGTTAATTGGCTTGGTATCAATGTTAAAAACTTGTCCCTAGTGTGTGCAGGTTAGTGTTAATATGCAAGATTCGCTGGTCGGTGTGGACTCGGTGGGCCAAAGGGCTTGTATCTCTAAACTAAACGTAACTAAATATACCGAGGAATAATGAAAAGTTTTGTTTTTAAAGCTCTCCAAATAGATCAGATTTACCATATACAAATACAATCAAGTCACTCAAGTACAATAGATAGAGCAAAGCGGAAGATACAGAGTGCAGAATATAGTTCTCCGCATTGTAGCGCATCATAGACAAAGTCCAATGTCCACAATGGGAGAGAGGTGAATCGGGTCTGAAGAAACATCTCGACTAGATATGTCACCTATTCCTTCTCTCCAGAGATGCTGCCAGTCCCGCTGAGTTACTCCAGCTTTTTGTGTCTATCTTTGGTTTAAACCAGCATCTGCAATTCCTTCCTAATTAACTGGATGAGGTGGGCAATTATTTCCTGATACATCATGTCCTTGGTTGCCTCTGCAGGTGATCTCCACTCAGCTTCGATGTCATTCTAATGATGTTCACCGTCACTGGATATTTATGGAGTCATAGAGACAGGCGATGTGGAAACAGGTCCTTCAGCCCAACTTCCCCACTTGGCCCATCTATACTAGTCCCACCTACCTGCATTTGGCCCATTTCCTTCTAAACTTGTCATATCCATGTACCTATCCAAATATATCTTAAACATTGCAATAGTACCTGCTTCAACTACCTCCTCCAGCAGCTCATTCCATACACTCAGCACCCATTGTGTAAAAACGTTAATCCTCGGGTTCCTATTAAATCTTACTCCCCTCACCTTACACCTATGTCCTCTGGTTCTCGACTCCCCTAACCTGGGCAAAAGACTGCATTTACATGATATTATACAATACTCTTAATGTGGCCTCACCAACGTCTTATATAACTGCATCATGACTGCCCAACAACTAAACTCAATACTCTGACAGATGAAGGCCTATGGGCCAAAAGCTTGTGTTTCTCAGTGAATGCTGATATTCTTCGACAGATCTGCAGTCGGTTACTTAATAACCCCAAACCTTGGGAGATACCTTGTGAGATACTTCTGACTTTACATTTCACTCCTCTTTTCTCATTATCTGACACCCATTTGTCTCTATTATCATCTCTAGCCATTGTCCAGCCATCTGTAAATCAACACCTCCCACCCCGTCACCTGTATCTACCTATCATTGACAGGGTTTCTCCCACCCACCCCCACCTCTTTCACAGCTTTCTTCCTCTACTGCAATCAGTCTGCAGAAGGGTGCCAACCTGCAACGTCGCCTGTCCATTTCATCCACAGAAGCTCCCTGACCCATTGACCGAATTTCAGGTAGTCCTTGCTTTCTCCTTCTTTCCCCTCCCCTTCCCAACTCTCCTACAGCTTACTGTCTCCGCCTCTTCCTTTCTTCTTCCCCCCCCCCCCCCCGACATCAGTCTGAAGAAGGGTCACGATCCAAAACGTTGCCTATTCCTTCGCTCCATAAATGCTGCCTAACCCACTGAGTTTCTCCAGCTTATTTGTCTACCTTCGATTTTTCCAGCATCTGCAGTTCTTTCTTAAACATTTCTTAAACAACTCCAGATTTGTGTGTTGTGTTCAAGATCCACGCATCTGCAATTCTTGAGTGATCTGTGCTTGTCGTGGATTTTGAACCTGCATTTATCCACAAATAACTAATGTAAGACATTTTTCAGCTTTATAATTCTTTTTTTTGAAGCACACCTCATATGGCAATGCGATTCTCAACTTATCTGTGTATCGCTGTTGCTAGAGAATTTCTTGTAGATCCAAGTAAAGACATGTGTCTAATATACAGGTAACTAATTAGCTCCTGCAGATGAAATGAATCGTTTTACCTTGCCTCCTATTATTGCTTTTCACTTCACTTTGTTGTAGAGTCAAAGAGTCATACAGCGTGGAAACAGGCCCTTCGGCCCAACTTCCCACAACGGCCAACATGTCTCATCTACACTAGTCCCACCTGCCTGCATTTGGTATATATCCTTCCAAACCTGTCCTATCCATTTTCCTGTCTAACTGTTTCTTAAACATTGGGATAGTCCCAGCCTCAACTACATCCTCTGGCAGCTTGTTCCATACACCAACCACCTATTTGTGTGAAATAGTTACCCCTCAGACTCCTATTAAATCTTTTCCCCTTCACCTTAAACCGATGTCCTCTGGTCCTCGATTCACCTACTCTGGGCAAGAGACTCTGTGCATCGACCCGATCTATTCCTCTCCTGATTTTATACATTTTACTCACGATTTGGTATTTGTCGTGAACTCTGCATATCAGACCAGTCATTTCTAATCTAGCTTGCAAGTGATTGAAAATAGTCTCATCATAACTAGCTGGAGGCATGAGAATTGCCTGCCAACATAATTAGGATCAAAACAAGCCTCCCAGTGTGTTCTGAACTGCTCCCCTCCACATTTATCATCCGCTTTCCAAGCTGTTCATCAAAATTGCTTAATCATGTTCATCATATGCCAGAACAAACAAGTTTCCCACTGTTATCGATGTGGCTTTCCATTTACTGAAAGAAAAGCTATGTTCTGGTTGCCAGCACTGCAGAGCACTCCTGTTTATGAGGAGCGGTCTTTAACCATGCTTCTACTGAGGTTATTAACAAGGATTGCTCCTCTGACATAAACTCTTGACCACGTCGAACCTGTGCTAACGCTGATTAATAGATCAGGCTTGAAAATGAAATGGAAAACACTGGGAGCATCAGATTTATATTACTCTATGATCATCTCTTTCATATGTTGTGGGCAGTAGCTGCTTGGTGATCTTCCATATTCAAGAATGCACCCACACTGGAAGAAAATAACCCAGCAAAAATGCCATCAGGGAAGCAATACTTATGTTATTGGTTACAATTAGGTCACCTATTCAACCATTCCTCTCACTGACTCATCCTTTCACGCAGAGATACAGTGTGGAAACAGGCACTTCAGCCCAACTTGCCCACACTGACCAACATGCCCCATCAACACTAGTCCTGCATGCATTTGGCCCATATACCTCCAAACCTATCCCAACCATGTACCTGTCCAAATGTCTCTTAAACATTGCAATAGTACCTGCTTCAATGACCTCCTCCAGCAGCTCGTTCCATACACTTTATGTAAAAACATTAATCATCGGGTTCCTATTAAATCTTTACCCCTCACATTAAACCTATGTCCCCTGGCTGTCGATTTCCCCACTCTGTGGAAGAGACTCTGGGCGTTTACCCAATCTATTCCTCTCATGATTTTGTATACCTCTATAAGATCACCCCTCATCCTCCTGCGCTCCAAGGAATAGAGACTCCGCCTAATCAACTTCTCCCTATAGCTCAGACCCTCAAGTCCTGGCAACATCCTCGTAAATCTTCTCTGCAACTTTTTCTAACTTTCTTTTACTTTAATCATGGGGAATATATTCTATAATGGTTAGACATTTGCAGAGTATCCTACAAACTTCTCCTATTTCCCACATAATCAGTGAACCTTAATTTAGTGAAGCAGCATGGAAACAGGCCCTTCAGCCCATCAAGTTCATGCTGATCATCAATTACCCATTCACACTGGTTCTATGTTATCCCACTTTCACATTGATTCCCTGCACACTGTTAAATTACACAGGTTAATAGTAAGATTAAACGAGTACTTACCAGTACGAAGTTTGATCTGTATTTTATGAGGAGTTACGATGAGGGATTACGTGAAGAACCCACCCAGCGCGCAGGCGCGGCATACTTCCAAGCAGCGGTGTGGAATCACAGATAGACACTAGTTGAAGTAAAGATAGTGAAGACCAACGAGACATTAGTCCGAATTTGATCTATATAATGAGGGTGGGAGCGGAGGGCACGTAATCCCTCATCGTAACTCCTCATAAAATACAGATCAAACTTCGTACTGGTAAGTACTCGTTTAATCTTACTATTTTACTTCGGAGTCACGTGAGTGACTACGTGAAGACTTCAAAGGTCTGTGATTTCAAACCGTGTAACAGTTATATCACTCACTGCCGAAAGATCATCGAGGGAGGAAGTGGTAGCTAGAGACCAACAAGTTTGTTTAGTTATAAAAGAAATATTTATTAACTATAACAAAAAACAAAATAGCTCCCATGGGCTTTAAATCATAACTTTGCGGTTTTTAAAACGGTATCCGCAAAGCCGTACTGTTCCATCAGCGGTTTCTTGTAAACTCGCTGGAATGTCGATTCCCTTGACCATCCCGCTGCTCTGAGGATGTGGTCGAGGGGAACCTGCATCCTATCCGCCGCTGAGGTGGACGCTGCCCTGGTTGAATGGGATTTAAAAACATTTGTGTTAATCCCTGCCATGCTGAGGACCTGTTTCAACCATCTGGATAATGTTTGGCTGGTTACCCGTCCAAAAGGCTTTCTGTGGCTAACCCATAAGGCTTTCTCTCTCCCTCTTAGCGTTTGGGTTGTGTCTAGATAATGTTGAAGGTGGGTCACCACACACAGCCTAGGTTCTGGAGGGTAAGCCCGGAAGATCAACGGGGAGTTTGATGTACCTGGTCTACTTTGTTTTACCAACCCCGGCATGGTGAAAGTAATGGTATCTGGGGTGGTCACCATGTAGTTCAGATTTAGCTGATGGAGCGACTGAACCCTTTGAGCTGAGACAAGCGCCATGAGCATGAGGGTTTTGTAAGTGGCCTGTTCCAGGCTCAGGGATCCCATCGGAGGCCAACCTCGAAGGTGTGTCAGAACTACACTCACATCCCACATGTGAGTGTATCTAGGTGTAGGGGGTTTGGTATTAAAGATCCCCTTAAGGAGTCTGATGACTAGAGGGTGGGATCCCACACTATGCTGTTCTATCGGCATGAGGTATGCGGACAGTGCGCTCCGAGCCGTATTGATGGCACTGTAGCTCATCTTGAGATCATGGTGCAGGTGGGCCAGGAACTCCAGCACATCCGAGATCGAAGCCGTCTTGTAGGATGTCCCTGCGTCCAGACAGTACTGTTCCCATTTCCTGATGAAGGTCAGGTACTGTTTCTTGGTGGAAACTCGCAGGGATGCCGACATGGTGGTGATTGTTCTGTCTGATAACCCCAATCCCCGGTAAGGCCTGTTCAAAATCTGGAAACCAGGAGTTTCAATTTTTGGTGGCATGGATGGCTAATGCCAGTTACCGGGTGAGTCAATAATTGGGGGTGGTGTTGAAGGACCATTGGTGTCTCTACCACCATGTCGTGGAACATTGGGAACCATGGTTGGGTAGGCCAGTCGGGCACGACCAGAATGCCAGAGGCTGAGTCTGCCTGAATTTTCTGGAGTACCCGACTGATGAGGCAGAAGGGAGGGAAAGCATAGAAAAAGAAATTTCCCCAGTCCAGCGTGAAGGCATCTACCGCTGCTGCCTCTGGGTCTGGTTCCCAAGCCACATACATGGGTAGTTGGTGATTTAACCTAGACGCAAACAAATCTATATCTGGCGTACCATATTGCTTGATAATTTTAGCAAATAATTTTGGGTCCAACATCCATTCGATGTTGTCGTTGAATTTTCGTGACCTGGTGTCCGCCACTAAATTTAGCTTGCCTGGTAAATAGGCAGCTGATAGCCAAATATGTCTCTCGACACACCATTGCCAGATTATAGCAGTTAATTTGTCGCATGATACTGATTTAATGCCACCCATGTGCTGGATATAAGATACTGCCGTAGTGTTGTCGATCATAATTCTAACATGCACGTGCCGCATACCAGATGCATATGCTTTTAGCCCATAAAAGGCGGCGAGCATTTCCAAAAAGTTAATGCCCAGTGATTGTAGTAGCGATGCCTCTGAGTTAGTCCATCTGCCACCTGTGCTGTCTATGGAGTTAGTAGCTCCCCAGCCTAAAGCACTGGCATCCGTTGCAATGGTTATGTTAGGATTGGTTACGGCGATAGGACTGTGACTGTGCCAAATATTGTCAACCCACCACTGAAGTTCTGATTTGGCTTCAGCGGGTAAATCCATTTTGCGATCATAATGCCCCCTATGAAGGCGTAATGCATGAGTCCTTGCTCTTTGTAGATTTTGATAATGCAAGGGCCCATGTTGGGCAGCCGGAAATGCTGCTACTATAGAGCCAATAACTCTGGCTACATGCCGTATTCTAGGTTGCGGTGTAGCAATTAAATGGCTACAAGCTTCAATGAGTGAAACTGTTTTGTTTCTGGGCAGAGTGACAGTCATGTGAATCGTGTCAATAGTGAAGCCTAAGTAATCCATGTTAGTAGTAGGCTCCAATATTGATTTATCTGGGTGAAGGATAAAACCCAAAGTTTCAAGGAGTTGTTTAGTGGCTAACACTCCTGCGACAGCTTGTTCCCGTGTTCTTCCTAATATGAGAACATCGTCCAGATAGGCCACTACTAAATGTTTTAGTTCTCTCAATTTCTTCATGGCCACTTTAAGAATTTTCGTAAATAGTCTGGGAGCTGTCGTTAAACCATTGGGCAAAGCTCGGTACTGCCATAGCTGGCCCCTCCAGATAAATTTCAGATATTTAAAGTAATCTTTATGAATGGGTACCAAATAGTAAGCATCTTTGATATCTATGCTTGCCATGTAGTATCCCTTGGAGATCAGTTGTCTGGCAGTGACAAATGTCTCCATTTTGAAATGTTGATACTCAACAGACTGATTGAGTGATGTCAGATCAATAATAATGCGACATCCACCATCTTTTTTGGTTTTGAGAAAAATATTTGATACAAATTCTTGCGGCTCGTGTGTGGTCATTTCTATGATGCCTTTAGCCACGAGCCGATCAAGTTCAGCTTGTCCTTCTACCTTCTCAACTGCCGAGGGAAGGAACACCCTTTGGGGCATGTGCTGAACTGGCAGTTCTACGCCTGGTTTGAACTCAATTTTGTATCCACTAATACTGTTGAGTATAAACTGATTGTTAGTAAGGGAGCACCAAACATGCTTGAAGAACCTCAAACGTCCCCCTGTTAATACTACACCCTTTGTCTGTGTATGTTGACAGGAACCAGACCCACCTACCTCCATGTTCACTTGTGGGGTCGTTTCCGGTGGGTCTGGCCCAAGGTTGTCCGTGTTGGTGCTGCGGTGGGGCGGCGCATCTTCCCCCGGCTCCGCCCTGGGCCCCGCTCTAAAAAAGAGCACTGGGGGTAGTGGGAGGCGGTCACCAGGCTTTCACCAGCTCGGTATCTGCTGGTGGCTGCCGAGGCGTGCGGCCAACTGGGTGTCTTCACCCTGCTCGGTCCTGGCCCTGCCCTCATGAGGCCTACTGGTTTTGCCGCCTCTTCCAACTCCTTGAGCCTTTTGGCCAGATCCGCACCAAATAGCAGCGCCTGTCGTTCGGGCGCTGGAGCTTTACAGAGGCCGGCATATGTTGGGTTGAGGGCAGGCCTGATGTTGTCCCGCCGTAGGTTTGTTTAGCTCATACGTGGTGCTGCACATCAGTGCGAGGGCATCCTGCTGGGGTATGGTCAGGTCTTCATCCCCAACGGACCGAGCAAAGGCGGTGACGGCTGCTGAGTGGAGCTTCAGGACTCGCTGCATTTTGACCTCCTGAGCCCTTATTTGCTGCCCCAGCTGGTTCCAGATCTGCCCATTTACCGTCTTGACCCTCAGCGCCTCGCAATTTTCTGGCGCGATGTAGTTGTCAAGGGCCTGCTGGACAGCCTTGTCCTGCAGCGGGTTGTTGGACAGCCTGTTTATAGTTGCCGCCATTCTGGGTGGCAACACCATCCCAGTTGTTGGTGGTGCCGCATATCGGCCCACTACACCCAGTAGCTCTTCTTCCGGCACGCCCGGCATGCTGACGATATCCTCCGCCTGCCCTTGGGATAGGCCAGCCCAGTCCTGGCCTCCCTTACTGCCCTCGAACATAGAGGGTACAGAAGGGTGTGGAGAGGAGGAGGCCAAAGCCCGTCCTCCTGGGAGATGCCGCATCTCCTCATTAATCATACGCTCGAGGAGCTGCCTCATGCAGCTTATCCGAGCGTCTCCCCTTTTCGGTGGGGGAGAGTGTTCCCGTTCCTCCGATTCATCGGAGGACACCAGCCGGTCGGTTTTCTGTGTCGCCTTCCTCCCTGTGCGGGGCGTTGAAATCTGCAGCACTGGGGGCGGCTCGGTGTCGGGTGAGCGGGAGCGTTGAAAAAGCTCCTCCGCTGCGAGAGGCTGCCGTCCCGCTATGGACCCGTCCTCGGGTGGAGTAGGGCAGGCAGTCCTCCTGGCTGGTCGCTTGCGAGAGGCCATTATTCTCTCTAGCGCGACTCTGTAACAAAAAAGGCACTTACCTGAGGTCTCGTCTTTATGCTGCAGCTGGAGAGCCTGGCTCCAGCTGCTGCCGCTGTTGCACTGCTGACGTAATGCCGCGCCTGCGCGCTGGGTGGGTTCTTCACGTAGTCACTCACGTGACTCCGAAGTAAAATTAACCTACAAACCCACACATCATTGGGATGTGGGAGGAAACCCACAAGGTCACAGGGAGAACATGCAAACTCCACACAGACAGCACCCAATGTCAGGATCAAACCTAGCTGTACTGCAGTGCCACCCTAAACAGATTTGCACCGATGAAAGGGCTCAGACATTAACGTGGGCATGGGATCTAGGTTTAAACAGGCCCTTGCCCCCCAAAGTTTGTGCCAAATACGATGCCAAAGTAACTAACCACTCCATCCCCTGCATATCCATGTGCCTGTAAAATGCTTCTTAAATTATACTATCCTACCTGCTTTCACCACCATAACTGGCAGCACATTCCAGTAATCCACCAATGTTTGTGGAAAAAGACTTGCCCCACCTATAAACATCACTCCATTCCTTTATCTGAAGGCTATGCCCTCTAGTTTTTGCCATTTCCACCCTTAGAAAAATATTCAGACTGTTTACTTTATTTACGCCTCTCATAATTGTATAAACTTTGACTAGGTGTCCAACACTCCGGAAAAAAACAATACATGTTTGTCCAACCTTCCTTACACCCTAGCTTAAATCCTCTAATCCAGGCAGCATCCTAATGAATCTTTTCTGCACTATCTGCAATGCCTCCATGCCCTTCCTATAATGGGGCAGAAAAACTGCATACAAATGTGGCCTAACCAAACTACTATACGGCTGTAATATGATCCTAAAGGGGCTGTCCCACTGCGCCAACCTAATTGGCAAGCTTAGAAATGTTTAGGAGAGTTTGAAAAAAATGTCATGTCGAAGACCTCCTTCGACCTCTTTCGACTATGTTGAAGACTAGTTTCAGGAAAATTGGACACCAAATAGTGGAGAGTGAAGACGACCTCCTTTGATCTCCTTTGACCTCCCTTCGACTATGACGAAGAGTATCTACGACCACCTTCAACTACCTTTGACGACCCTCAATTGCCTACAAATAACATGCTGTCGTACTATGACCTACTTCGACTAAATTTACGAGTAAAAAAAGTATAGATTTTTTCCATGGCGACCTTTTTTTACTCGCAGGCATTTTTCAACACGTTGAAAAATACACCGCTACATAGCTGAGGCCTCGAGTATGTGGGGACTACTCTCGAGCATGAAGGAGAGTTACAAAGACCTCCTAGGACCTCGTGTCGACCATGCTACGAGAATGTCGAGGGCAAACCCACCTGAACTCGCGGATTAGGTCGCCGCAGTGGGACAGCCCCTTTACACTCAATACCCCAACTGATGAAGGCAAACATACCATTGTTTCCACTCTATCTACTTGTGTTGCTATTTGCAGTGAGCTGTGGACTTGGATTCTAACAACCTTCTTTACATGAATGCTTTCAAGGGTCCTCATACTTATACTCATACTTACTTTATTAGCCAAGTATGTTTTGCAACATACGAGGAATTTGATTTGCCATACAATCACACTAATAAAAAGCAACAGAACACACAAAATAAATTTGAACATAAACATCCACCAGAGTGACTCCTCCACATTCCTCATTGTGATGAAAGGCGAAAATAAAAGTTAAATCTCTTCCCTTCTTTGTTCTCCCGCGGTCGGGGACCTTGATCCTTCCGTTGACTCCTGTAGCCGGCAGCGGGACCTCCGCGTTGGGGCGATCACGCTCCTGCATGGTCCTGCCATTAACTCTAAACTTTCCTCTTGCATTCGACTGCCCAAAATGTAACACTTCCTGGATAAAACTCCATCAGTAATTTATCCGCCATATCTGTACCTGCTATATTCTGCTGCATCTTTTGATGGCTATCTCAAAGACTGTAACTCCACACATTCTCGTGCCATGGGCTGGAGCTGAGAGGGAAGTAGTGGTCGAGGGGATGGGGAAGAAATCACCTTAGAAGGATGTGAAGACATGTTGTAGAATGCCTGCCTGTAAGGTGGATGCCTCATCCTCATTTTACTTCAGCATATTGTATTTCTAATGCATACGAGTAATGTTTTTATAAAATGGTCAGTAGTTCACAAATATTGTCATGGTCTGTAAATATATACTTGTATGCCACATCCCACCAAAGTTACCACCATACAGTAACTGCAAACTGCAATGTCCAGGTTCAGGAACAGTGCCTTCCCTACAGTCATCAGGCTATTAAACACTTCAACATCCAAATGAACTCTGAACTATATAGATTTGGAGGGCATTGCTTTTATCTTTTTGTACCATTATTATTTGTTTACTTGTTTTTATGCGTATGTACGTATCCATGTCATTGTCCAAATGTATGTTTTTTTTTTCTTTTGTTTATTCTATTGTTTATAGAGTACTATGTATAGCAATGTTACAAAACTTACCTTCAGCGGCGCTGCAGTTCTGCCACTGGCCGTGTGCGCGACTTTGGTGCCTTTGAGGGGGAGCGGAATAAAATGCCGTTTTCTACTGCCTGTCTGAGGCGGATTTCCTCGGGCTGTTAGCTGCTGAAGAAAAGTCGATCGGACTTCCGTTCCCATTTTTTAAAATATATAAATCGTGAGACAATTTAATAATTAGGTTAAAATAAAGAGTGACTTCTAACGCCCTCAACGCCTACAACGTGACGGATCGCAAGAACGGGACAAAACAAATGGTAAGTTGTTTATTATACATATAAACTTGCTTCTTGGTATGGCTTTAATCTAATTTTATATTGCGAAAATGTGATTTGGGCCCCATACGAACCGGCAGTGTTTTTCCTGCCGATATGGAGTTCAAATTCACCGCAAATACAACGTTCCAATCGATCGCGTTCCAGAAAAACCCACTCGCAAGATGATTTAAATGCTCTTTTTGTTGGACAATCATGTCATAAGACATAGTCTCCTGCAGCTGCCTAAAAAGTCTCCTAAGTGGGACAGGCCCATTACTCTGATATGACAAATGCTGGTAATGCAGCATACTCTGCCATACCTCATCTAGAAAAATTGCTTGCACTGAACTCAGATCAACATGCTTGAACAAATTATTGATTGCCAGAGTTGATTAAAGAATGCTTTTCACATAAAAACTACAGATTTTCAAAATTGCACCAAATTATGATATTGTAAATAGACATGTGCCATTGTTGGCATGTTATTCTGGCAATACTTGTGTATGACCACCAATACCAAATTGATTATTATTTCTGCGCTCTCAAAATGTAACCATTTCAGAGAGAAATTCCTACGAAAAAAGAGAAAAAAGAGGAAAGTCAAATTTAAGTTTAAGCATCTGCTCTGTATTGCCCATTCTCTGAAACTCGCCCTTTTTTCAGAGGATTGAAAGCAACAGGAATAGGCAAGAGAACATTAATGAAACCTGAAAGGACACTAAATGCTGGAGTAGCTCAGCAAATCAGGCAACATCTCCGGAGAACATTGATAGGTGAAGTTTCAGGTTGGGACTCTTCAGAGTCAAGAAGGGTCCGAAACATTAACTATCCATCCGTCACCAGAAAACAGGCCCTTCAGCCGACCGAGTCCACACCGACCAACAATCACCCGTACACTAGTTCTGTTCTACACATAGGAACAAATTACAGAAGCCAAGTAACCTATAAACCTGAACTACTTTGGAATGTGGAAGGAAAACCAGAGCACCCTGAGGAAACCCACGCGGAAACCCACGCAGTCACCCACGCAAGATAGCGCGATGACTCCTCATTCCACTTATTGCATGTCACACCGTTCAGCTCCATTATGTTTAGAAGGATGGAAATAGGCATTATAAAAATAGGCCTCATTGTTAAGTCAGCATCTGACAGTGTGAAATGGTCCAACACATTTAATTGAACATGGAAATGCCCAGTGCCCCTATTCGCTTGGAATAATTGTCGATGCAATGTACTCCAGGTAATATATTTTTTGTGTACTACTACCATTATACTTTCATTGATCTACATTGATATAGTATTGGTTTAAATTATCCTCTTACATAGGATCCACCTATGAGAATAGCTACTAATTCTGCAGAAGGAACACAATTACTTTACTTTCAGTAAACTGGTGGAGTTGATAGAGCTGCTGCCTCACAGCGCTAGAGATCTTTGGTTTGATCCTGACCTGGGGTGCAGTCTGTGTTGAGTTTACACGTTCTCCCAATGGATGCTCCAGATTCCTCCCACACCTAAAGATGTGAAGGTTTGTAGGTTAAATTGCCTCTGTAAATTGCCCTCAGTGTGTAGGGAGTGGATGAGAACATAGGATAGCATAGTGTAAATGGATGATCGACGGGCGGTGTGTACTCAGTGGGCTGAAGGGCCCTGTTTCCATGCTCTATCTCTAAATTATTGATCATTTGATACTGGAATTGTTCAATTTTGATTATCAAAGGTATCAAAAGTATTCAGGTGTAGTGAAGTGAAATGCTTTTTGCAGCACACAAAAAAAGAATACAGACATAACACCAATAAGAGTCTTAAACACAAAGAACATCCCCCGACAATGGCTCCCACCACGAGGGGAGGCACAAAGTCCAGTCCCCAACCCCAGTTCACCCATAGTCGGGCCCATTGAGGCCTCCACAGTTGCCTCTACGAAGGCCCGATGTTCCAGGCCGTTCTCGCCGGGTGATGTTGCTCCAGCGTCCGGAGAGTCCTCCCAGAAGCTTGGGAACCCTGGAACGGCCGCTTCCGCATTGGAGGCCGCGGCTTCCGAAGCCAACAAGGCCGCATCGGTTGGAGCTCCACAACTGGCGATCTCATCTAAAGATCCCAGGCTCCCGGTGTAAAGTTCAACGCCGCCGCCCGCAGCTAGTCGCTCCACAGACCCGCAGCTCCGCGATGTTTTACCCGGCAGTCTCAGCTCACCGGAGCTCCAATGCGGCGACCCGGGCAAGGCATCGCCCGCCCCATGATAGCGTCCAGCACTGTGCCGCCGCCGAAGCCGAGGTTCTGGGCGGTTCTGGGCGGTCCCCAACAGGAAACGCAGCTCCAGGCCCGCTGGTAGGCCGCGAGGACGGGTCGAAGCTGCAGCCCAGAGAAAAGCTGCCTCTCCGACCAGGTAAGGACCGTGAAAGGTAGTTTCCCCCTCCCCCCCATAAAAAAGTCTAGGCCTCCAAACAAAACACTAACTAAAATAAAAAATAAAAAGATGAAGAGACAGACAGCTGCTGGCTGGGCAGCCATGCACAGGACAGCACCCCCTACAGGGGAGCTGTTCTGATTATTACTCAGAACAGATATCCTAATGGTTCCTCTGACCTCTGAGTATATCAACTTCATTATATGTGGCAGCCGTTTCAATCTTTCCTGTAGCTTTTCCTTTTGAACATGCTTAACAGTGAAAAAATATGAATTCTTGGCATTAAGCACTAGTGATCAAATTACTTGTGCAGTTCAACAGATTAATTATTGTATATGTGCACTTTAAATTTGTTCTTGAGTGTCAGGTTTGACAAGTTTAAAATAATAGCTTATTATTTTTTACGGGATATGGCATTCCAATAGCTAGGGATTGATGATCGCACCTAAAGCAAACGGAATTGCAGCCAGCACATGGCAATTGTGCCAATCATTATAGGGAATGCACAGGACTTCACAAATCAGGAAATAAAACAGCCTGTTAACAATTTAACTCTGTTTTTCTTTGGCTGTACTTTTTATTTTAACCTTGTGATCCATTACATTCATTAACCGTAATACTTCCATGACTCTTAACCTGCTTAAGATTGTTATCCTCTAATCTCAGTGCTCTTGTGACTTCTCGCACAGCACTTGTTCCGTCGGTTTTACATCACGAGTAACACTCCACGTGTGGATGAAAGTGTAGCAAAGTAGTCCTTCTTATGGCGTCAGTTAAGTAAACAGTCAAATATACATCGCATACAAATGCTACAGTATGTTAGGATCTCAGTCTTTAATTGTAAGTTGCCAGGTTGTTCAGTTTACACTACAGTTCAGCTTGCACTCTTGCAGCCTGCCAGGAAAAGAGGTGCAACATATCATTGGTAAATTATCTATGAACTCAATAAGGCATAAGCAAACTTCCTCCTCATCATTTGACAGCAAAAGCAAAACTAGGTACACCAGTTACTTGTGAACTGTTTTATTCGTGTGATATGCAGCTGGTTGCAAATTATATTTCTGGGCATGATAGATGCCTTAACAAAAACAAATGTCTTTGCTAATCATTATATGGCTCCAGCAATAGTGTCAGCTGCTGACAAGACAAAGCAGATATGACTTTAAATATAGGGGATTTTTAAAAAAAATGAAATTTAGATGGCAATTAATACACCTGTATAACATTTCCCTGTGATAGGCACACAATGCTGGAGAAACTCAGCGGGACAAACAGCAAATCTGGAGAGAACGAATGGGTGATGTTTCGGGTCAAGACCCTTCTTCACTGTTTTTGGTAGGCATTGACTCAAGAATAGGGTTCAGAAGAAGGCAGTACGAGTCTGCTTAATGTTCCTAGATCGGAAAGTTTGCCCATTGCAACTTTAAACTCTATTTCCTTCCCAATGCACACACACAGTGGAGATTTTTTCATAATACCTATAGCTTTGTAACTGCCGTGATTCAGTCTTAAACCGGCTCAAAAACCTGCTTCACAAGCTGACAATGTAAATTTAAATAATCTTATTATTCTTCTGCTTAAAATAAAAGTAATTTGGAATCAGAGGGGCAGCATACAAAGGGGAATATGATCTAACATAATTTAATATTGACTCGGTTCCAGATAGGACATTGTTTGTATCCATTATTCATCAAGAAAACACCTTGGCTCTCTTAAGGAAAACCAAGTACAGGGACAGATAAAATATACATGCAAACCTAAAAGACTCAGAAATTAAAAAAAACAAAACAAAAAACCATCTGAATGAAAGCTTGCACCTCTAAAAATCGATGCGCAGCTTGAAAATAACTAGCGAAGAATGCTTCTTACAATATCTGCAATTTCAAGGTAATCTAATCAATTAAATTGCTTCCTTATCAGATTCAGTTTTATTGGTGTTTTATAATTAAATTCCACAGTTCATTTTTCTAGACCACAATGTAATAGCTTCAGAAACGACAATAAAAAGGAAAAGGGTGCAATGGAAATGCATGGTATATAGATTCACCACAATTAAGAAACCAGCTTCACCAATAATCCCTCAATTACATTGTGAAGGTGGAAGATTAAAGTACTGAATTATTTTATTTTTTTGCAGTAAGGAATTTACAAAAATAATGGGAATAATGACATGTAACAGTGTGAAATTTATTTTCCAAAGGCATATTGGGCAGAATGGCTCAGAAAAATCTAATTGATCATTCCCGTTAAATGCTTATGAAGTGTATTGTGTTTCTATTCTTTTGTTCTGTTGATGTTCCTTCCCTTTGTCAAATCAACTTCCAATTCTAATGAACCTCCAACGGGATCTCACTACTAACCACATTTTCCCATCTCCACCCGTTTACGCCTTCCGCAGAAACTGTTCCCTCCGCAACTCCCTGGTTAACTAATTCCTTCCCACCCAAACCCCACCCACCCCCCCCCCCCCCCCCCCCCCCCCCCCCCCCCCCCCCTCCACCCCCGCCGCCCCCCCGCCTTCCGCGGTACCTTCCCCTGTAAGCGCAGAAGTTACAACATCTGTCTCTATACCTCCTCCTCGACTCTGTCCAGGGACCCCGCCAGTCCTTTCAGGTTAGGTAGCAGTTCATTGGCACCTCCTCGGACCTCATTTACTATATCCATTGTTCAAGATGTGGACTCTTATACATCGGCGAGACCAAATCGTTTCGCAGAAACACCTTCGCCCGCCTGAACCTATCTGATCTCCCAGTTGCTGGACACTTTAATTCTCCTACACAGACCTTTCTGTCTTAGATCTCCTCCATTGTCAGAGTGAGGCTAAACGCAAATTGGAGGAACAGCATCTCATATTTCACTTGGGCAGCTAACAGCCCAGTGGTATGAATATTGATTTCTATCACTTCAGGTAGCCCCAGCATTCCCTCTCTCTCTCTACCTCTCCCCCACCCACATCGCACAAGCTTCTCATTTTCGCCCTACAAACAGCTAATGGCCTGTTTGCTTTATCATCGTTACTTTTTTGCATATCTTTCATTCATTATTCTTTATATCTTCACATCACCGTCTATATCTCTTGTTTCCCTTATCCCTAACCAGCCTGAAGAAGGGACTCGACCCGAAACGTCACCCTTTCCTCTCCAGAGATGCGGCCTGTCCCACTGAGGCACTTCAGCTTTTTGTGTCTATCTTCAGTTTAAACCAATATCTGCAGTTCCTTCTTACACAAATTTCCATTTTGGTACATTTGGTACAGACCAATCTTGCAATCTAGCATTTGTTCAAATGTTTCTCTTATCCCATAACATAATTACCTTTCCAGCAATACAGAGATGGTTGTAAAAGAGTTCAATGATACGGCTGGATTGCTCCTTAAGGATGTTGGCAGTCAAAGTTAAACTGTGTTGTACACTGAATATAAGCCCTATTGAGATGGTATATACACTTTACCACTTTACACTTTCCTTCCTATTGTGTAAGCATAGTAATGTAATCGCAACTGGAACTGTCAATCCCTATTCTATCATTCAGTAAAATCATTGCTAATTTATAGCCTGACTCCAATTATATCCATTAATACCTTTGGCGAGCAAACATATATTAATATTTATCTCCATTTTTTAATTGAATAATCATCCACTATTTTTGCAGGTCAGTTCCAGGCTTCAGTATCCCCTCTTTCCCCACTCATTCCCACCGCCCTCCCAACTATCCTGAGCGCCAGAGCTCTAGTTTTGAGGTTCTGATCCTTTCTGCTTGACCTTCTTCTTCTTCTTGGTGCATATGGCATGCACAGCCTAAAGTTGCAGGACAACTTGTTCTATTTGATCTTATTTGAATGTGCATGCCGTTGATGGCATTCGTCAAAACTGGGCGGACCACGTGAAGGTTGCAATCTTTCACCCCTTTCTGCTTGACTAAATCCACAAACAGAAAATGTTTCTTTGTTTGTGGCCAGTCAGTATCTTTAAACATCTTAAAAGCCGTCAGTCCAGAACCTTTGATAGTGCTGCAACAAACAGCTGCCACGGTGGCGTAGCAGTAGAGTTGCTGCCTTATGCCCCTGCCCCACTTAGGAAACCTGAACAGAAACCTTTGAATTGAATTGAATTGAATTCCTTTATTGTCATTCAGACCTTACGGTCTGAACGAAATTTCGTGCCTGCAGTCATACATACAATAATACAATAATAAACAACAATAAACACAAATTAACATCCACCACAGTGAGTGGTGAATCAAACACCTCCTCACTGTGGTGGAGGCAAAAATCTTAGGGCCGAAGTCTCTTCCCTCCTCTTCTCCCTCTGCGCCGAGGCGATTCCCCACCGGGCGATGGTACAAACAGTCCCGCAGCTCACCGAACCCCGCGAACGGGCCGGTTCAAACACTGCGGCCCGGGGTGGTCGAAGCCGCCGCACCTCCAGTCCAGCACACGCAGCCGCTGGCCAGCGACTGAACCCAGGACTCTGGACACCGCCGCCAGAACGTCGTCCCAGCCACCCGACCGGATCGCCCTCGGGCTGGGCCACTCCAGCGGGAGTGCCGTTCCTCCCTCGGGCTGGGCCACTCCGACGGGAGTGCCATTCCTCCCTCGGGCTGGGCCACTCCGACGGGAGTGCCGTTCCTCCCTCGGGCTGGGCCACTCCTGCCCCTCACCAGGCCGCTCTCACGGGAGCACCGTTCCATCCCGGGCTGGGCCAGGAGCGAGCCCAGGACGAGTCCTGTCAGCTGCCTCCAGAGTCCCGAGGTCGCCGGCTCCGCTAGGCCTCAGCAGAGAAGGGGGATACGACAAAAAGGTTTTGGATTCCCCGACAGGGAGTGACAGCAGCCCCCGTTTCACCCCCCACCCCCTCCCCACATAAACACAGCCTAAAAACCAAAAAACATAACTAGACAAAACGAAAAAAAAAAAAACAAAACAAAAAAAATT